>NC_090443.1:679318287-679654287 GCF_031143425.1 Pleurodeles waltl
TCTGCTTCTTCACCAATTAAGGAGGATTCCAAGCATCCTCTTTATTTATCCTTTGCTTCCTCAGTTATAGAGCAGTACGCCTGTGAGCCACTTTGAGATGAGACGGGCTTCCATTCATCTCCAGTGGCTCGCTATATTCCTCTTTGTCAATCTACAACTGAACCCAAACAGCAGCTTTTGCCCTTGATTTCCATACCACCAAGGGAACACTCTTGGAATTGCAAGTTTCGGGTCGCGGTCAATCTGGATTCCCAACACTACCTCTAGCTCTTGGAAATTCAAATCCCAGTATCTTTGGATAAAGGGGCACTGCCAAACTACTTGTAACATGGTGCCCCTAGTCTGCCAGCAGAAAAAATATTTCGATCCACTTCCTCGAGTGAAATATACACTGTGGAAATATTTACACTATATCAGTTTCAGCTGAGCCGGGACAACCAGCTCCTTTGCAGCCATTTATACCTCTGTCCATTCCTCCACGTCCAGTGACTCCAGGTCAGACTCCTACCTCTCTCGTAGTTGTGTACTTGAGTCAAGGACAATGACCACCATTGTTTTGAATAAACTCAGTATACCCTTTCCCTCAATAGGTGACTTATGGCCATACCTACAAAAAGTAGGAATACCGATCTCCATATTCTTATTCTTACTGAATCCCAATTAGGAAATCCCAATTGCAAATGTAACAAAACTTACAAATATTAAATAATGATCCCTAGTGGGTTGCCAGTTGACCTACCTCATGGATCTTAATGAGGTAGATAGTAGTTTGTGACCTATAAGGAATGATTACATCACAGGGCTATAGTGATGCTGGGGTCACCAGAGCACCATGTCTGTGATTACTTTTTAATAAAGCAATATTTTTCTTTTTTTTTAATGCAGACCATTTTCCTTAAAGGAGAACAGGATGTGTTTAAAAAATAGAAAACGTAACTTTTGAGTTATATTTTCTAAGAGTAGGAAGTGATCCATGCGACCAATGCCCACCCTTACAAAAAATGTTGTTTACATCTGCAAAGGCGAAGGGGTCCCTTGGCAGAGGTTCCTATCGATCCCCAAAAATCCAACCAGTAATCAGGATGTGCTGGGTGGCTCAGTAAGACAACCTCACATCAACACCCCCCAGCCTTCCGTCAAATGTGAACTGTGTATATTTCTTGTGTAAAACCCTGAGAAGCCCAAACACAGCTGTCCACGCTTGCTTGCATATTTACTAACCACAGTGAAGGAATCTTATATGGGCAGTTCTGGTTCTGTAGAAGATTCTGCATTTGCAACAGTGTCACCTTTTCAATATTTGATTCTCCTCAGCATGTTTGCTCGGAAGGTGCCCCAGCGTGTCATGTATCCCTTGTAAATATAAAAGAACGTCATCTGCAAAGAGGAAGATGTAGTCGTCCAGGTCTCTTTCCCTTAACTGGCCCCACACCTGTGTCTTGTCTTATCCACTATGCATGGCTTCAATTATTAGAGCAAATAAAATGGAAGGAGAGTGGTGCACCCATGGTGTGTGCCCCTCTCTAGTGGGATGCCACAAGAACTTGCCATTAACCCCAGATTGTGGCCCATTGTGAACTGTAAAGCAGTTGAACGTAATTGCAAAAAATAGGGCCGAAATTCCTCCTCTCTAGAATGTCATGAAGAAGAGCCATTCAGCATAGTCAAAAGCCTTCCTGAAAGCCAGCTGCAACAAAGCCATAGTCAGGTGCATTGTCCAAATGTGCTAACACTGTGTTTATTCTGTAGATGCAGTGCCTAGCTCCCCTGGCGGGCATAAAGCCACTTTGATCGTGATGCAGCAGGGATCTTGCCAATTTTACCAGGTCATTTGCTAGTGCTTTTGCCACCAGCTTGGCTTTGGAATTTATTAAGGCAATCAGCCTATATGATGTGCAGTCGGTTAGTGACTTGATTGGTTTGGGCATGCCCACCACCATAGCCACCCATAGATATAGAGGCAACATTCTGTAACTCTGCACCCCATATAGCATGGTGACAAGCACAGGGTTGCAAACCTTGTAAGAGATTGGTTGGGGAACCTGTAAAGAGTCCAGAGTCTTCTCAGAGTGCATCTACTGCAGTGCTGAATGTAATTCTACCAATCAAAGCAGCAGATCCAAATCTATTCTATCTACAGAGGACAGTTAAATCTGAGACTGTGTGGGTCTGTCATTTATCCTGACTTGGTGGAGATGAGTGGTAGAGTTTCTCATAGAACTATTTCCCCAGCATCATGCATCAACCCACCATCCTGCCTACAGATGTAGGGCACAAAATGTTTTTTTAACGTTTTAGTTGTCAGTCAGTGAATTCATTTACCAGATTCCTCTCCATACTTGTGGACTCTATAATGCGGCTGGGATATGACTGTTCTGGCATTCCTCAGTAGCCTTTGCCTAAGGGTCACTCTAGCTGTCATGAAACAAAACTGCCTTTGTGTTGGCTCTCTAAAGTTCTGATCTGCTGTTTGAGTGTTGATTTCCCTCTCATTCTCCGTTCTTCTCCTATAAAGTAAGCAATAATTTTCCCTCAGAGAACTGCCTTTATAGCCTTTCATAGGATGACTGAGGAGATATCTGGCGTGGAGTTAACTTAGTAGAAGTACTCTGTGTCCTCTTTGAGAAAGTCTTCAAACTTCACATCCTGCAACCACCAAGAATGGAGCCCCACTGAGTGCCTGTTTGGTGTGCCTTCCTACCAAGGGTAATCTCAACATGGGAGAGGTCAGATACCACCTGTCATGTAATTCTGGCTCTAATCACTTTCAAAATGTAGGCAGAGCGGAGGATGAAATAGTCTAGTCATGAGTAAGAGCCATGTGCATAGGAGCAATATGCATATTTCTGTGTGTCTGGGTTCCTGGTTCTCCAGATATCACTAAATCCCAGAGATTTACCCAATGGCAGCAGAGTTGCCCTTTGTCTATTTCTCTACCCCTTCATTGTGTAGATTTGCAAGTGCATAATATTATTAAAGTCACCTCCTGCTGTAATCCCTCCCTTTGGGCCAAGGCAAATACTTTGTTCAAGCCCTCCCTAGTTGATTCCTGCAGAGTCAGTGTGACATATACAGTCACCACCATCAAAGCCATACAATGCTGAAAACCAAATATTAGGATATACCTCTCCTGTGTTTCTGGAATTACATCAATGACCACTAAGGGGAAGGATCTGTGAAGGAGAGTGGCCATTCAGCTGGAGCCCCAAGTGAACCCAGCATGATATATGTGACTAAAGGCATTTTAGGCCAAGGTAGTGCAATTTTTGCCCATTAAGTGTGCCTCTTGCAATAGAGGAACTAATGGAGTCAGTTTGTGTGCCTCACAGAGTATTGCCATCCTTTGAACCAGTACTGCAGGTCCATTTACTTTCCATGATAAAAGCTTAGATTAAGTTTCTGCGTCTTCAGATGTCGTGGTGAGTTGTGGTGTGTGAATGTTAGGATCTCAGGAGTTGTATGTCACCTGAGGAAAGTTGTAAAACTAGACTCTCCGTGCCTAACTGACCCCACCCAATACCTCTAAATTGGAAGCCTTTGTCACCCTAAAGTCAAAATTTCCAAAGAAACAGTAACAAAAGAGAATTAGAACTAGAACAATCCCCAAAATGTAATGCAGCAGGGGAGGGTATGGCATCCCTCCATAGTTATATATTCCCAGATATTGCCAGAGATCCCTGGTTATCCCTCCAACCTAGCCCTACCCCAGTAGGGACAGGACCTGGGGTTGCCTGCCACAGGTCTATCAATTAGTAGCAGGCAGGTGGTGCAAAGCTCGCGCTGCCCACTATAGCCCTCAGAGGTGGAGCCCCTACCTCCATCAGCTTCCTTTACCAATGTTAACCAGTGCTGAAGTGCTTGCGTTGTGTCCTTTAAACATGGTCAAAATTGTTAATACCTGATTGGCACATTTCATTTATGTGTAGTTCCTAGTAAAAATGGTGCTATGTGTACCTAGGACATGTAAATTAAATGAATGTGCCACACACTTAAATAGGCCCTTAAACATGTCTCATGCATGCCATTGCAGCCTGTTCTTTTTTTTTTAACTGCTACTTCAGCCTGGAAAAATTAATCTTTTGCAGGGCCCAAACCTTCCTTTTTAATATGTATTAGTCACCCCTAGGGTTACCCCTGGAAATCCTATGGGCAGATTGAAATGTACTTAAAAGGTAGGACATGTCCTTTTATGTTTCACATGTCCTGTTGGTGAAAAACCCTTAAACTCTATCTTCGCTACTGCATGGCCTACCTCTCCCAAAGGATAACATTGGAGTTACTGTATTACATTTAGTATGCTGTAATTTCTAAATGGGACCAGGCAAGCAGTTCATGTTTGGTGTATTTTGAATTGTAATGAAAAATCCTAACTTGTGGTGAAGTCAGATTTTACATTTCAATTTTGAAAATTCCACATTTAGAAAGTTGGTATTTTCCTGTCTCAGCCATTGTGACCCTGCAGTCTGTTTCTGGGCCCCATGACTGGGTGTTGTTGACAGTTTGGATTTGTGTATTCCTTCTAGACAGCCACACAAAACAGGGAGCTTAGGTATGCCTGAATAGGCCATCACTGGCAGTATGGGAGGAAGGAACTGGGCACAGCCCCACTTACACTTGAATAGGCTGTGTCCTGCCTCCATACAAAGAACTGCATAGGCCCTGTAGTTAGTCTGGAGCCAGGGCAAAGAAGGCATATCACATATTCAGGTACAACTGGGTAAAAGTATTGGAACTCAGACAGGAACTCTTTAGTACACTTCTGGACATGTGGATACTCTGCCAGGAAGAACGACTGCTGTGTTGCTGAAAGAACTGCCACTTTGCTGCAGTGCTGTTCTGAAGGACTGCCACCCTGCTGTGCTGACATGCTGCCTGCTGCCCTCTTACCTAGTTGAGAGGGACTAAACCTGCAACTCTGAACCCAGGACCCCTAGAGTGACTCCAAGGGCTACTTAGCTGGACTCCTGATCATAAGCCTCTGGGGCACAACAGGCTTCCAAGAACCTTGAACCTTGAACTGGACTCTGTCATCTGTGACTCCTGCCCTCTCAAGTGGTGCCACCCCAGTCCTGGACCCTTCGAAGTTGGCCTGAAGGTGTTCTGCCTAGCCCTGCTGTGGTCCCCATTGGAATTGATGTGAAGCAATGCAAAGCCCCACAAAACCTTGACGCACAGATACCAGCCTCATCAGAATCGACGCAGAGCAACACCAAGCCTCACAATGCCTTCCCAAACAGCTGCCAACTCATCAGAACTGACATAAAGTGAGCTAAATTCTCGCCAAGCTTTGCCACACAGGTCACCGGAACCAATGCAAAGCAAAGCCCTGCAAAGCTTCCCTGCTCAGCTTAGCCGAAACCAACGCAGACGACCCAAAGTCTAGAAAAACACCTCAGCTCAGACCACACACCAGGATTTAGGGTACTATGTTCATCAGACATAACAGAGTTTCTATATCTGGGCTGCACTCCATCATGGACGGCCAGAACTTGTGACTTTGTCCCAGTCTGGAGCAACCAGATAACCACAGTTGGCTCTTTGCTCTTTTTGGTGCTATTATTCGGTAAAACCTTTAAATTAAAATTGCATATTTCCAGTTCAACTGATTAGATTTTAGTCACTTTTGTCATGTTTTATATCTTAAAAATTACTTTTGTTTTGTAAACTAGAGTGGGGTCCTTTTGTGATGTGTTTTCACTGTCTTACTATTAGAAGTGCTGCACATACTTTACACCAGTGGTTTTCAAACCTTTTACTGCCGCACCCTAATTTTTCACAACATATTCTATTGAGGTGGCAATGTTGAAATGTGCCTAGACTTATTTACACATTGTATTTGAGTTCTGTTACCTTTTTTTAAATTGCAATCAATATTTTTCTGTGTAAAACAAAGCACTGTTATCCTCATAATGCTTGTTTTGGCCAGAGCCTGGCAGCCCCCTGGGATCACTGGCCCCCCAGTTTGAAGACCCCTACTTTACACATTGCTTCTGAGTGAAGCCTGACTGCTCTACACCAGGCTATCCATTTAGGTTGAGCACAGGTTAATGTACAGTTGGGTTATGACTTCACCCTGAGATGAATTGTGGTTGTTACTTGAGAAGGGTATGACCCTCCCCTCATTCTGTAACCCAATTTCTTACATGTAATGGATGTCCATCACCTTGATTTTCTTTTTGACCTCTAGAAAGGATTTTCTAGGGCCTGTATGAATCTAAATTTTAAGTGCAGTTTACTATGGCTTCTTTCTTACATGATTTTTCATTCTCATCACAGCCTGTGTAGTTATCAACAGTAATTAAATTCTAGTCTAAAAATAGTTCTGTATCTGGCTCATGGTCACAGTTCTTTATTTTTTATATATTAATTTATTACGTTTTTCAACATATATGTCCCGAGTCATCAGCTGCATAGGGTTAATATGTTGTGTATATGTCTATTACAGTATGGGGTGGTATTCCAATGCCAACGGTGGCCTAGAGTCTGATTTAGCTTCAATCTTTTCCAGGTATCTCTGCCAGTCTGTTGGTGAGGTCAGTTTAGTGCTCCCCAAACCTGTGACGCACATTATTTGTTGTTCAGCTAAGATGCTGGAGAGGACGTCAGATAGTCACAATTGTTAAGGGGAACAGCTGATTTCCAGCACATGGCTATTCTGCATTTCACCAATATTAATGCTAGGTCTATAAATCTACTAATGGCTTTGCGTGCAGATGTGTGGATAGTTAGTCCCAGAAAGCAATGAATGCCATCCCTCCCTACGGTTACTCCTGTGGCCTCCGATATGAAGTCCATAACTGTTTCTCAGTATGGCATTCCCAGACCATGTGCACAAATTCAGCTATGTCAGTGTGGCAGCAAGGGCAGGCGCCAGGCGTTCCCGGATACATACGTACTAACCTGTGTGGGGTGAGGTTTGTGTGGGGTAGGCACTTGAATTGGGTGCATTAACGTCTGGTATTAATGGAGATTAATTTTGAAACTTCTAGACACTGCAGCCATTGTTTGCCCGTTATTGTTGTCATGAGTTCAGTGTCCCAGTAGGTCCAAAGTTGAAATGAGGAGTGATCCCTGTGTGAGTGAATGGAGGAACACAGGAATTTGACTGCCTTACAGCCACCTCTGAGTGCTAATAAGGCCTGTGACAATAGGGGGGTCTTGGGTTTGTTGTGTGTTTTACACCATATCTTGTGTAAGACACTGGTTTGAGTGGCGTATATAAAAAAGGAGGCCTGTGGTATTCTGTACTCGGCTGCCAGGTTCTCAAATGGGTTGAGAATCTTGTCTGTGAATAGGTAGCCTCATACCGTGAGGTCTGCATCCATCCACGTCTGTGCATCAGTAGGGTACAGAATTGGGCATCGCTTACAAAGGCAATTCTTGTGTGTATGGGGTCACTGTGCATGTCTTGGTCACATATATGCCCCAGCAGGCTTTGGCCCCCCAGATTGGGCGTTACTCCCATTCAATGGTAACTCCCTCGCCAGATCCATTAGCCACTGAATCACCAGCCGAGGTGTATGGCTATCTGACCCACATCCCAGCTCTGCCAAGTTTTGGCTTGTCAGCCATTTCATTGGTCATTGCAGCTGAGCAGCTGCATAATAATATGTATAATTTGGGTTCGCTAGTGCTGACCAGTGCTATTCTTCGTCTGACCTTGCCCCATGTAAGTGCGATTAGGAGTGAACGCATGTCAACAAGGATTGTGGTAGGTAACAGCACCACCATAGCGGAGAAGAAGTATAACAATCTGTGCAGGACAAGCATCTTAGCTGTAGCTATCCTACCCATTGGTGAAAGTGGTAGGAACACCCAGAACGAAAGAAATGTCTGTGCAAGTTTAATGGCCCGGCCTATATTGCCATCAATCTGATCTCTAGTGGTGTGATATATCCTGACCCCTGGGTATTTCAAAGTGTCAAGGGTCCATGTTAATGGGGTGTGTGGGAGTCCATTTGCTGTGAGTCTGATAGAGCTGTCAAGGGGAACAGTTGTGACTTGTCCCAGGTCACCTTTAGATCTGACATTCTCCCAAACTCTTGCAGGAGATCCATAAGATTGAGTATCACGGTAGCATCATTCCTTAGATCCATTAGTGCATCATCAGCTAATAGTGAGATAATGTGCCTTCTATTGCCTGCCTGGAAGCCCCACTCTGAGGCACGAGTGCGGAGCGCACAAGCAAGCGGCTCCAGCGCCAGTGCGAGGATGACTGGGGACAGGGGGCAATCCTGGAGGCTGGCTGCCTGGGCTCCCAGCAGCAGTGGGTGATATTGGTCTGTGATTAAGTCAGACACACAGTTATAATCCCCGCCTCAGAAACAAGGTGCTCTAACAATGTGAAGTACGGCCAGAGTGAGGGAATGTAAGAAGTGTGCCTAGTTAGCATTTGGGGCATACAGAGATATAAAAAGCAATGGGGGTCTGTCTAGGATCCCTCCACTATTGCGCAACTCCCCTCAGAGTCCAAATTAGTACGTTTCACCTCTAATCGGGTCCCAGTGGTAATCCAAATGTGAGCGCCACGTGTGTATCTTGAGTAGGTAGTGCCTATCAGTGTGCCCCTCCATTGTCTACACATGCCGTCTAGGTCTGATGTGGTCAGGTGCATCTCCTGTACGAGTGTCACTTGTATGCATTGCCTGTGCAGTTAGTGGCATACTGGGTACCATTTCATATAACTGGCCAGTCCTCTCACGTTCCATGTGAACAACACCTATTGCGTCCCCAATCTAGTTACTACAGCAGCCATGTATTCTGGAAGTCTTTGGTGCCACACTTTTCGTGTTGCCCCCTCTTCGTCCCTTCCCCCCCCATCCTAGTAGCAGTGCTCGTGCCACAGTGTAAACAATAAACAAGAAAACTTTTCAATTAATGAAGTCAAGTGAGTAACAGTCTTCAAACACCCCATCCTAGGTCAGTGATCCAACAGGCATCTGGCCACTAGCCTAGCACTAATAAGCCACAAAATGATAAAACAAAGTTTGAGTCCATCTACGGTGGTACCACCATTGGTGTGTGGGGGAGGCGTGTGACAAGTAGCTCTTGATATCTTATTCCAGGACCGTGAAGCACCTGCCCAGAATATCTACTAGTGCCTTCCACCCCTTTAACAGTGCAGGTTGTGTCCAATAATCTCGACCCGGCACTGGACGCAGCAAGGAGAGAGGACCTGCAGTCATATCACTTCCTCCGCAGTGTCTCCACCAGCATGTGCGGAATGTCCAACAGGTCATCTTCAGGTCTGCTAATGATTGATCCCATGGGAGAGGGGGGTAATTTTCTCATTTCTAGTTTGGCTACCGATTCCCCCCTCTCCACAGTTACCTGCTCTTTCATGAAGCCTAGTTGGGGACCATGCTTTTCGGGCCTGTGACGTTTCTGCTCCCTCCATCCACCCAGAGAGTCAGCCTGCTCACATGATTTAGCAGCCATTCCTTTCTACCCAGTCCCAAGCCTGTTCCAGAAGGTAGTTTTGTCATTTTGTATGATTGTGAGTGTGGCTGGGAACTGCAATGTCAATTTGACGCCGTGTTCACGCAAGCATCTCTTCACTGGAGGGAAGAAGGACCGCATGCATTTGACCTCCATAGTGTAATGGGGAAAATGTTGACTTGTGGGTTGTCCACCTTTAAAGGGCCCTTTGCCCTTGTTACCAGCAATATGAGACCTCTGTCTCTTTAGTTGAACAGTCAGGTGACCATCAGGTGAAGCTCTTGGGGGAGAGGTCTCCCAGGGACCCCGTGAGCTTGTTCCACAGAAAAGAAGGTTGAGTGTTTACCTTGTAAGATTGTCATTGAGAACCAGTCTTCTAAGTACAGATCCATGCTGGGGCTTTCAACCTTTTCAGGGAGTCCTGCTACCCCCACATTATTACGGCAGGATTGTCCCTCCTGATCGTCAACTTGTTTTTTGAGGTAGTCCACTTCATTTTGCAGGGCCCTGATGTGGGCTGAGGTCTCCATGACTGATGGTTCAAGTGTTGTTAGTGTTGTATTCATGTCTGTGAATCTTTCAGTTTCCTATGGTCTTTGCAGAGTATACCTATGTCAATTCACAGGGCGTTGATCTTTGGTTCCAATGTGGTCTTGACATCCATTATCACATTCAGAATCTCATTGAAACTTCAGAACTGTGATACCAGGGTGGCCTCCAATGACCCCTCTGTGGTACTTTGAGAATCCTTCAATTGTTCTTCTAGTGGCATCCCAGTTGACGCTAATGCAATTCGGTTCTGCTTCCTGTGTAGCATGTCCCCAGGGTGTCATCCCCAATGGGGGACCACTGAAGCAAGGCTTTGTCTGCCCCACAGGGACTCTAAACAGGGTTGCGTCAGGTAAGATCAGTCTCATGAGTACTTTTGCTGAGCCCCCGCAGACCCTATACATTCACCATCTCATATGTCTTGTACCTTTTCATCTGTGTGTTGCACACACAATTAGTGCAGCTCTATCCTGTGTGGAGGAATATGCACACCAGAAATAAAAGAGGTAAGCTAGGTATCAGGGATAGAAAAAAAAAAAACTCACTGCAGATCGACTCAGGCAAAATGCTAAATGTGAAGTCATAATTAAATACCTTTTGAAGCATTAACACAACTGCAGGTATTATGATCTGTCAGTAGACAATGGGCTACTGACCATCTAAGTCAGACCTACACACTCACCATCGCATATGTCTTGTACCTGGTCCTCTGTTCCTTCACAGAAGTCCATTGTCAGGTTGAGGATACCCCAGTAATATTCTTGCCTCCTTGCCACTGCTTTACCCAGTTTGCCTCTTCTTGGGCACTATGCGGGACAGCTTTCTTTCTCTTCATTATTACTCTGTAGTAGAGTGTTCCCAGTATGATTTTTATATCTATCCCAGGTATACAACAAACACTACTCGTATGTTTCCTTATCCAAGATGGATGCCCAACTACCATCTCCAACCCTCGTTTCTTGGCATGGAATGTCCCAATCCAGTATAGCGTACTTGCCCTTTCGGATGAATCTTCATAGCAATAGTATTTAATGGCAGATTATACTCAAAGTTATATTTGCTCTCATCAGTGTTTGTTCCTGCTTACTGTTTGTCGCTCGGTGCTAATCCTGGATGCTTATCCTACTTTTGCTTACTGGTTTTACTGAAGTCCCTAGATTTTCATTTGAAAATGCTCCCCTGGATTCTGATACTTCTTACACCAGCATTTATATTGGCTTTGGGCAACTTTTCATCTGCAAAGACATATTTAAATTTCTGTTTCTAAGTATTAGTTTTATTTTTCTTTGATATTTGCAAGATACATAATGGTGGAATGAGCCTGTAGTGTATTTTTTCTCACAACCTCACACTAACATGTAATGCAGTAATACATTTACCCAATGTATCTTTGATTATAGTATAGGTCGTAAGATGGTTACTATAAATACTTTGACAAACAAAGTACATTTTTTAACTAATGAAAATACATCACTGTTCTGCTTTGGTTCTCATATTCCCATGCCCTTGAATCTTCTGCTGAAACTCCAATATTACAGTGCATCCAACAACGTAAAATAATTTCTACAATAATATCACTCTTCTAAACATGAGCAATTTGCTTCTTTGAGGGCTTCTCATTAATAGTTTGAGAGGAATCACCTTAGAATGGGTTATGCCTCTTGTCTCTGCCTTGAGTCCCTCTTATGTTCACTATGATTGGTCTGTTCAGGAATTAAAAAATATATTTTCCATTAAAGGCAGATGTCAGTTACCCAAGAGAGGTTTTAGACTTTCAATAAGAACTTTTCTACATACAGGCTTTTGTAAGTTGTCACAAGTTTCTCAACCAGCGTCCTGTCAGGAATCAATCTTCTTGGTGATATAGGTTGATAGAGAGAAGACAAAGGAAAGACAAGAAAATGGATCTCAGAAGATAACTTATTACATATTTTCCACCCTGCACACAGGAGGCCCTTCCATTCCTTGATGCCAAAGAGGAACCAATGAGTGGGGGCGTGGCTTGGCGTCATGGCCGTCGCAGCTTCTTTCTGAGGCTCCCGTCCTTACCTCCTTGCCCCCGGGGTTATAGTACCCCGAATAGCTCCAAAATCACAAATAACCAAGTGGGAAATGTGATGACCCCCCCAGGTATCGCTAAATAGCTGCAGACTCCAGATAATGGCTGAATTGGGCCCCAACATGAGCGAGCTCAAAAAAGCCACAGAGTAAAGCTGTGGAAACAAGATGGCGGCCCCCGAGCACTCCGCAACTCAGTCGCGCGGAGTGGCTAAATAGGTGGGGGGCCCATCTGGACCCTTACCGCTGAGCGCTCCGCCTGATTCTGCGGACCGGTGCGGAGACCAACGGCGGCCCTCGTTGACTGTTGCGGCCCTGGACGAGCGGACGGAGGACGGAACGAGGTGGGCCTAATCGCGCCGGGGCGAACGGCCCAGCTATGAGGTGGTGTCGGCATAGGAAGAGGTAGAGACCCGGGGCTGGACAGGTGGCCGGGTCGCGGCGCTTTGGCCCCACGACGCACACCCAAGCTCCTGTGAGAACAGTCCCGGGAGGCGGCATTAGAAAAACGAGGTGAGACAAAACCTGGCACTGTGGGGCACTGGGCACATCAGCGCCTGGTGCCCGGACACTGGGGATCGCCCTTAGGGCCTGATGGTAGCCGGCCCGGCCCCAGCGGGAGGCGACCCCAGGAGACCGGAGTGAAGAGCGCGCCCCGAGAGGGGAAGTGATCGGTGAGGGCTCCGGGGCCCTGCTGTGCGCAAGACCAGAAGGGAAAGGAGCCCCTCCTGCACTCCACTTTGAAAATCATACCCGCAACCGGCGACCTGGGTTGGAGTAGACGGGGGCTCTGCAACGGATCGCATAGAGATAGCAGGGAACAAGAGGTGAATGCTGGGAGTTATACCTGCCCAAACCAAGGTGCGTAACTCTGCCCAGTAACCAAGGCAGCAGGAGGGATGGCAGGAAACCAGTAATATAGTGGAGAGTTGGAATATACCACCAGAGACACCTGCTCTGCTGCATTGATAGCCCTGCTCCTGCAACCTAGCCGTCCTTACCTGGGAGGCACTGAGAGACTTAGCCTCGGACCTGGGAGCTCTAGAGCCCGGAACACCCGGCGCCCGAACATTAGCTGCAACTCAGCAAAGATATAAAATGCAGAGCACCGAAGAAACTAATCTACGGCCCAAAGGTGATAGACCAACACCAGAACAGTCGCTAATCTGGCATAAAAACACTTGCAAACACCGGCTGGTGGCTTATAACAAGGTACAGAATCTTAGACCCAACACTGGACCAAACCTCAGCCTCCTTATTAGAATAATCACTGCTCTCCAGTGACAAACTGCATCGCCTCCAACAGAGAAGCCTGTGACCACCCAAGAATAAATAACTGACAGCAAGCACATCGGCTATCTTCTACCATGGGCAAAACAGGCAGACGTTGTGATACTGATAACCCCAAAGATCTTTCAACCAGGGCACCTCCAGAACAAGAGAACATGAGGAAATTCCATTCAAGAGAGGACAGTGAGACGAGAGAACCTACACTACAAGATGTGATGCAAGCCATCACTGCCTCCAGAATTGCTCTTGAGGAGAAAATAGACTCCCAAGCATCTGACTTCTCGGTACTAAGAGACGACCATCGCCGACTAGTAGAGAGAGTGAACACCACAGAAAAACAGATGGAGGAACTAAGGCGATAAAGGACAATTCCAAAATGTCACGTCAGATGGAGAAGCAGATCAAAGAATTAGAATTAAGGGCTGAAGACGCTGAAAATAGATTGCGGCGAAATAATATCAGAATCATAGGAATGCCGGAACGGTCCGAAGGAACCAACATGGTAGACTTCCTGGAAAAATGGCTGAAAGAAAAAGTGGCGGACGAAGGTCTTTCCCAGTTCTTCGCAGTCGAGAGGGCACACAGAGTCCCTGCACGTCCACCACCACCAGGTGCCCCTGCCAGACCAATAATAGCCAGACTGCTACACTACAGGGACCATCTACTAACCCAAAGCAGGAAAAAGGGAGATTGTACACTCGACAACCAAGTGGTCTGAATTTTCCCTGACTTTTCCCGAGAGGTACCGAGACAGGGAGCCTCCTTTAGGGAGGCCAAACAGAAACTCTGCAGCATGGGAGTACAATATGGGATACTATTTCCAGCCAAGCTACGAATAGTGACCGCAACAGGCACACAATTTTTCAACACACCAGAGGAAGTGTGGAACTGGATTGATAAACAACCATCCAATGAGACAAGTCACGGCCCAGAAAAACCCCAGCCAAACCGCAAAGGAAGGACTAATTTCAGTAAATCTATTAGAGACACCAGTCCATCACCACTGGAAATTCTAAACGACCGCCAAAACGCAGTGGAACACAAACAAAACAATGGGGCACACCAAACAGAACAGTATCTCTACTTAAGAGATAATCAAATATTTTGAAGAGACCAAATGACGTATCATGATCAATTTCCCTAAAAATGCTTGTTTGATTCTCTTTCTTCCTTAAATGAAATAAACGATCATAATTCAGACCAGAAAATACTGTAAATAGATAAACAACTAACCAAAAAAAATGTATATGTCCATACAGATATAAATTTTAATACACAGAGAATAATTCTTCTTATATACATAAACATATACATATATATACAAAACATAAAAACAACAAATGAATAGCCATCAGCCGACACGTGTTTCGTCCTGACTGGACTTCTTCAAGGCTGAGAAAATCACAACAAGCAACAATAAATACATTACAAACATATATATACAATTATTACACAAAAAATGAAAGCATATGTACATTTTATCCTATTATTGTCCAAGATAACCAAACAAAAATGTTCTTTTGGTCAGTTCGGTGTCCAAAATGTTATATACATATCATATTTATAATATTAATTAAAATCTATACCAAAGACTGCAAAGGAAGAAAAGAGAACCACCACCACATAGTCTTAGTGGCAAAGCGTTAGTTAGTGTCCAAAGATATAGCATAGAACACTCCCCATATCTTCAAGAATTGGTACATCACCTCCATAGCCAAAGTTCAACATACCACATGCACACCCAAGTGTAAAAAGACTTCTCTTTTGTTGGCATTTTACCATTACATATCCAAAATTTATATCTCGTCAAAAATAGACCGCTCTATGCCTAAAGTGACCCCTCCTTATACCTTGGTGTAAAATAAGTTGTGTACCTTTGCTCACTTCTATGCCCATTATATTCGTGTCACATCTACCACACTCTATGGTAAGAGGGGAGAAAGAAAGGCCATTTCATTAGTCACCTACCTGATTAGAGTAACAAACGCCCCACTATGACAACACCAAAACCATATACATTCCTTACGTGGAACATCAGAGGTATGCACTTAATGGTCAAGAGATATAAGATATCGGCATACCTGCAAAGGAGGGGTATTCACATAGCCATGCTACAGGAAACCAATTTAACATCGTCGGAGGGCAAGGCTCTGCAGAAAAGATGGCGTGGCCAGGCATTCTTTACTATATACTTGGCATACGCGAGGGGCACCCTGATCTGGATCCGGGCAGGGGTCCCTTTCCAAATGATAGACAGTCTCATAGACTCCGAGGGGAGGTTTGTGGCGATCAAGGGCAGACTGGAGGGGAGAGAGATAGCTCTGATCAATGTTTATGCTCCCAACACAGAACAAGGTGAATTCTTTACACGACTATCCAGCTTACTAGCGTCATACTTACAATCATCAGTGATAGTGGGAGGCGATTTTAATTGTGTAAGCGACCTTAATGCAGACAGATCACATCCTCCCCTGCCACATTCCCCACTACTAAGAACGGCACAGCCGTTCTCTACCTGGCAAGCGAACTGGGGCCTCACAGATGCCTGGTGTAAATTACACCCTAGTGTCAGGGACTACTCCTTTTTTTCTAGCCTCCATGAACTACATGTACGATTGGACTCCTTTTTATGCTCACCAGATATACACGCACTTATATCAGATATGGAGTATTCATCTAGCACAATATCGGACCACAATCCCCTGCTGTTATCTCTCAAATGGGGGTCCTTCATCTCCCGTATACCCACGTGGAGACTTAAACCTGAATTATTGGAGGACCCTCACTTCCGAGCCGTACTCCGCCAATGTATATTACAATATTTTGAAGAAAACGACACTACGGCATCTAACGCTCTGATAGAATGGGACGCCTTTAGGGTGGTTATGAGGGGAAAGTGTATAGCTGAAACAGTAGGAATACGGAGAACTCTACTAGGGGATACTGAGCGGGCTGAGGCTAAACTGAGAGAGGCTGAGAAGAATAGACCTGGAAACCCACAACTACAAACCCAAATACAAGAGCTCAGATCAGAAGTAGCACAATGTGTTGAACTCCTTAGATGCTTTGACCATAAAAACTACCTCACAAGAGTGTATGGCGAAAGAGATAAAGCAGGAAAATTACTTGCCTGGGTGGTCTCACAATCTGAAAAATCCCCCCCCCATAATGAGTCTGACCTCAATGACAGGGATTCAGTTGCATGAACCAGAACAGATTAATGCCCAGTTCTTATCTTTTTATGAGAAACTATACCAAAAAAGACTCAATTTAAACAGAGAATCAACCGAAAACTACCTAGCAACACTAAACCTGAAACCCTGGGAACCAATACCCACAGACACCCTAACGGAGAGCATCACACTAGAAGAGATCAGCGAAGCCATGAAGAGTTTAGCAGGGGGAAAAACACCTGGAACTGATGGCCTCCCCGCTGAGTTTTACAAAACCTTCGCGGGGATCCTCTCACCCAGACTAGAAAAAATGTTTAAATGCGCCAGAGACCAAGGCCTTCTACCTGATTCGTCTCAGGAGGCAATCATAATCCCCCTTCTTAAGCCCGGCAAAGACCCAACAGGAATGGGAGCATATAGACCCCTCTCAATGCTGAATCTCGACTATAAATTCCTTAGCAAGGCCCTGGCGTCCAGACTTCTCCCAATGATGCCCGCTTTAATACACCCAGACCAGGCAGGTTTCATACCAGGACGTAATACAGCCGGGAATATTCGCAGATTAATTGCCATTATGAGGGACGTAGCATCCACCTCTGGGACCCCGGGTATCCTAGCAGTCGACATCGAAAAAGCCTTTGATAGCTTAGATTGGGACTTCCTTTATAAAGTTATGTCCAAACTCGGAATAGGACCGAATACATAGCATGGGTGAAATTACTATATACTGACCTCACAGCTAGAGTCCGCACGGGGCGCATAATATCGCATAGATACAAAGTGGAGCGCGGGACGAGACAGGGTTGCCCCCTTTCCCCCTTACTATTCGCATTGCCGATGGAACCACTGGCCACTGCGGCCAGAGCAGGGCAAGGGGGACCAGGTATACTTGTCAGAAACGATAGACATCATATAGCCCTATACGCGGATGACCTCCTAATTTTCTTGGATGATATACAAAGGGACTTACCACTAGCACAACAAATGCTAACTAATTTTGAAAACCACTCAGGCCTAAAAGTAAATTGGGACACAACAGGCCTGTTCCCTCTTACAAACCACCATCTACCTCCCCTGAATCTGGGATTGGTAAAATGGATACCTGACGGGCTCCCATACCTGGGAGTGAAAGTTTATCACAAGGCCAGGGATATACTTGATGGAAATCTGGGTGGCGCAGTCCGTTCCATAAAAATCTCCATGACATTCTGGCAAACACTGCCACTATCAGTGACAGGGCGTATTGCGATACTCAAAATGATTGTACTGCCGAGATTGCTATATCATTTTGCTGCTCTCCCGATTTGGATTCCTAATTCCTTCTTTAGGGAACTGAATACAATGGTAAGTTCATTTGTATGGGGTAAAGCCAGGAAAAGAGTGGCCCTGACAAAGCTTCAAAGACAAGCAACAGATGGGGGATTAGCAACACCAGATTTCGAGTCCTACTATCTTGCAGCACAATTATAGTGGCTGGCACTCTGGATCTCGAATAGTCTGATGATAACTCCAAATACAAAATCTTCTACTCCACAGGGGACCTGGCTTTTTGAGATACAGGTGGGATCTCCTAGAGACGAGAAACAAGACAGTCCAGAACTAAAAATACTAACCAGGTGTTGGAAAACATATTTACTCAAGATTAAAACTAAAACTCCCTATTCTGCAGAGCTCCCCTTTAGCTCATTACAGGCAATAACAAAGAAGAGGTCTGTACTTGAGCTGGGTGACTGGGTGGAGGCAGGAATTACTGCCGTAGGCTTGCTCTTCAAGGACAATAAACTGAAGACATTTGAAGCCATCAGAGCGGAATATGACATCCTGACGAAACATTTTTTAACATACGGGACCATAAAAGCCAGCATATATAATCATTGGCAAACGAAAGACATTGAACCCTCCGCACAGGCATTTTGCACATACTTGACATCTCCCAATAACAAAACCAATGCAATAACATTGCTTTATTCCGAGCAGATATTACAGACCCTGTACCCTACCTTAAACAACAATGGGAAAAAGCTTCCAGTCGCGAAATCTCGGAAGTAGAATGGGGACATATACTGCGGAACCTTCCAAAGGAAAGAATGCTAGATTTAAACTTATCAATTTTTATATCCTTCACCAAGCTTATTTAACACCTGCCCGCATTAATAAATACTTCAATAAATCCACTGAGTGCTGCCCAAGATGCGGATTAGTGGATGCAGAGTTTAATCACATGTTTTGGGAATGCCCCATACTGGCATCCTACTGGTCTGAGATCTGCCAAAAATTGGCCCCATTACTGAATAAGAACATGACGTGTTCTATGGAAATTTGCCTCCTACACACCTTTACTCATTCAACTAAACACAAAGCATCAGATAGATTCCTTGACCTGGCCTTAACAATAGCTAAAAGGGAAATAGCAAGCAATTGGAAAAACCCTAAGCGCCCTAGAGTAATAACCTGGAAAAACGAATTACTTAGGTGGGCAACAGCAGAAGGTACACTACTACAAAGAGAGGCCAAGAATGGGACCAGACCCCTGGAAGTGTCAGAATGTTGGGACACAATAATGGGCACATTCAGATCAGAGTGCACACAGCAGAACCCACCTAATACACAATAGCTAGGACCACGCAACAAGCAACAAAATATAATAGGATACAACATTCAGTCATAGATTGAAACACACTTCTGACCCTGTGCAGAAACCCATAACATATCAGAACACTACCAGAGGCCTATAAATGCTAACCAAACGTGACAATTTACTCTGCAGTAGAAATATCAATGCTGAATCAAAGCTCTCGGGTAGAAGGGTTAGGGAGGGACTGAGGGGGGGAGTTGGATTTTGCTACTACAAGAGTTTATAAAATATTTCAATTAAATACCACTAACCAGAGAATGTATAAATGTGACTAAGATACACAGTGGTACACGTAGTAATTTTAAATGAATACAAATGTATATGTACTATTGTATTGATCTAAAATCAATAAAATCTGGTTTAAAAAAAAAAAGAGGAACCAAGAAACTGTGAGTTGGAAGAGTTCCCCTCATAGACACTGAGGGGGTGATTCTGACTATGGCGGACGGCGGAGGCCGTCCGCCATAGTACCGCCGCCAAATGACCGCACCGCGGTCAAAAGACCGCGGCGGCCATTCAGACATTTCCTCTGGGCCGGCGGGCGCTCTCCAAAAGAGCCCCCGCCGGCCCAGAGGAAATGCCCCTGCAACGAGGACGCCGGCTCAGAATTGAGCCGGCGTAGTTGCAGGGGTGCGACGGGTGCAGTTGCACCCATCGCGTATTTCAGTGTCTGCAAGGCAGACACTGAAATACTTTGCGGGGCCCCCAGAGGCCCCGCGGCACCCCCTACCGCCATCCTGTTCATGGCGGGTTTCCCGCCATGAACAGGATGGCGGTAGGGGCTGTCAGAATCCTCAAGGCGGCGGAGCGCGCTCCGTCGCCATGAAGGATTCCCCCGAGCAGCGGTAAGTCGGCCGGAGCCCGCCGACTTGCCGCTTCTGACCGCGGCTGAACCGCCGCGGTCAGAATGCTCGTGGGAGCACCGCCAGCCTGTTGGCGGTGCTCCCGTGGTCGGTGGCCCTGGCGGCCACCGGCCGCCAGGGTCAGAATGACCCCCTGAATGCCTTGACCAATGGTATTTAGGTGTTTATCGGTACTGAGGTTATGTTTTAAGAGTCTGTGGGCCAGATGTAGGAAGCCGTTTGCATGGTGCAAACTGCGAAAATCGAAGTTTGCGCCATGCAAACAGCCTAACGCGATGCTCATTCACAATTTGCGAGTCGGTTACCGACTCGCAAATTGTGAATGCGACTCGCAAATAGGAAGGGGTGTTCCTTTCCTATTTGCGACTCGCATCGCAATGCAGAATTGCTTTGTGACCGCGAATGTGGTCGCAAAGCAATTCGCAGTTACCACCACTGTCACACTGGTGGTAACTCATTCGCAAAAGGGAAGGGGTCCCCATGGGACCCCTTCCCCTTTGTGAATGTGGGCAAAAAGTTTTTTTCAGAGCAGGCAGTGGTCCAATAGACCACTGCCTACACTGAAAAAACGAAACCAAATGGTTTCGTCATTTTTTTCATTTTGCAACTCGTTTTCCTTTAAAGAAAACGGGCTGCAAAATGAAGAAAAAAAACTGCTTTATTTAAAAAGCAGTCACAGACATGGAGGTCTGCTGACTTCAGCAGGCCACCATCTCTGTGAGTGCAGGGGCTCGCTATGGGGTCGCAAAATGCAACCCACCTCATTAATATTCATTCACAATTTCCGAGTCGCGATATCGGACTTTGCTACATGTGGCCCTGTATTCTTTGCTCTTCATAAACAAGGAAAAGCAACATTATTGTCCTGATTAAGACACCATTCTGTAAAGTTCACCATTCTGCAAAACAATCACCTTCTCAGTGGGATACTCCCTAGGGGATTTTGATGTCTGATTTATTCAAAGATCAACAGTGGGCACCGAAGAATTGTATAGTTTTTTTCAAGAACCCTCAAACCCAAGTGATAAATACCGAGCTCAGTGAAATGCTACAAACTACTGAACAGGAGATACACTTAAAATATTTAGTCAAGGTAAAGAACTGCAAGCACAAGCAACTGATGACTAAATACAAGGTAAGTGATTAAAAACTAGAAATAGAGAATGATCTAGATCAAGAGTGCAATATACCTTGTAGAAAATGAGATACAATTTTTCATATACTGAAAAGACAAGAAACTACTATTATGGGGATCTCCCTCCAGTCTCACCAAGCTGCAGGATGAACTGAATGACTGCAAAACGTCAGCAAGATAAATGTCAGCCTGCAACACCATATGGAACCTGATGTCTCATAGGTAAAACTGTAGTGCCATGCTGTGAGCCTGATGGGCTATGGCACTACGTATGATTTAACGGGTCATGCCAACTAACAGAGAGATAGATGACTAGATAGTGAGACAAATAACACTTTCATTGTGCAAAGCTATATACGAAAACTTCAAGTGCTTGTCAAATTTAATATAATTGAACTGAGGAATAGAGCAAGGGAGAAACATTGAGAAAGGGAAAGATAGAGAGAACTGTGAATATAAATGAAGGGAGAAAAGTGGAAATGAGCAATCAAACATAAAGAAGCAGAGTGTGACAGGGAGATAGAGTTGAGCAGGAGTGAAAGGTGAGGGCAAGTTAAAAATAGGGAGAGAGGGTGGTATTGATAGAGAAAGTGAAAGAGGAATGGAAGGAATAGAGTTAAAAAGGAGGGGGGCTGAAAATTGAGCAAGAGAAAGATAGAGTGATAATAGAGAGGGAAAGAGGAAAACATAGAGAAGAAAGGGGAGAGATAAAAAGAGAGGATAAGAGAGATAGTTTGAGAGAGGGATTAAAACCTAGGGAGTGGTGGAAAAGAGAGAGCAAGGAAGTAGACGAGAATTATTGTTTTATACTTTCCTATGTGTTTCACCTACATGTCTATTTTGAGATGCTAAACTGTCCTGAAATCACCACCACCTTTACCATTATTAGTCAAAATCTACTTGCTCCTGAGTGATTCTGCACTAACAGCATTTTTTTCTTCTAAGCACTAGACCAATGTTTGTAATATTTATAGAAGTGCAGATTCAAAGTATTTCATTTACAGAAAATCACATGTAGTTTCATCATTTTTATTGGAATTATTTAATGTCTTTGGTGCTAAGTTAAGGCAGAGCATGGTGCTAACACCTTTTGCAGGAGTATTATGAAAGCAGGTTTCTAACTGTGGTAATGTGTGATGAGTCTATGCATAATTGTGCAGTATTTTGTTGTGGTGTTCTTTGGTTTTGTGCTGCATTATGACTATGTGATGTCCGGTTATACAGTGATTGTTTTTTCTGGGTCTGTTTGGACCCATTTGTACTATGAGCTGTTATGTTTTAACTTAGTTGGAATGTTTCTTTATGTATTGTATTGTGTTATGATCTGTTGCTTACTTTAGATCTGTCAACAAATGCTGCTACATTTCTAGCCAAAAGAGGCACATGCCTTTAAAGTTCCTCTGACAAGCAACCATTTACCAAACTCTGAGGTAGAAAAATAGTGCTCAAGCTCTTCAACTAATTAAGACACCAATTAATTGTGGCCGATGTCATGTCTTACATTAGCCCATGAAGTGCTCATTTCATAGGCCTGTCAGTATGTATTAATCAAGTCAAGTCATGTTTATTTTGCATAGTTAATAAAAAACTATTGCATTTCGATATTAAAAAGCTGGATCTTGTACATTCAAATAAAGGAAAAATAATTACAATTCGGCCAGCCTATCTATCCCTGTCTAGTGAAAACAATTGTTCAAATAATATAAATACATTAAAACACTAAGAACTTTGAGTTAACAAAAAGCCCTCACATAGGCAACAGTAAATAGAATTGGCAATATTTAGGACAAAACGCTTTTAAATCCTTTCCTAGCATAAACACAGTTGTCCTAAGGGGTCCTTCTGTGTGGCTGTAATAGTTCTGGGGATCTATACAATCTCTGACCCCAGATTGCTCATAGATACTTCTCCTAATTTGTTCTGCGATCAGATTTGACTTTATGCACCCCCTTTTTAAAACAGCAAAGTGCCAGTCACTGATATGGAAAATACCCCTTTTACCAGTTTGTAAAGTGCAAAAATCTTGTGCAAGGTAGCACTTTAAAGGAACTTGTACCTTATCCCACCATACCATGCTTCCACTAAAAGAGTTTTTTATGGACTAATTGAAGAACTACCACTTGCAAAACCAGAATTATAAAGGTCAGTGGGTATGTGGAAAGAGGTTCTGGTGGGAGCACTCAGGCATGTCCCTCACATTTTTTGGGCACTTTCACAAGTTGGTCACTTGAAATGGGGCTAGAAAATTACTGGTACATTGCAGAATAAGCGACCTAGGGGCTGGCATGCACTTGGTCATTCACTGATTCAGGACCTTTAGGGGAAGCCTCAAAACCTTTACTCCTTGACAAGCTAGGGGAATTAAGCTTCCTCTTAACCAAGTTATCACACATTGTCAGCAAGAACAGATTTGCAGGTTTTTTAAAGGTTAGTTTCAACATCCATTTTTATTTGGCTAAGGGAACTGGACAGAGGCAAAATATGTGTGTTAGAAATGGGGTCTTTGGTTGACAGTCAGGTTACCCCCTGTTCAAGCAAGGACCCTCACTCTAGTCAGGGAAAAAAAAAGAGAATCACCCTGAGCTAACCCCTGCTTACCCCCTTGGTAGCTTGGCAGAGCAGTAGGCTTAACTTCAAAGTGCCAGGTGCAAAGTATTTGTACCAAAACACACAGTATCTTAATCAAAACACTACAAAATGACACAACACAGGTTTAGAAAAATAGGAAATATTTATCTAAACAAAACAAGACCAAAATGCAAAAATCCACAATACAAGTCAAGTTATCAATTAAAAATCAAAAAGAGTCTTTAAGTAGTTTCAAACACACACTAACACTGTTAGCGTGAAAAAGTACCTTGAGTGCGTCAAAAATAACCCTGCACGGGCGAGTGTGCGTCGAAAAGGGCTTGCGATGCGTCAGTTCCACTCACAAGCTGGACCTTTTGTCGTTTCTCCTTTCTTCGGGTCGGAGCGTGTCGTTCCTTCTCTCCGCAGAAGAGTGATACGTCGATCCGGTTAGCACTCTTGGGTCCGAGCAGGCCTTGCGTTTTTTTTACATGCCCAGAGGTACTTGAATCAGAAATCTAGCTGCATGATGATCCGAAAACTATGCAGCGTGGGTTGCTATCTCCCGGTCTCCGTTAGTGATGCTGCGCATCGTTTCTCCTGCTCTGTGCGTCAATTCTTCGGTCATGTTTCTGGCGAGCGTTGTTTCTTCAGCCGCAGATTGGAGTTGCGCCGATCTTTTCCCCGCACGGCGCTCTCTGCGTGGATTTCCTCCTCCTAGGCTGCCAGCTTCTCCATTCACGGTCCCAGGAACTAGATGGACACCACAGGGCAGAGTAGGAGTCTCTCCAGAGACTCCAGGTGCTGGGAGAGAGAAGTATTTGCTGTCCCTGAGACTTCAAACAACAGGAGGCAAGCTCTAAATCAAGCCCTTGGAGAGTTCTTCTCAAGATAGAAGGCACACAAAGTCCAGTCTTTGCCCTATTACTCTGGCAGAAGCAGCAACTGAAGGATAGCTCCACAAAGCACAGTCACAGACAGGGCAGCTCTTCTTCCTCAGCTCTTCAGCTCTTCTCCAGGCAGACGTTCCTCTGGTTTCCAGAAGGGTTTCTAAAGTCTGTGGTTTTGGGTGCCCTTCTTATACCCATTTTCTCCTTTGAAGTAGGCCTACTTCAAAGTAAAGTCTCTTTTGAATGTGAAATCCTGCTTTGCCCAGGCCAGGCCCCAGACACTCACCAGGGGGTTGGAGACTGCATTGTGTGAGGGCAGGCACAGCCCTTTCAGGTGTGAGTGACCACTCCCCTCTACCTCCTAGCACAGATGGCTCATCAGGATATGCAGGCTACACCCCAGCTCCCTTTATGTCACTGTCTAGTGTGAGGTGCAACCATCCCAACTGTCAAACTGACCCAGGCAGGGAACCCACAAACAAGCAGAGTCACAGAAATGGTATAAGCAAGAATATGCTCACTTTCTAAAATTGCCATTTTCAAACACACAATCTTAAAATCAACTTTACTAAAAGATGTATTTTTAAATTGTGAGCTCAGAGACCCAAAACTACACATGTCCATCCGCTCCCAAAGGGAATGTACAATTCATTCAGATTTAAAGGTAGCCCCCATGTTAACCTATGAGAGTGACAGGCTTTGCAACACTGAAAGACGAATGTAGCAATATTTCCCTGTCAGGACATATAAAACACAGTACTATATGTCCTACTTTAACCATACATTGCACCCTGCCCTTGGGGCTACCTAGGTCCTCCCTTAGGGGTGCCTTCCATGTAAGAAAAGGGGAGGTTTAGGCCTGGCAAGTGGGTACACTTGCCAAGTCGAATTTACAGTTAAAACTGCACACACAGACACTGCAGTGGTAGGTTTGAGACATGATTACAGAGCTACTTATGTGGGTGGCACAACGAGTGCTGCAGGCCCACTAGTAGCATTTGATGTACAGGCCCTGGCACCTCTAGTGCACCTTACTAGGGACTTACTAGTAAATCAAATATGCCAATCATGGATACGCCAATTACATACACATTTTGAAAAAGGAGCACTTGCACTTTAGTACTGGTTAGCAGTGGTAATGTGCCCAGAGTAACAAAAACAGAAAAATCGGAGTCCAGCACACATCAACAACCTGGGGAACAGAATCAAAAAGTTAAGGGAGACCATGCCAAGGATAAAAAGTCTAACAATGTGCATTAATGTCTATTGATGGTTTCCACATAAACGGCAACATCGATTTTGCAACAGTTTTTTCCATGAAGGAATTAGGTATTTATGTGTCTATGATACCAAATTGGTATAACATGAATTGCTGTTTTGTGAACTGGGAGAAGTGTGCAGATAAATATTCCTGAGCTCTCTGGTTTTTATAAGAGTTGATCACTGACCAGGCGTGCCTTCTTTATGAAAGGGTATTTTTGTCTATTTGCAAGGACAGGAATCGTGATGAGACATTGATTGCTTATTTGAAAGTTTGTTTTCCTAAACTGGTGGACCACAATTCCTGAATGCCTATCTCCATGATAGCCTGGCTTAGATATTCCCGTTAGTGTGCGGTTGCTCCTCAATTTCAAGCCAGCATAGGTTGTTAATGGAGTCACTTTCAGAAATACGTACCCTTCAACACAATTTGGCTTAAGCACATTTACTTTGAATCAAATAATATTTTAAGCTGAACTCTAATCGGTCCTGCACTGGTGAGTCTCTTTTTGGTATAGAAAACACAGACTTGAACACCCTTGTTTGAATCTTATTGAGTGTAGATATTTCTCGGCTGTGCATAATTTTCAAGCCATAGGGCACAGTTGGCAATAACTGGGCTGATATTACAGTTAGTAAATGATTAAGAGACTGACAGCTGAGATTCTTTTTTAATTATTTAAAGTCAAAGGTTATTGACTGTGCTTTAGCTGTTGTGTCTAACTGTCATATGACACTCCAAGCAAATGCCTAAATATTTGTAAGTGATGGCCACATCAAACTTCTTACTTTCAATGAACCAAGAAAATGGCTTGAATTTGGCATCAAACAAGCACACCACTTTTGTTTTCTTTAAGTTTAGCTCCAGCCCTTGGATGCCTATCTAATAATTTAGAGCTATTTCGGGGGACCCGAATGAAGGCAGACTTAAGGTCCACAAAACAAGCAAATGGGCGGGTTTTCTTTGCTTTGCCTCCTTTACTAAAATCCTTAATGCAGATAGGTTTGTTAGTATTCTCATGCCTGGTCTGAAGCCCATTTGCCTTTGAGGTGTCAGGTTTCTCTCCTGTACTCAAGCTTGTAGTTTTTGAAGTAGACATGAGGCAAATAATTAAAACAGTAAGCCTATAGTTATTTGGCGAGGCTGGATTTCCATTTTTTGTACATTGGCTGTCACCATTCCAGGAATCTGGGATAACGTTGGTATGAAGGGTGCTATTGAAAAGCAGTGCTAAATAATGGCCCCAATAGATTATATTGCATTTAAAAAGGGCACTTGGGAGAATTTGGGCCTGTCGCCCCTCTGGACGTCAGTTTTTTTCAGTATCTTTTCCAGCTGATCTATTTCCATAATTAGACCTGCCTTATACTTTGGCCTTTTGATCATATTTTCAGGCTCGGCTAAAGATGATGCGACTCCATTAGATGCTGTAACTTGCTGGTCTTTGGTGCTAAGTTAAGGCGAAGTGCAGGTTTGAATAAATGCCTGACTCCGACCTCTTCGTCAACTGGCTAGGCGTACATCGAGCAGATATGGGCTTCCCAGGCGCCTGCCTCTATGTCGGCATTTTGGTGTCTGGTATTTCAAGAAAGCAAACCATTTACCACTTGCCACAATTTTTTGTTATTTGCCTGCTTACTAGACAATAAAAGCTTGGTCCACAATTCCTCTTGATATCTTCATTTTGCAACCCAACATCCTTTGCGATAATGCTCTTTCAGGATTCGTCAGGTGGTTTTGTCAGACTGCTTCCCCATATTAAAATCCTTGAACACCCGTCTCGTTTCTCTTGCAATTTGTGCTTTTAGTTTGTGCAACCTGCTGCCAAACCACTTGTTCCCTCCAAAGTGTGTGTTCTTAAGTGGTTTTGATCTGGCTGGAAATTTTCCAAGTAAAGTCTAGAATAAGGTAGCCCATTCATTTTTGCGTTTGGCAGTTGACCTTTTTAATTCTTCTTGCATGGCAATTGTTCTTTTTAAATCCTCGAGTGTGCCGGCACTATTGTAAACCTTTTCCATCACCATCTCAATCCCCGGCCCACGCCATTTTCATCTTTTTAGGGTTTCAGTAAATGAGGCAGAAATGATTCCTTTTGCTGGGCTCAGCTCACTGATTTTGTCAGTTAATTGGAAAGTTTGGGGGAAGTGGTCGCACTCTGTGCGGGGTAGAATTTGAAATTGATGGACAAGGGATAAAACTACTTCACTTACCAATTTATGGTCTATTGTGGAACTTTTTTCACCACTCAGGTAAGTGATGGCTTCTGGGGTACTCCCCTTCCTATTACTAATCAATAGCCATAGACCTAGGTTTTCGAGCTGCTTTCGGAGCCTATTACCGCACACGTGGATGCCCCTTTTATTGCTCTGGTGGCTTAAATCCATATTAAAGTCCCCAGAGATGATCAATGTAGATTCCTTATAAAGATTCTGCAGTGTTTTTATTAGAATTAGCAAGCTTGTGTCTGTTCCCCCTTTCTAACTGTTCTTGGATGGATATATATATGTTAATAATAATTGGCAGCGGCATGCAGGTAAGTGTATCCTCAGTTAATCTGTATCTTTGGAAAGCAATTCTGCATTCATCAAGCACTTCGACAAAAGTGCTTACAATCATGGCTTAACGTGGGCTGTGCCCGTCCAAGTCTCTGTCCCAGTAGTACGTAATAACATACATTAAAACGGGTCCCTATAGGGCCCTACATTCATGTTCTTAACTCTACAGGCAAAAACACTGATTCATTTCTGAACAACGAAAGTAAAACATGTTAAGTGATCCATGTCTGCGATTTAGTTCCTTTTATATATTTCACGTTTACTTAACCTTGCATTTCCTAGGGGTGTTATGTATTTCCAGGATGTTGTGTTTCTGTCGTTTTTTTCGTGTAGTACATTGCTCTTTCATCGTGCATAGTTTGAACATTTCGTCACTGAGAAGGCTAGCATTGAGGTTGAAGTCAGGAGTTTCTCACAGTGGCTGTCAGTGGCTCATAAAGATGTTCAGAATGCATGGTCATTCAATCCTCGGACTCTCTGCAAAGCGCAAAATGTAATGGTCACATTTTGCAGTTGCAATTGTGATTCTCTGCAAATGTGTGTGAGAGGTATATGCAGTGCTTACAGGGACTGGGTGGAGTTTGGTGGGTGGAGAAGTAAAGGAAATGCAAAGACGTGAATTCTCAGGAGAGAGTAAAACAAAGGTGCCGAAGAGGAAAAAGATGAAGTGTAAAATATTCAGATGGCAGATGGACTTGGTGTGTAGAGAAAAAGGACGTACATGCCTAACATACAGTGAACATAACCAGAGTGATTGGGGCACCCTGAAGACCATAGTCCGGGTAACATTTAATTCACAGTCTCACAGTTTCAGAAGTGAAACATTTTCAGTATTATTTACAACAATATATGCCACAAGTGTGTTACATTTCTGGATACAATAACAGAAGGCTCAGCGAGGAACCAAGATAGTGGTCGGTTGGCACACTCTGGGAAATCAACGAAATTTAGTTTAGGTGTTTAAGACACGCCCCCTACCCTACCTATTTGTCATCCCACGTAAAGCCCTGCTTACTATAATACAGTGGATGCCGTGGAAACTGTAAAATGACTATCCCGTGTCACAGTTACATTTTGGTGGTCACCTTAATGTTTTCAATGATAGTAAAATCCTCGGGTACTGCCGGGTGAATTCCGATTAGGAGGTCTTCGTAGCCAGATCCGTTCAGCCGCAGCCCAGAGCTCTTCACCGAGGACAGCCATGCCCAGAGCAGCACCAGGCTCTTCCCGCGCTGCATGGCGGGCCCTCGCAGCCTGGCCTCAACTCGGTCGCTGACTTGATATCGCCCACATATCTCTTCCTCTCCCTAAACTCGATCAAAAGGGCAGCTTCACGCAGGACTTTATGGTGGTTTCTTGTATGATGTCATGGTGACAATTTCCTGGTGCACAGAACTCATAAACTTGTGCACAACTGACTAGTTAAAAGTTAACCAGCAGCGGCAGTAAATCAAATTCAGCTGTTGATAATGTGGGATTAATCTGCGCTACCATCTGCTCTGATTCAACATAAAACGCTGTTCTCTTTATTTAAATTAAACCGTTTTTATTCTATGAATAGTGATCAATTTCTAATTGCACTTTTTCAGAACATCTATAATAGGCTGACCAGCAGGCGGCAATTGAACATTGAAAACTGAACCCAGGGGAAACAAGCATATGGCGTATTTTCTTGGTACCGCGTTTAATGCACTTATTCGGTTCATCATCGTTTATCTGTGGTAAATTAAATCGATATGTGTTCAGATTGTCAGTAGTTACTGACCGCTCTATGAGGAGCGTCGTCACAAGTGTTGCTTATCGTGATGGTTAGTTCACTCATTAACTTGACAGTATTATATGGATAGAGACGCATCAATCATTTACCCTAATTCAATATATTGAAAATTTTATTTTTTTCTTTGCTGTTGACCTGGCTTTTACAAACTGTCGTGGCCCATTAGTTTGGCAAATTTGATGTACATGAATGCAGCTAAAGAGATGAGGCCGTTGAAAGAGTGACACAGTGCTCAATTTCTGTGCTTTCCTTTTGAAGGTCATTATTTGAAGTGTGCTCATTCATCAGAAACCCATTAGAAAGATTGTTCCCAGAAGAAATTATGTTGTAAAAGAAAAGCTCAGGACTGAAAAATGGTGACCATTTTGACATGGGGTATCTTAAAATGTCTTCTGGTAGGTGTAGAAGCTGCCATGTTGTACGGTATGTGCAGATGAAGGTACTGAAAAAAATTAAGATGAGGCTGAAGGGATAAGTTGGCATCTTCAGTTCAATCATGCACAAGATAGTGTGGGAAGTGGTCAGGAGTCCGGTAAGAATATGAAGAGTATAACAATTGTCTGCCTGTAGAAGTACTGAGTCTTTCGTTTTTTTTCTCCTTGGTGCATGGCAATTAAAACATGAAAAGGAGTCGGGAAAGTAGTTTTTCAATGTTATTTTCTTACAGGAACAGAAGACTACTTGCCTTCACTGTCAGTTACCCATTGGCCATCAGTCGTCCACGTCTCAGTGACTGCACCATCATTGCAACACAATACCACAGGTGGGCCCATTGGAGCAACGATTTCCGGACCTCCCAAACAGTAACGAAAGTCATTTCTGATTTACTTATTGGCCATGATTTAAATTTCTATTATAGCGAATTGTAGCAAGGCAATACATTTTTAAAAGTAATTACATAATAACAGTCATATCTTATTTAATACATTTTATAGGTATGCACAAAATTCTATATCGCCAACAAGTAGAAAGGAAAGGCACCTATCTAAACCAAACTCTCTTTAATCCAGAAAAATCGTAGCAGAACATGCTAGTTTGCCTTATCCTTAAACATGAATCCTGCATACTCCACAGAAAAGGTATAGAACACGAGAAAACGAACGGAAAACACATCATGCAGGTTACAGATGAAAGAGGGGGGCTAAGAAACCTCTCCCACCCTGGACTGGATGAGCATCTCACATTCCGAGCTGGATGTCCCTCTGACTGATGAGCTTTACGTCCCCCAAGCAGCCGCTGCATTCCTCCTAATGCACCTCATTGGGTAGAAAGATTGAGTAGATGACGATTACATTCTTCGATGAAACAAAAACACCTACTAAACATGCTAGCTAGGATATCTTTGCAAGAATATGGACATTTTTCAAAACGGAACTGCTGAATCGTGTCTTGGATCCAATCGTTAATCCTGAAAATTAAAGAACTATTCAAGTTCACAAAGGCAAGTTTATTGAAATATATAAGACCCACGATAGCTATTTTGTAAAATATTTACACGTGCCTTAAAACAATGACTTCACACCTTTGCATTCATGTAAACATATGACAGTCTTAAATCCTATTCTCCTAAAGTATGAGAGCCTTCTATGACTATGCTTAAACTTTGGATTAGAACCTTTGTTTTTATGTTTTTCCCCACTGCCTACCCCTGCCCTTCCAATGTCTCCCCTCTTTTCGTTGAGTAAAGCCCTCTGCCCCTCTCGCAATTCTTCAATGCTGTTCTTTGCTTTCTATAGAAGAAAGCTACCTCAGCTCTGAATCTGATGCTGATCCTTAAGGCACATTTTCATCTCTTTGGCGGAAACTGAATGTAAACATAACCGTAGGATATCTCATCAACATTGTATTATACTGCAATGGTACTTATATAACACTTTCCTTACAACTTCTGAGGCCGGTAGTGCTTATTCTTATTGCTTATCTCTAAATCAGCCTCACCTTTCCTCTACCGTTTTGAAGAATACATTTTGGCATACAGAAGACTGTGACATTGTCTTAAAAGACTTTAGACCAGATTTACTGAAGGTTTAAGCCAGCTCAAAGTCATGCACAGCGACGCTAGTCTGCTCAATGTCTTGCAAGGGCATTTACTTTTCAACGCAAACGTTATTTGGGGCTGCGAAGGTGCCCTTTTCTCGACACAAATAGAGCTTTTTGCTGCTATGTGGCAGTTTGTGTTAAGGGGATGTTACCTGGATGGACTGGATGGATCAGCACAAGCACTCATAGTTTTTCATTTGGTTTTATTCCATTCTTGATTACATTGTCAACGGAAAACATTATAGAGTCCAGTACATGGCATCACACATCAACAGAATGAGCGACATAACATGCGGTATATGTTTGCAAGGTTTGTCATATAACGTTGGGTATAGGGTTATACAGCGCATATTTTGAGTGAAAATGTAATATCCAGTTGATGTTAAATTGCATGTTGTGAAATTAACGTATTAGGAAATAGAGCCCAAAACTAAAAGAGATGGGTGGGGCGAAAGGGAAATGAAGGAAAGGGATAAGGGAAAGATTGGGGAGGGTTTTTAGGGGGAGGTTATGGCAACACCAGGAATTCAAGGCTATGGAATATGCTAGAGTGCATTGAGATATTTTAACATTTACAGGGAAGGTTAATGAGTTTTTTTGAGTTGGATTCAGAATATTCACATAGTTGGAAGGGGTCTTCTAGCAGTTTGTGAGAGAGCTTGTTTTTATCCAATTTCTTCCAGATTTTAGTGCCTGAGGAGTTGTTCAGGAAAAGGTATGAGTTTAGAGAGTTATCAGCACTTCTAATGAATTGTGTTCAAGGCCACTAGGCATTGACCAATGGGTGTTTTAAGCCTTTCCCTTCAGAGAGAATACATTTGAGGCCGATTGTTATAGAAACATCTAGTAGAAAGATATTGTTGTGCTGGAGTGTTTTGCTAATCTACATAGGGTATATACCTAGAGCAATAGCTGATAAGACTGGAATTCACAATTTACTCCCCACTCATACCCCAAAATTCAAGACTGTTGACACCTGTGCCCAAGATTAATGGGAGCAAGGACTGAACATCAATCCTACTACTCCCCATTTAGATATTGAATGAAACGAGACACGGACAAACCCGACAAAAATAAGATTGCCACATTTCTAGCACAATTTAGACTTTAAACAGCACACGTCACACTGGACACCAGCAAACGTTTGTAAATTGGGCCTTTCAGAATACGATCTGTGCAGAGACCATCATAGATCATATGTTTCTCATCTCTGTGAATTGATAGTCAGGAAGGATGGCTTGCACTGAGTACATTACAAGCGTAGAAAGATGTAGACAGTCCTACATTTTTCATGCCTACAGTTTGTCTCTAGGGCACCTGCAGCATTGATGCACCACTGGTTCTTTAATTAGCCATTTTTGGGATTGGCTGATCAGAGCAGCTCATTGGAAAAATTCATAACCTATTAAGTACTAACAAATATGTCTATCAGAAATAAAACAACAAACTGTTGCCTTAAAGTCTAGCTCAGTGTGACTACACAAGCTCAACTGCAGGTTTAAATAACAGTCAAAGTGATGAATAAACGAAAATTAAAATAGCAGTTTGGAATCACACAAACCTCAGAAGCTTGTGTAATGAAATCAAGGACATTGAGAAAGAAATCCCACAAATTGCAATTGCAGTTCATGATCCCTGGATGCCTTACCTAGAACTCTGTTGTCTTAAATTAGTAATTTCTGAAGCTTCTCCTATGCCCAATATCTCTGTCATGAAGAAAATCCTTCCATAGACTTTCTTTATTATGTTCCTAAGGGAGTTCACACTATTCATTAATATGATCATTGATGCAGATTTTCAAGAATTTGTTTTTATTCCAATGGTCTGTGTAATACTACTGTTTTTGGTGCTGTGCACAGTAACTTTAAAACATATCTTTTAAGGTCAGGCTTGATTTTGCATTTGACGGATGGCTGTGTGTCCTTTAGGACAGTCCTGAGGACATTACTGCAGCCGTCATGATGGAATACCACTTGTAACATTTAGAAATGTTGCCAGCCCAGTGGTCATCAGTGTAAATTGAAAGAAACTGCCATCAAATTTGTTGTTTTCAATGTACAAACTGTTTGGTGCATGGTCACCATCGATTTTGTTGTCCAGTCGCCAAACTTAAAAAAAAAATGTTTTTCAGAAACAACCACCGAAAGTGGGAGTTTATTTCAGAAAAACAAAAAATGAATGACCCAACTTCCCCCCACACACACATATCTTGGGAGTCTTCTCTCAGGGCATGTGGGCTTTATTTTTTTTCTGTCACTCATCGTCAAGTTTTACCTGGTGATGTCAGCCAGGAGAAAAAAAAGTTGCATCGTCCAATCTAATTTGGGTGTAATGTCCTTCCTCCCACAGAACTACTCTGTTGGGCTTCCGGAGGAGTTTTCAATCAAAAGAGCTAACGGGAACTCTATTGACAGACACCAATGGACAGCCCGTCTCTACATGATGCATGCGGACCAAGCTTTGGTGAGCAGAGTACTCGATCATATTTGAGAGAGAATTCTCCCTCTGGCAAACTCTAACTCAGGCCCTAAATTGACCACCTACCACTGTGATGTTTCAGCTTCAAATACATCTCAACAGTGTGGAATATGCATGCGGTCAAAAAGCATTTTCTTTCACTTGCTATGTGTTACTCACAATTTACACCTTATGGTACTGTTCTGGCACACGTATTTTACAGGCTCTCCTATGGTCATTTAATTGCCCATTGTCCTAACCGGGAGACAGGTCTTTAATTTTACAAAAGAATCAAAAACGATCAATCCACCTTTATGCACAATCAGGGATTACTGACCTACAGTTTAGTAAAACTGTCAGAGTCCTAGTTACCAGTTGATTGAGGTGTGTGTCCCATCTCTTCCCACACTCCAATACCATGGACATATAATAATGAAAATGATGCTTATTATTTTGATTCCCAATGCTTATTGAGGCAAAATAATGTGTTATCTGCTTTATTTTGAGATGCTATCAACAATCATTAACAGACAGAAAAAGGGACCAAACTAACAAGGAACTGATGATGTATTTATTAATAGTGTTTCATTACTCTCCCTTGAACAAATCATCAGTTAAATGGGAATAGGTACTAAACCACTTGATCAAACATAAACATGTTCTTAATAGAAACCCAAATAGAAAAGTATGTAATTGGAGTCACTGTAATTTGACAGTATTACGTATGTTGATGGAAAAGTAATCCAATAAAGCCTGTGGTACTGCAGATATTATCAATGTACTTTAACCTCTTTAGGAATACATCAAATTTGAATTTAATATTATGTTGGCTACTCTTTTTTTCTTTGTGCTTTGATTTCCACGTGTATTAGCTTATTGTCCAGCAATTGATGAACTTACTAGCTACTGAAAAGGGACCTCATCTGTTTCCTCTATCACATCAATTTTTAACGATGGCTGCATCCTTCTGTGGCTATAAGTAGGCCTCTCAGATTGAAGAGAAGAAACTTTCTTTAATATATATATAAGAGCACTAATTACAAAACAAATTCCTGCTATGGAACCAATTACGACAAACATCTCATTCGAGCCTTTGTGCTTTGAGACACTTCCCGTAACCACAGACGCTTGAGCCCACACGTTGGCTCTCACTAGATTAGAGACTTCTGATCGAAGGGAAGATGTGTCCGTGGCACACACTGCAAAGTAGAGAGATGAGCTGTTTCCTAGAGGTACATCCGTAATTGGAAACGTAACTGTTTCTCTGGAGCCTGCAAGTTGCGGTGTTAGGTTTGTAGTGTTGAAAGACGCAGCATTTACAAAATGGTACTTAAGCTGCTGTGGACTTTCACTCATTCGGATTTCATAGGTAGACGCTGGAGGCATAAAAAAGATATCTGTCAGCATTCATTTGTTGTTACTCTATTAAAATGCGATTACAGTATGAAGATGTTGCAGCTACATTTTAGTTGACCTAAACGTAAAGTGATGAAAAAGTGAGTATTGAAAGAAACCAAGCAACAAAGAACGGCAATCAGTTAAATAGCTGTATTGGATTTGCTATCAAAACTGTGGTTCGGAAAGAAGATCATAATTCTGAGCAGTGGCGTAGCGTGGGTTGTCAGCACCCGGGGCAAGGCAAGTAATTTGCGTCCCCTAACCCGGGGCAAGGCAAGTAATTTGCGCCCCCTAACCCGTGGATTTTAGCACTCAAGTCTCTTCCAAGATGTTGCGCCCGGTGCGGCCGGCCCCCCCACGCTACACCACTGATTCTGAGTATGCCATTTGTTTTCCTTTCTTCAGTATTCTTCAGTATTCTTCTTGCCACTTCGTTTTTGCTAAGAGTATTTATTCTGAAACTAAAAGGGGATACTTTTCATACTTGGATCCATCAGGTGAATGTGATACTAATTATATCCCATGGAGAGTGGCCACGCGCCATGCGCAGTATGCAGTTGTATATTAAGGATGGAATGGGATTTTAATTATAGTTAACGATTTTAATTATAGTTAACCACTGGAATTGAACTGTGGTGAAATGGATAGGACAAGGAACAGAACATAAGTTTTACTTACACATATGCTTACCTTGAAACATTTTGACTAATGACATACATTCACATCTAATGCATGCATGTAATGCAGGGATGTGTTAACGTACCCATATATAGGTATGATATTCATGCACTTTGTTGGTGACTTAATAGAATTTTCCTATCTCTACTTGTACAATTTAGCAATAATCTTGAATTGTAGAATATAGCACTTGTAATAATTTTTGATGTTACAAAATACCTTTTACATACATGTGGCACTGCTTCCTAAACCAATGAAAGGAAGTATAGACTGCCTGAATTCCCCAATTACCTGCATAACTTACACAAAAACCATTGTGACCAGGTATGAGAAAGGCATGCATTCTAAGGGCCAGATTTATAAAGGATTGCGGTGCCCTTGAGTCACACAGGGTGATGCAAGGGCAATGCAACCCCTAAGTCAGATTTATCAAGGGACGCAGTAGGCTTCCTGTACTGTTTTTAGTGAGTTGCATGGTGCAAGTGCTGTGCTGTATCATCCAGGGTCACAGAGGCATAAATATATGCAAAGTAGGCATTCCCATGCAAAATCCAATGGAACCTTCTTGCAGTGGGATATATCAATATACCACTATATGATGTGCCATCAGGCAGTGTAACGCAATGATGGAAATGTGTCAGAATATTGAGTATCACCAACACAGCCACAGCTAATGATTCAAGGGCATCAGTATAAGAAGATCTCCATCACAAATCTCTCTGCCACGCTCATCTGTGCAGTGAAGGTAGATATTTTGCAATTGGGAGTTGGTATGAGATGACAACAGCAAAGTAGGAAGGAGTGAATATTCTAACAAAGGTTCACCCTTAATGATCTCAGGGAGGATGAGGCAATCCAGGTATACAGATTAAGGAAGGAGAGCAACCTGGAGTTGTTGCAGAAGATCTCTTTAAGTGTTCAAACAACAACTAGAAGGACCAATGTCATCCCACTGCATGGCAAAATGATGGCAGTCTTACAAGTGTTGGGCTCTGACTCATTCCAGAAGCCATCTGCATTGTTGGCTGAACTTTTCCAGGGTGACATTCCGTATTCCTGCCATCTGTGTTGGATGCCATCATTAAACGTACACTGCAAAACCTGGCATTTCCAAAAAACAGCCAGCAGCTACCCACCATGTAAGGTTTTTATGACATTGAGTGATTCCCCCATGTGCTTTGTGCTATAGATTGCACCCATGTACAGTTGGTGCCTCCTGCACCTACTGCAAAATTTTCAGAAATCTCAAGCACAATTACTCCATTAATTTGCAGGCAATTGTGGACCATAATGAACTGTTCACCAATATTCTAACAGAGTACCCAGGAAGTGCCCATAATGCCTACAAGATCAGGCACAGTACCCTCAATGAGCGTTTTGAGAATGGAAGATACAGAAATGGGCCAGTGATTAGTAAGGTATAAGAAATATAATTCATCCTGTCTCTTTGCTTAAGTACATGTTATTATTCCCAAATGTAGCATAAATACATATATTATTGATGTTACTAATATATGATGTTAAAAGTGTGTGGAGTGTTAACGTTCCAATGTCAGACATCAGAATCATGATCAAGGCAAAGAAGTTTAATCTGTGGATGTAACTGAATAAAAAGCCACTTCTCCACAATGCTTCCTGTTAGTAACAAGCTCCAACCAACACAATTGTTAGTTGTATCACAGGAAGGGCTTAAAGGGCATAGAAGGAATAGAGGGAATAGAACGCAGAGTAATGCAATTACAGGTAAGCAATTTAGATATTACCTTCTCAGCCATTCTCTCGCTTGCAGCCATAACATGTGACATAGCAAGCAATAAAATCAGACAACTGACAAAATCTATGAAACAAAAATGTATTCAGACACAACTCATCAGGATTCCTTCTATTTCATCATAGAAGAAGGTACCCGATGATCAAACACATTAGTAATACATATGTCAGACACCCTATAATGCTTAGCAAATGTGGAGGAATCAGTTGAGGTCACTACCCGGAAAATTTACCCAATGGATGTTCCTTGCAGCTCCACCACAGTAGAAGCCATACTTCAGGTAGGCCTACCCTGAATCGAAAAAGGAGCAACCTGACCCTGAAGCTCATAAATTTTAGAGACCAACAACCTGACCCATCTGCTCAAAGTCACAGTTGCAGACTTCACCCCCTTTCTAGCAGAACCAAACATAACAGACAATGACACGACCATAAGAAAAGGTTGAACCCTCTGCAAATAGACCAAGGTTGCCTGTCTGATGTCAAGGCAATGCAACCTCTCCACTTCCAGAGAACCAGGGGAAGGGAAAAGTTCCAAAAGAACCATTTCCTGCTCAAAATGAAAAGAAGAGTTGACCTTAGGGGTAAGAGCCAGAACCGGCACCAACACAGCCCTATCCAGAAACACTCTGCAAAAGGGAAATTTCGAGGACAAAGACCCTAATTCCCTTAACCTCCTGGCAGACATAATAGCCACCAAAAAGAGGGTTTTAAGCGTGAGGAAAAACAAATCAGTCTCCTCCAATTACTCAAATGGATTACCCATTGAAGCCTCGAACACCACAGACAAATCCCAAGATGGGACAGATTTAATTGACCTTAGACAGGAATTTGACAGACCCTTCAAAGGACATGCTACAAGGCTGTCCTCATCCAACAAATTCTTCCATGCACCTCTAAAGGCTTGGATTGCTGCCCATTGTAGTCTCAAAGTGCCCACTGCCAAATCCAATTTTGAGCCATCTTGTAAGAATTCCATCACCATCAATGACCTCACAGTAGTAGGATAAAGGCCTCGGACACTACACCAATTAGAAAAAGACCTGCAATGCTGATTATAAGAGCATCCAGTAGACTATTTTCTAGATGTCTGTAAGCTAGTCAGCACCACATCTGAAACCCCCTGACCTCTCAGTCCCACTCTTCAACCTCAAAGCCATAAAACAGAGCTTTTGTAGACTCTGCAGACTCAAAATGGGTAACTCCAGAGGGAACAAAACTATTGGAACAAGCCACTCTGGAGCCATCTGCATTCTCAACAATGGGTGAAGCCAACTGGCACGTGTCTATCGAGGAACTACCAGAATCACAACTGCTCTCAACTTCCACACTCTTACCAACAAGGACCTGAGGGGAGGAAACAGAGGAAAGGCATACCCTAGGCCCTCTGGCCACTGACACGACAGAGTGTTGATCGCCCAAGCCTGAAGCTTTCTGCCCAGGCACAGAATCTTGCCATTTTGTCATTGCCCAGTGATGCAAAAAGATCTACCACTGAAAGACCCCACTGCTGAACCAAGCGAGCAAACACCCCCTGATCCAGAGAAAACTCCCTTTAGGAGGGAATGTCACTGCTGAGCCAATTTACCATCGCATTGGAATGTATGTGAATGGTCCCCAGAGAGAGCAGAGAATTCTGAGCCCATGAAAACTATTTGTGAGAAATCTTGCCCCGAATGCTGGAACAAGTCCCCCTATGTCTGTCCACTTAAGCCTTTGCAGTGACATTGTCCATTCTCTCCTCCCCTGTAACTGGGAACTGAACACGAGAAGAACCCTTCGTACGACATAGAGTTCCCTCCAATTTGAGGAATGGCTTGCCTCAGAGAGAGTCCAACAACCTTGCGCCTGCAACCCATCTCCCCAGGCACCCCAACCGGACAATTTGGCTTCTGTGGTAAGAATGCCAGGATCAGGAGGGTCCAGCTGTACAATGCCCCCTACTTTTGCAGGATCTAGCCACCATTCTAGGTCCCTCCTCACCTCTTGAGACAGAGGAATTGGGCTCACCAGATTCTGTGACCCTGGATTCCAAATTACCAACTTGTGAAGGTGGAACCGAGCCCATGGAACCAGAAAAAAAACAGAAGCTATGTCTCGCTAGACCCTGAGCCAAGACTCCATCTTTGGATTGTTGTAAGCCAACAGACTCCTGATGTGACCCCGCAGCTTGGCCACATGACCTTCTGGCAAACAAACAGGACCTCTGCAACCGTGCCCCAATAAATACCAGATATTGGGATGGATTTAAGGAAGATTTTTCCTAATTGATGAGGAACCCATGAGAAAGCAAAACTTCCAACACCCTTCTGTGTGGGACAACAACACCTCCGCCGAGGGAGCCTGATCCAACCAGTCATCTAAATACGGGTGCACAAAGATGTCTTCTGAATGTAGAAGCGCTACCAACTGGGCCTGGACTTTGGTGAACACCCTCGAGGATGAGTTCAGCCCAAAAGGAAGTACCCAAAACTGGTAATGGGCCTCCTCCTGGGCAAATCACAGGAACTTTTGATGAGAGGGCTTGATGGGACCAGAGATAAGCATCCTCCAAGTATACGGATGCCAACCAATCTACTGTTCTTATCAGAGGTACAATTGACTGCAATATCACCAACTGAAATTGCAGAGTCTGGCTCCAAGTATTGACCTACTTCAAGTCCAGCCTGTAAGCCCCCAACACCTTCTGGACTAAAAAAGGATGGTATAAGGCCACATGCTGCTTTCCTCTGAAGGAACCTGAACAATGGACTACTTCTGAAGCAGAAGGTCTGCCCCCTGAAGAAGAACCAGCCGTTTTGGACCTCCCATGCAGGCAGATGAGTCACTCTGAGCCCTGTGCATGGAGGAAACCTAACGAACTCCAGTGCATAGGCTTCTCCGACCACCTTGAGAACCCACTTATCGGTGACATTTCGATGCCAAATCTCTACAAAATGAAGCAGTCTTCCTCCAACCAGGAAAACACTGTAATTGTCAGGAGTGCTTCTGCACTTGGCCCTGCTTTTTAAAATCCTTTTTAGGAGAAAAACATTGTGGCTGATATTTCTGTTTGCGGGTAGAATACCCCTTGAACTCTTTGAAGGGAGAAGACCTGTATCTCCTATCCCAGAACCTTTTATAGTTGGCCTTACCTTTATGTGTCAGGGTATTCTTTCTGTCTTTAAAGGCCTTGGAAATCATCTAATTCAGTTGTTCACCAAACAACATAGGCCCTCATTATGACATTGGCGGGCGGGCAATGCCATCCCACCATCAGAATGAACCTCGTAGGCCCTATTATGGCTTTCCCGCTGTGCCGGCGGGCAGAAACACAGTTTCCGCCCGCCGGGCCAGAGGGGAACCAGGCCTTAACATTGCAGCCGGCTCCTAATAGAGCCGGCGGCAATGTGGCGGTGCAGCGGGTGCAGCAGCACTGTCCCGCAATCCACTGCCCGTGATTCGGGCAGTGGAATGCACAATGGATCTGTGCATGGGGGTCCCTGCACATCCCCGAGGTCCCCATACCGCCAGCCTTTCCATGGTAGTGTTTACAGAAGTGTTGCAGTGCTGCCCTGGTGGATTACAATCGCCGGGGCCCAAAAGCTGCAGGCTGGCTGCAGCCTGGCAGGGTCAGCGGTTTGACCATGTCGGCTTGGCCACTATTATGATGTTGCGGTCCGACCGCCAGTTTGACTTCTGACCAAGACCGTGACCCTGGCGGTCTAGTGACCGCCAGGGTCATGATGACCCCAATAGTCTCCTGAAATAGAATCTTCATTCAGGTAGAGGTGTCATCTGGCAGCCACCAAAGCCCCTAAAGACATAGTAGTAGCCTTGACTATATCGGAGGAAATATCAGGCAACAAGTGGGATTGCTGTTCCATGCCAGATAACAGCTCCAAACACTCATAACCATCCTGGCTTGCTATAGCCAACTGACCAAAATCCTTAATTACAGATTGTGCTGCATAAGCCATATTTTCAACTACAAAAGCCTTCTTTAACCCCACATCGATCTTCTTGTCTGAAAGGTCAGCAGGAGTGCAATCCTCAGGGTTAATAGAAGTCTTACCAATCAGAGTTGCCAATATAGCGTCAACTTCAACATTATGAGGATGACCTCTTCACCCTCCAGCAAATAAAGCTTCTGCAATAACCATGGAACTGGCAATTTATCAACTTCCTTCCACTTAGACAAAACCACATTTTTCAATGCGCCATGAAATGGCATCGCCATAGCACAGGGTTTAGAGAACTGTGAAAATAAGGCATCCTCCTCATTCTCCAGGCAAAAAGGAGGAAAGCCCAGATTCTGGCAATAATGAGACAAAGTATCCCACATCTCCTTTTTCTGCAGATATTTGCCTGACGACATAGAGGCCCGCTCTAAATCTGAGGACAAGGAATCTCAAGCTTCATGAGTACAATATGATCTGCCCCCCTTCTTTTTGTTGGATGTGGATGTCGATTTGGCCACTGCCACCTCAATCATGTCCTGAACCTCAGACTGCAAAAGCAATGGAGGCAGAGGCTCTGCAGTTGCACTGCTACCAGAAGGCACTTTTGCTGGAATCTGGCCGTCCTCATCCGAAGAAGAGAAATAAATGACATGTTTCCTCTTAGCAGCATGTTTCCCAGTCAACCTTCTGACACAAAATGCACGATAGAACCAAAAATAGACCCTCAAATACTTACAGTGCCCAGCATTCACCTAATGGCAAGACAGCACTGAAAATACCAATAAGAACCCTTACAACGGTGCACAGTAGCCAATCAGTAAATGCCAACATGCTGGTTAAAAAATATAAAACATTTACAAGCAAGTACTGGTTCCCACTGCCTTTCTAAGTGCCACAGCTTTACTCGAGCCCCACAACAGAGAACACAAAGGCAGTGCAGCTTGTGGAAACTGCATAGTGCCAGTCTATGAACCAAAAGGCTCCCGGCTTCAGAAATGATGAAGGTCTGTCCAGAAACATGAATGCCGCCTAACACCAAATGAACACAAACTCTTGAATCATGAGAGTCAGCAAGGCCACGCCACCGATTACAAGGGTTCAGGTAAGGAGACACAGGAAAAATACGAAGTGTAGTGGGGGAGCGGCTTTTTATTCAAGGATACTAGGTGGGATTGGTGTATGGGGAGATGGGAGGTCTCACATTTGGGGCCAGATGTACGAAAAGGTTTTCCCCATACTATGTCTATGGAAAAATGTGATCGTACATATGGCCATTAATGCCTGCAAGCGAGGGAAGGGACGAGGAGGTAATAACAGATACAAATGATGACAGTGAAGATTATGAATCTATACATGTAGTCCCCATACTAAAACACTACAAAGATCATGTATTACGCATAATGTGATAGTCACAATAGATCTACTTACTCGTAATTCAGAAATAGTTTTATATAAGTGTGTTAGTATCAGCCATGGACTCATTGTGGCTTGTAATGAAGAACTTATGCACACACTAGTCGAGGCACTTAAGTGTACGAATAATCTATGCACATACAAATGGCATATATTGAGCCATGCTAACACACTCACTGTTGCAAGTGTGTCTTTTACAATCTAAAATGATTTGGTCCAAAGGAAGTAACACCAGTCAGCAAGGTTGCCTAGTTACGGTGTCTCTCAGAAGGAATATCTGTGTATGTACTAATTTATGAATATTTTGGGACTCAACATCTTATATTTGGAAATATAACATGCAATAGGTGTACTTTAATGTATAATTTGAAGATGCAGCACACTTTGAAAGAGGAAACAATGAGAGGAAATACAGATATATCTACTTGTTACTCCTCTTCTGGGACAGCACAGCATTTTGATGCATTTCCAGGCATGTGCTGGCAAATCTGGGAATGCACCATAATCCATAGGTGGATGCTTGGGAACACCCATGCTCCACCCATGGAACGCTTTCCTAGGGCAGAGCAATGCAAGTCAGCTTATTGTGCTGCCATGTGTTACTCCAGATTTACCTAGGAACTCAGCGCCATGCAAGGTGGCCTTGAATTGCTTGGTACATCTCACTTAAGGATTGTGTTGCCCTTGCAATACCCTGGTGTTACTGTGCCCTAGGAAGGCATTTCATGGGTAGAGCTTGGGTGTTCCCATGAGTCCATGCAAGTATTTTGGTGTATTCCCAGATTTAGCATTACTGGTAACCCTTGGAATGCATCAAAATGCTACACCTTCACTGTAGAGATGGTACAATGAGAAATATCTACATATATCTTTGGTATTTACTATTTATAACTGTGCTGAATTATTCTGCACACTTAGTATGAGGATAAAGCCTCACATGATTGTTTACGTGCAGGAAAATGGCCTAAAGTACAATCACATAATCATCTGTGCAATGGTTAATAAAGATCTTTGCATATTTATGTTAATCATGGAGAAAGGTGTTACTGGTGTTGGTGGTGTTGCAGGGTGTATGGTCAATACTAAAAACATTTTGCTATAAATTTCATTTGGTTGTTTAAGGATGATGCATTTTTAGATGAGATTTTTGACAGGGCTAATTTGTATACTGAAGAGTATTTGGGGGACAACAGCACCATACTTAAGTACCATTCTAAAGCTAGCGAGTGGAATCTCAGAAATCTAGATGAGCTGAAGAAGTTCTCACTCTGATTGTGACTGTCTCTTCAAGATTTGGCCTGCCCCTGATCATTTTGTAGATTGCATTTCATGGATCTATCTTCCATGGAAATAAATGGATGTGAACGAGTCTTTGGTCCGGTTCAAGGGTCAGTTGTTTTTTAGGAAGTAATTCCTAGTAAGAGGGCATGTCATGGAATTAAGATGTATATGCTGTCTGAGAATAGTACTCGATATTTCTGTAATTTCATGGTGGGACCCCCTTGCCTGTTTACTTTTGGAGTCAGTGAGAAAATGGTGTGGGAACATGGTAGAGGACTTTTTAACAAAGATCACCAATTAATATTTAGATAACATCTACACTGTGGTGCAATTGCTGAAGAAATTGTTCACAGTGAACACTGTTGCTTGTGGCACAATCCGCCCTAACTGTAAAGGTTACCCTAAAGAACTTGTATGTAAAAAACCTCAGAGGGGACAGTGCAGTGTCCTGCGTGATGATGAACTTCCAGGTGTGAAATGTTCAGACAGGAAAGATGTCCACATGCTGACAACCATTCATGATGAAAGTACTTTACCTGTGACTGTTTGGGGACATGTTGCTGAACTGGGCACACCTGTGTGCATTTTAGAATACAATAAGCACATCGGTGTAAATAGAGAAGCGGGCAGGGCCTTACATTGCTGTTTGTAAGTGATATATTTGGTAAACCAAATTGGCTATCTATTTGTTTAATTTAGCAACTTTCAATGCTTTTGTTGTATTCAAGGATTGTTCTCCAGATCTAAAGTCTGTGACAGGCAGCCTTGATGCAGTGGAGCAGGCAAGTGTTCCGAGAGTTGGAATGGTGGAGAATGTGACTAGACTGAAAGATCAACATTCTTCTGATTGCATTCCTCCCACACCCAAAAAAGCTGTAATAGAAGATGTAGAGTCTGTGCTAAAAGAGGCATACAGAAGGAGAGTCATATGAAATGTCCCGAGTGTCCATTTAATCCTTTGCTATGTATGCCCACATGTTTAAATTTGTACCATATGCACCTGAAGCATTTGGAGCAACCATGAGCGTGAAAGTGAACTGACTGGTCTGTATCATTTTATAACTTTTGTTCATTTTCACGTTTGACACAAGTTTGATGTATTTAGTTAGACCTGTTGTATTCATAGTTGGTTTGTCATCTTCTTCAAATTGTTTTTCATTAAAAAAAAATGTGATGCCGGTGTGCGTGGACTAGCACTTCGCTGGCAGTATGTGTGGACTGGTGCCTGGCTGGCGGTATGTGTGGTCTGCTGCCTGGGCGGCAGTGTGGGTAGACTGGCGCTTCACCGATGGTGTGCGTTGATGACACCTCACTTGCGGTGTGGGCTGGTGGTCTCTGTGCACTTGTGTTTGGCTGGTGGTGTGTGTGAGCTGATATTTGGCTGGCAGTGTGTGTAGAGACTTGCTGCTGATCACTACACACACATTGCCAGCCAAATTCCAGTCCACACACTTAGTCAGCTGCCATCTGGTGTGATTGCTGTGTCCGTCCAGTGGTCATATTGAATGGTACTGTCTGTTGATGTGAGTGCTGTACGGCGCAGGGCCCGTGGCTGGTGGTGTAAATGGTTTGGTATGTGTCACACATGAAAGATGTGTGAATGACTTATTAAGTGGTTGGTGACTTGTTGTGGTTTTATACCTCACAAGCTATGAGTCATTGGTTCAGTTTTTTAAAACTTTAAATGATTAACATTGCATTTAATTTTTTGTGGCATCTGTTGCTGATATAATTTATCACCCTTGCGCAAAATCCAGACAGTATGTGTGTGTACTTGAGGAATAGATGGTTGTGCAGTAATATTTGTCTTCTCTGTCTTTCTCTGCCAAGGTGCAATTTGTCTCTAGGGAAAATCTACCTGCTCTATATATTTTCATAAATTTGATACGATGGGACTCAAGAGTGGCTCGTGTGGATTCTTTAAAGTACTGAAATCTGCTGGGAGCCTCAAATGTGCTGCCACTTAGAGTTCTCACACATCTCCTGACAAAAATGCTACCTCACTTGTGTGGGTGGGTCTAGAACGTGCAAAAGTGACAATGTAAGAACATTACCAAAAGAGGTAACTGCAGTTTTTAGACCTGGGTTCGGCAGCCACCCAGGAAAACAAACAGAATCCAGGGATTTCTGGAAACTAGGCACCCAGGGGGCTGCAAGGTGATGTGCCTCTCATGGATCCCATAGAGTTTGTTACCAGAATGGCCTGCAAACCTCAAAATTCGACTAATATCACATATTTTCTTGCATTTCTGTTTCATATTCTTAAAAAATCAGAAGGAATACTCACAATTCTTACCACACTGTGTTTCCCCACTTTTCCCAATAAAAATGCTGCCCCACTTGTGTAGCTGGGCCTAGTGCCCAAGATAGGAATGGATCAAACCAACACCAACAGGAGTCCTTGCAAAGGGTCCTTCATTGACCTTGGTTTGATATGTTCTGTCGAGAGCACTAGGCCTACTCACACAAGTGAAGTACCATTTTATAGGACTTCAAGGGAATTCTGGGTGGAAGGAAGTTTGTAGCTCACTGAAGATTCCAGAACTTTCCTTTACAGAAATGTTTTCTATTCAAGGTTTGAGGTTTGCAAGGTATTCTGGATAACACAACCTGAGGACAGCCACACATGTCACCCCATCCTGGATTTTTTTTAGGTCTAATTTTCAAACCTGCTCAGGTTTGCTAGGATTCCTGTTAGAAATGGGGTTTCTGGTTGGCTAGGGTAGGCATCTCAGCCAGGCAGAACCCACCTCAGCCAGGCAGAGCCCACCTCGGCCAGGCAGAACCCACCTCTGCCAGGCAGAATCCACCACTCAGTCAGGGCAGTTACACATTTCCTCCCCCCCTGGTAGAGTGTCATAGAGCAGTCAGGCTAATCCTCAGAGGCCATGTGTAATGCATCTGAGCAACGCACTCACACCAGCAACACAATAAATACACAGCTAAAGAGACTTCACACAAGATCTATGAAAGTATTAAGTATACTATGCATAAGTCATAGACCAAAACAGCATAAATCAGTAATTATTTTGCCTGCTAGACAATTGTCAAAACATCACAGGGAGTTCAGTAAAGAAACAACTGTTACATTGCAAAACATCATGACGGAGAAATTACTGTGCAATCACTGTAGTACGACTAAAAGTTGTCATAAGGCAAAGCCCAACAGTATCACCCAATCAGTAAATACCTTGGTCATAGGGGACATTAGGTTATAGCAATTATATATATCAATCGTCACAAGGCAACATAGACTAAAAATACTGTGCAAAACATAGACCAAAAACGTCATGCCTAGTAAACATTTTGCATGCCATGCAGTTACTGAAAGGTTACTCGTTGCCCTCACACTGTGGGGATAAACACTTTCAGTACTCACATGACAGGCATGGGATGCAGCAGTTGGTGGGGGGAACACCTAAATCCCCCAAGGCCATCATAAATTAACAAGTGCCCATAAGGATTGAAGGACTAACACTTATACATCAGGGATCGTATGAGCCCTCACATGCATAACCACAGTGAACACTTATTGTGGAAAGTCACCTGGAGCACATTTGCTCCTATTAGAGTCTATACAATACAGTAGATTCCCTTCAAACCTGAACAAATATATTCATTTGGAAAGATATGTGGGAAGTTGGAACACATTTTTGCCTATTACAGAAATTGGAGTCATTTTGATGGAGTTCCCCAGGGTGCTCCCGCGCCTCTCCCCTAGTGCTACGGTGCAGTTACCCCTGACACACAATTCCCCCAGACCCTGCCCAAGGTTAGGAGAAGTGGGGGTCATTATACACAAAGTGGAGTATGGCGGGGATCTCTTCCTTCAGCCCCCACATGCAGATAACAGCAGGAACAGCTACCTGTGTGTACGGCGCAACTGTGATTGGATTCAACTGTCAGGAGCCTGTCTCAAGGCAAGTACGTGGCTAGAGAGTCTTTCTTAACCCTGTGACTCTGGGAGACAGGGGGAGGCAAGCTAGTAAGCACCTAGAAAGCACTGGCAGTCGGGGGAAAAGCAGGCAGGCCAGCACAACAGGGCAAGCAATGGCGGTCCCTCCTGGCTGTCCCACAGCAGAGTGCAGCTGGCAGCATGGCAACAAACAGAAAGGTCCTCCAGGGACTGCTTTAGGCCACCCAATACTTCAGACAGCAGGTAAACAACAGAAGAGCAGTCCAGATGTGTCCCTCAGTGCAACAGCCCCTCTGGCAGATATTCAATCCCAGGTCTAAAAATGCTCTAAAAATCATGCGGCCAGAGCCCCTGTACTTATATTCCAGGTGTCCAGCATATAGAAGGAGGGAGAATATTCCAGGCAGATCTGAGCATTTCCAAGAATTTCCCCTTCACCCTTACTCTGGCTCCGGACATAAGTAGGGGGTAAACAAACCCTTTGTGTGAGGGCAGGACACAGCCTATTCACATGTAAGGTGTGAACGGCCCTCCCTCTCCCCAGCCCAGGAAGACCATCAGTATGCAGATGAATGCAGATGTAACCCTGTCACACCTAACCCCGACGATGGATGGCTGTCTGGAGTGTATGCACAAAAGTGGAGCTGTCACTCTACTCTAGACGTGGGTTGGAGTCAGGCTGCAAAGCACCAGAGTTATAAGCACACCGTTCCAAACATACCAAACACACCTCCTGCTCCTCACTGATCAGAAATTGGCCATATAAAAGGGAATTCCCAGTGCAAACCTATGAGAGAAACAGCACTCACAGTAGTGAAAAATGAAAGAGGCTGTTTGTCACTATTAGGGCATAAACCACATAAGAATAGATGACCTACCTTTTACATACACAGCACCCTGCCCAGAGGGCTATCTAGGGCATACCTTGGGGGTAACTTAGGTGTAGTAAAAAGGTAGTTTGACTTGCCAAGTCAGTGTGGCAGTAAACTGTGCCTGAGACAAGCCTGAAAGCTACTTCTGTGGGTGGCACAATCAGCGCTGCAGGCCTACTAGTAGAATTTCATTTACAGTCCCTGGTTATAGGGTGTACCACTTTAGAAGGGACTTACAGATAAAATGAATAGGCCAAACAGGTGTAAACCATATATACCAAGTTTAGGGAAGAAAGCACGTGCACTTTAGCTCTGATTAGCAGTGGTAATGTGCACAGTCCTAAAGCCATCAGAAAGAAGGTCAGAAAAGTAGAAGGAGAAAGGCAAAAGTTTTGGGGATAACTCTGCAGAAAGGGTCATTTCCACAAATTCCCTAGACGTCGACTGAGCTAGGGCCCAAAATCCACAGCTAGGCATATTTAAAAAAAAAGTGTTAGTTTTCTGTGGCAAAATGTGGTGTGTCCATGTTGCAATTCTGGCTATTTCCTGTAATTGGCACTAGGCCTAGCCACACAAGTGAGGTACCATTTTTATATCAAGACCTAGGGGAACGGTGGGTGGAAAGAAGTTTTTGGCTTCCTGCAGATTCCAGAACATTCCATCATAGAAATGTATGGAAAATATGTTTTGTAGTCAACGTTTGCAAAGGATTCTGGGCAATACAACCTTGTAAGAGGCATGCAAGTCAACCCATCCTGGATTCCCCTAGGTATATAAGTCCAGATTTAAGTGGGCCTAGCGCCACTCCAACGCCCCATTAGCATAATTTTTTAATGCTAATGTGGCATTTGAAGGCAAAAAACGCCACGTCATATTTAAAAGGTGGGGCAATGCTTGCATTGTGCCACATTGTAACCCATTGCACCACGTTATGCCTGCACCTGGCATAATATATGGAAGGTGGTGTTCCGGCACTGAGGGTGCTCAACAAAATGGTGAAAAGAAATCTGACAGATTTCTTTGCTTCATTTTTATCTGCATTTTTAAGGCCTGCTCAGAGCAGGCCTTAAAGAGAGGCTCCCATTGTTTTCAATGTGCCTCTGGGTGCTATGAGGTATTAGCAGCAACATTTGCTGAGCTAATCTTACAAAGTGCCGAACTAGTGTAAAAAATTATGACGCTAGTACCCCTGATTACCGCCATGGTGCTCCGTATTTTAAATACGGCGCACACATGGTGGTTTAGGGGGGCGTTAAGGGGCGCAAGAAAAGTGGCACTTGACTAGATGTAGCACCACTTTTCATAAATCTGCCCCATAGTTTTTAAAAATGTACAGGTATGCTAGGCTTCCCTAAGTGCCGGCTGAGATAGGGCCCAAAATCCACAGCTAGGCACATTGCGAAAAAGGGGTCATGTTGCCTTTTTGGCCGTTTCCGGTCATGGACACAAAGCCTACCCACACGAGGTACCATTTATATCATGAGACTTCGGGGAACACAGAATAGTTGAACAAGTGCTATTCGCAATTGTATTTTTCTCTTTTGTGCCCTCCAAATGTGAGACAGTGTGTAAGAAAGAAGACATTCGAGAAATGCCCTTGAATACACATGCTTGTATGGGTACCCACAAATTCAGAGATGGGTACCTTGAGTTTTTAGAAAACTCATCAACCCTATATATCCCCGCAACCAGGGCCTAGCAGATATAATGGTATATTACTTTTGTAAATAATCTAACTTGATGAGAAGTTACAAATGAAAACTTTGGCACAAATGGGCATTTTTACCTAACAAATTTTCATTTTATTTTTATTTCAACACTTAGGGCCTCATCATGACCCTGACGGTTAGGCAGCCGGGCTGGAGATCAGCATCTCCGACTCCGCGGCCCACTAAAGACCGCTGGCAGTATCATGAATCAGCTTTCCATCAGGGCTTCCGCTGTGGTAGTACTGCCACGAAAACCATGGCGGAAAGGCTACCAGTAAAATTTATTTTCACCCCCTCTTCCATACCAGTACCCCCCCCAGCCCCTCCTTCCAGAATAGCACCCACCTCCCTCAAGCCCCCTTCCATACCAGCACCCCCTCCCTGCATACACGCACACAATTTCACACGCAACCCGCATACACTCATTCACCAACACTTACATACATGCATTTACTCACACACATACATACACGCTTACACACATGCATTCAAACAGCCATTCACACACGAATACACACACGCGTACACACACACACATTCAAACACGCAGACAACACCCACTCACACACACACACACACACAACAACCCCCCCCCCACTGTCAGACGATGGACTTACCTTGTCTGGCGAGGAGGTAGTCCGGCAGGGAACGGGAAAAGGTGCTTCCACCGCCGGCAGCGCCCAGCCATCAGGACACCGGCAGGTCGTATTACAGGTTGTAATACAGCTAGTGGAGTCCTTTTGGTGGGGCGGGCCGGTGGTAGAACTGCCCCTGCACCACCGACTGCCATCACAACTACTGGAGGATTTCCACCAAATTGGGGCACAAATCCTTCAGTAATCGTAATATGGTGGTCGGAAGACCGCTAGCAGTGGCGGTCTTCTGGCACCCGTGGCTTTGGCGGTCTTGAGAAAAGACTGTCAAAGTCATAATGAGGGCCTTAGTTTCTTTGGGAAAACCTTGAAGGTTCTTTACAACTGACCCCTTCCTGAATTCAAAATTTTGTCTAAGTTTAGAAATGTATAGCATTCTGGGATCCACCATGGGTTTCACACCCGTCGCTACCACAAACTGGAAGAAAGTTGAAAGCACAAAAAATAAGACAAATGGGCTATCTCCCAGTAAAATGCTAAAACTGTGTTAAAAATGTGGTCTACTGAATAAAGTCTGCCTGTCCCTGGAAGCTGGAAAGATGGTGATATCAGCACTGCAAACCTTCCATTGAAGCCAATTGCATGGAAAATAAACGGACACTTTCTTCTGCAGCACTTTTCTCCCATATTTCAGAAAAAAAAAATCAAATGTAGGCTTCTTTTGGGTATTTTCTCAGTCCCACAAACCCTGGATGCCTTTAGAATCCCCATAATGTTGGAAAAACAGGATGCAAATTTGACATGAATAACTTATGTGGACAAAACGTTATGGAGGCCTAAGCATGAACTACCCCAAAAAGTCAGAAAAAGCTTAGCACGAGTGGGGTTGGGGGAGCTAGCAGAGAAAGGGTTAAATAATAATGTATTTTTCTAAATATGATGTGGGATCCTTTTGTGGCGTTACTTTTTAAAATGTTGAACAAATACTTTACACATTGTCTCTAATTTAAGCCTGAGTGCTTTAAGTTAAGCCTGGCAGCTCTGTGCCAAGCTATCAGGGGGTTGAGTACAGGTTAATTTGGGGTTGGTTGTGACTTCACACTGACAAAGATTATGGTTTATGCTAAAGTAGGGTTTTACAACCCTATTTCTCATAAAAAGCAAAGTATTCACCAATAATGGCACTTTGGTTGTAGGAATAAAATGAGCTTGGCTGTGAGGAGAAAAGAAATGTTATCACTAACAGAACAAAAAAAAGTTCAAAGCCTTTGTTAAACACAAGTGGGGTGTGGTGGGCTGTGGTGGGCTGTGGTGGACTGAAATCCCCAAGGTAACATTGCCCCACAAATGAGGCCCAAGAAAAGAGAAGGCATATCCAGTCACCCTGGCACTCATAACTCGTGGGATAGAAAAAAGTAACTTTGCTTTGGAATGCAACCTTCCCATGAAGTTATAACGCTAAAAGCATAAAGCAACAGATGATTTGTCAGGTCTGTAGATCTTGCCCATAAGACAGAAGGCCTCAAACACAATTTGTTTCTTCACCAGGACCTAAGGTAACACAATTTGTGCTTGAGCAACACGATCACATTCATTAATAGCAGGTTACTCTAACAGTAAAGTGTTGGATTCCCTGCAACTGATTCAGAGAGGAATCATTCCTGGCATGGACACGTGCTGATATGACCCGCACCTGCAATATTTAGAAGAGAAGCAAGGACTTTTCTTATCAATTTAAGATGTAAATATCATGAGGAAACAACTGCTTTGTTCTGAGGCTACATGGATAGATGGGGCCCATATAAACACTCAAAGATTTAAACTTGACTGTCAGGTAAAAGAGCAGTTTGTAAGGGAGTAGGCCAAATAGAGTCTTGCCACCTTTCAGTATTATTACCAGCTAATAACATTTTTGGTTGGCATTAACCTGAAGAGAGCCGTTCAGCATTAGACAGTGAAAAGGAGAAAGGCACACTTTGTGGCGCAGGCATATAATTAGCTGGGTGTCATGCACATATGAGATTGCCACATAGCCAAATGATCTAATAAGAAAGACCAAGGGGAGGTTGTAAGTAAGTAAAAGCATGGGGAGAGAGAGGAATCCTGGTGGGCCTCACAAAGGTTGAAATCAAAACCATTGTTATGTATTTTATTTTATCCAATTGAATCTTGATGATCTTTAAGGCCCTCATTACAACCCTGGCGGTCAGTGTTAAAGCGGCGGTAATACCGCCAACAGGCCGGCGAAAAAAAAAAGGGATTCCGACCACGGCGAAACCACCAACATAGACAGCCACTTTAACACTCCGAACGCCACGGCGGTACAAACAAACTGCGCGGCGGTAACCCCCAACAGACAGGTGGAAGACAATGTACCGCCCACCCTATCACAAGATGCCAATCCGCCACCTTTTCAAGGGCGGAGCCAACACGATCAAAAACACGGTGGAAACAGTACACAGAAGGGGAAATCACTCACCTCTTTACACCCCACGAGGAACCAGGACGCCTTGGTGCCAGAACTGCAGATCCTGCCGGCGACTGTCTTCTTGCTCCTCTATCAGGAGCTCAAGAGACAGCGGCGATGACCACGGTGAGTACTGCACCTACAACACAGGGGGTGAGGGAAAATAGAGTGACACACACATGCAAAAAGCAACACCCCCACCCTCACTCACAACACCATACACACAAATACATGCTGCAACATTACATTTACACCCCCCCACCCCCTTCAATAATGCAAGGACAAAAGGAATTGATTTGAACGATTGTAATCAAGAAAAATCCAGTAATCGAAACTCTAAATACAGTATATACAATTATGTACACCAACTACACAAGTCCGGATAGTGCACCAATCATTGTCTGTGGACCACTGGGCCAAAAATGCATGGGAAAGGCCCACACTCGATATCTGACTCTAAACGGAGAGAACACTGGAGGGGCATCAGCTGGAAAATAAACAGGCACCTCAGGGGGAGGGGGGCACCTCTACTTTATCCTGGGGAGTGGAAAGCCACAGTCTCTCAAGTCTTTCCAGTGGGTCGTTTGCACACTGCTGTATCCTGGGGAGTGCAAAGCCACAGTCTTTCAAGTCTTTCCAGTGGGTGGTTTGCCCACTGCTGTATCCTGGGGAGTGCAAAGCCACAGTCTCTCAAGTCTTTTCAGTAGGTGGTTTGCCCACTGCTCTATCCTGGGGAGTGCAAAGCCACAGTCTCTCAAGTCTTTCCAGTGGGTGGTTTATCCTGGGGAGTGCAAAGCCACAGTCTCTCAAGGCTCTCCAGTGGGTGGTTTGCCCACTACTGTATCCTGGGGAGTGCAAAGCCACAGTCTCTCAAGTCTTTCCAGTGGGTGGTTTGCCCACTGCTGTATCCTGGGGAGTGCAAAGCCACAGTCTCTCAAGTGGATGTGAATCTCCACTGGTTCTGGAGGGGGCTTGGTGCCCAGAGTGCTTCATCCTGCCAAGGACTGAGGTAGTGGATGTATCTCGCCACTGGTTCTGGAGGGGTCTTGGTGCCCAGAGTGCTTCATCCTGAAAAGGACAGAGGTAGTGGATGCCTTTCTCCACTGGTTCTGGATGGGGCTTGGTGCCCAGAGTGCATCATCTCCACTGAAAGTGATGCATCATTGAAGCTGCTCAGGCTCCTGGAACTCACCACCAGCCTCGGACCACTGACCACTGGGGATGGCAGCCATGTCTGCGGTGGTGTCACTGGCACAGGATGTCGCGGGCCGCTGGCGGTGCTTGTGGTGGTGTCAGTCGCGGCGGTGCTTGCGGCGGGCTCTGTGGCAGCGGTGCTGGCGGCGGGCTCTGTGGCAGCGGTTCTTGAGGCGAGCTCTGTGGCAGCAGTGCTGGCAGCAGGCTCTGTGGGAGCGGTGCTGGCATGCGGGCTCTGTAGCAGAGGTGCTTGCGGGGGGCTCTGTGGCAGTGGTGCTGGCGGCGTGCTCTGTGGGATCGGTGCTGGCGGCGGGCTCTGTTGCGGCGGTGCGGGCTGCAGGCTCTGTGGCAGCAGTGCCAGCGGCGTGCTCTGTGGCAGCGGTGCTGGTGGTGGGCTTAGTGACTGCGGTGCTGGTGGTGGGCTCAGTAACTACGGTGCTGGTGGCGGGCTCAATGACATCAGTGCTGGTGGTGGGCTCTGTGGGGGTGCAGATGGTGGTGCAAGTGGCGGTATTCTCCACCGTACATGTTGGCGTCGACGTGGACAGAGGGTGTGACACTGGTACCTCAGTCGGTGCCACCATGCCCTCTCCTGACCCGCCCTTCATTTTCTGGCCCTTCCTCGCCTTGGATGGTGGTGCAGCTGTCTTGCCACTATCCCCTTTCGTCTTCCCTGAGCCCTTGGTGGCAGGTGTTTTCTGCTTTTCCTTCTGGGATGTGGGCAACTTTTTAAGTTTTGCAGGTGGCGGAATGTCCTTGCCCTCGCTCCGAGGCACACTGGCAGCGCTGATGGTTGGCTCACTCCAATAGCCCGCAGTTGCTGGCACCACTGTGCCTGGTGATGTGGTGGCTGAGGTGATGGGTTGGGACCTGGAAAGCCTGGCCCTAGGGGACGGGCGGGGGGGGACAGGTGTAGGGAAGAGGTCACTACTAGCCAGGAAAAGATTTTTAGACACACTGGGACGGGTAGATGGAGGGGGTTTGGGAGTGGAGGAAGAGGTAGTGGTTGTAGGAGGTGTACGTCTGCTGAATTTTGGTGAAGGTGCATGGGCTGGAGGCTGTCGTGAGGTGGATGGCTGTTGGGTGGGTGGGTGCCTGCGTTTGTGTACTTTGGGAGGAGGGCTCACAGACACACTGGGAGAGGACACAGGGGATGTGTGAATGGTAGTGGGGGTTGTGAGTGCATGTGAGCGGTGTGTGGTGATGGGCGTGCCGGTGATGGAGGTAGTGGCTGAAGATGTAGTGCATGCAGGTCTGAGTGGAGACGAGACTGGGAGGGAGGAGGGAGACGTGGAGGAGGGGGACACAGTGGAGGCAGTGGATGTTGGTATGTCTGCATGGGTATGATGCTTGTGTGAGTGCCTGTGGGATGTATGGTGCTTATGTTTTCCTGAGCCACTTTTGTGTGTTGAGGTCTGTGCATGCTGGTCTGATGGTGTGTGATTGGGATAGGCTGAGGTACAGGGGATTGGGCCTGGGTGGAGGAAGTTGGAGGGGGGAGGCTGGACACAGGGACAATGGCTGCCATCAGTGCTGAGGCCAAAGCCTGAAATGCTCTCTGTTGGGCTGCCTGGCCAGAATGAATGCCCTCCAGGTATGCATTTGTTTGTTGCAAATGCCTCTCAACACCGTGGATGGCATTCAGAATGGTAGACTGCCCAACAGTGAGGGATCTCAGGAGGTCAATAGCCTCCTCACTGAGGGCTGCAGGGCTGACTGGGGCAGGGCCTGAGGTGCCTGGGGCGAAGGAGATGCCCACCCTCCTGGGTGAGCGGGCACGGGACACATGCTGAGGGGCTGCTGGGAGGGCGGTGCTGGTAGGAGGGGTGGCGGCTGTACCTGTAGATGTGGGGGGCACAGTGGGGCCCTCCACTGCAAGGGAGCTCCCATCAGAGGAGGAGTCGCTGTCGCTGATGTCACCTCCTGTCCCTGCCGTGGAGCTCCACTCGCCCTCCATCCCACTGGTGGCTTCAGACTCCGTTGTTTCGCCCTCTAGGGCCAAGTAGGATGCAGCTCCCTCCTGCTCCGGTGCCACTGCTCCTCCGCCTGATGATGCTATTGCACACAAGAACAGGGAGACCACAAAAAGGGGGGGGAAGACAGAATAAAGACATGTTCAGTGCATGCAATACCACTACTGTTGGTGGACACTACAGACACAGCAGACCTCTGCACTACGCCATGCACTAACAGTTCCTAGATTATTCACACGGCCATGGGCTACAAGGCCTATGCCCAATTGCTGCAAACATGAAAGTCACAGGAGCCTGACTAGGTGTAGATGGGTCTTACCACTGTTGGGGTGCCACATAGCCTGCCTCACAAGGGACCTTGCCTACCAACTTCACCCTGGCCTAGGGGAACCCACTGCCCACCTCCCGCACCCAGACACCTCGTAATGCGTGCAGAGTCAGATGAATGTGACTGTGCTCAGCCCCTTGTGGCTGCTGTGATGCCCTCAAGTGACCATCCAACTCCGGATACGCCACCGCCAGGATCGGAACATCAGGGGGTTCATGGTGCGAGGGGCACCCCTCCTACACTGGGAGGCGATCCCCAGCTGGGCCTCCGCCGTCTTCTTGCTCCAGCAGCGAATGTCCTCCCATCTTTTCTGGCAGTGGGTGCTCCACCTGTGGTGGACCCCCAGGGCCCGGACTTCCTTGGCGATGGCACGCCAAATATCCTTCTTCTGGTGGGCGCTGACCTAGAGGAATAGTACAGGGGAAAAGGTAAATCTTTCACCGCCCAGACCGTCATAGTCATTGACCCACGTTCCCACCCTTGCCCTGACGCACAGACACTCACCGTGCGCTCATGGAATGCTGAGTCCCCTCCCCATGTATCTTCTATCCACACCGCTCCAAACAGGCATTGCCCATGCAGCATGCTCACAGTGTACTCACCTGTTTGTCTGGAGGACCGTAAAGTAGCGTTTACTGGGGGAGGGCCCCATCCACTAACTTCTCCAACTCCTCCGAAGTGAAGGCAGGTGCCCTTTCCCCAGACACATGAGCCATCGTCGCTTCCAGACTGAGGTCACAGCAGCACTTGCAGTGTAGGTCCTCTCCTGATGAAGGTCAGGTATCAAGTGAGTGATCAGAGAGAAAATGGCGGTCACGTCCACGGTGGTGCGGACCGTCACCACCGACGTACATCGACATTGGCTCCTCGCACCCATAGGGTCCAATGTTAACCAATGCAGGATTGCGCCGCGGTCTTTGACCGCCTACCGCGATGGTGTAGAACGCCAGCGCAATTACCTCATATCCCCTTGTCCCACCTTACAGGTCAGGGGGCCCCCATTTCAGGGGGCCACATGGCAATAATAATACCTGTGTCACACCTATGTAGGCGTTGCATGCACACAGTAACAGGCACATTGCAGATTAATAAATGTGTGCTAATGACATTTTGTGATACCTCAGTGCTGGCTGACTCTCTGCTCACTGTTCTCGTCCATAGGGCACGTTCCCTGGGGAAGGTGATGAGATGGTGGCATCCTCCGGTGTACAGGCCGCTGGTCGACCTGTCGACAATGGAAGAGAGACACATAATAGTCACCTACAGACTTGATCGTGCAACAATCCATGAACTGTGTGCCCAGTTGGAGCCAGACCTGATGTCAGCTATCCGCCATCCCACAGAGATCCCTCCTCTAGTGCAGGTCCTGTCAGTACTCCATTTCCTGGCAAGTGGGTCTTTTCAAACAACAGTGGCCTTTGCATCAGGGATATCCCAGTCAATGTTCTCTATTGGTTGTCCAGAGTGTTGTCTGCCCTGCTGAAACACATGCGCAGCTACATTGTTTTCCCTCAGGTGGAGGATTTGCCTACAGTCAAAGGTGACTTCTATGCCCTAGAACATATCCCCAACATTATAGGTGCCATTGATGAGACACATGTGGCCTTGGTACCCCCCACAGGAGTGAACAGGTGTACAGAAACAGGAAGAGCTACCATTCAATGAATGTGCAGATGGTGTGTTTGGCCAACCAATACATCTCCCATGTGAATGCCAAGTTTCCTGGCTCAGTGCATGACGCTTCCATTCTGAGGAATAGCAGCATCCCTTATGTGATGGGGCAACTCCAGAGGAGGCACCATATGTGGCTAATAGGTGAGAACAAGGACCCTATACCCTGTGAATAGTTGTCTGGGTCTGGGGTTGTCCCTATGGGTTAATGTGTGTCTAGCAGTTGTCCCTCAGCATTTGCAGGTGACTCTGGGTACCCCAACCTGTCATGGCTACTGAGCCCAGTGAGAAATCCCAGGACAAGGGCAGAGGAACGCTACAATGAGGCACATGGGTGAACTAGGAGGATTATAGAAAGAACCTTCGGCCTCCTGAAGGCCAGGTTCCGGTGCCTCCATATGACAGGAGGTTCTCTCTACTACTCACCAAAGAAGGTGTGCCAGATCATCGTGGCCTGCTGTATGCTGCACAACCTGGCTTTGCGACGACAGATGCCTTTTCTGCAGGAGGATGGTCCAGCTGGAGGTCTTGTGGCAGCTGTGGAGCCTGTGGACAGTGAAGAAGAGGAGGCAGAAGAAGAGGATATCGACAACAGAAACAACCTTATCCAGAAATACTTCCAGTGTGACACAGGTAAGAAGATATCACTGCCTCACACATCTCATACTATTGTTTAAACTATCATAAGTCTCTCACTTTCACCCAGTGTATGGACCCTGACTTGTCACTTTGCCTTTCCATTTAACAGATGTGGGTCCCACTGTGTGACCTCTGCTCTATTTCCTCATGGACTAGAACTGTGTTACATCGGTATGTTGACAATAAAATTGGCATTGCTATATTCCATAGTTATTGTAAATACTCATTTGTGAAAGCACAGACTGACTCCAGATTGTTTTGTGATTGATGTGTGTTTATTTTTGTGCAAATAAGTGGAGGGGGTTGTAAAATGGTCAGGGGTGATGGTGGAGGAATGTTCATGGCAGAGTCCAGTCTATTTGTTTCACAGGTGCATTGTCCAAAGGGACATAGGAAGTGGAGCTAGGGCAGTTTAAGGATGGACAGGGTGACAAAGTGGGACAGAAGGATGACGTTCAGGGGGGTCTCATTTCCTGGCGGGAATCTTGGAAATGTTCTCTATCTTGCTCCTGGATCTCAGAGACCGTTTGCGGGGTGGCTCTCCATGTGCAGGGGGTGGGGTGCTGGTGTCGTGGTCCTGTGGCGGTGCCTCCTGCCCACTAGCGCCAGTGGAGGTTGTGGGCTGTTCATCACCCAGGCTAGTGTCAGAGGCCCATTGTTGTGCCACAGTGTCCCCCCTGGTGTTGACAAGGTCCTACAGCACCCCTACAATGGTTGCCAGGGTGGTGTTGATGGACTTCAGTTCCTCCCTGGTCCCCAGATAGTGTTCCTCCTGCAGGCGCTGGGTCTCCTGAAAGTTTGCCAGTACTGTTGCCATCGTCTCCTGGGAATGATGGTACGCTCCCATGATGTTGGAGAGGGCCTCGTGGAGAGTGGGTTCCCAGGGCCTGTCCTCCCCCTGTCGCACAACATTCCTCCCAGTTCCCCTGTTTTCCTGTGCCTCTGTCCCCTGAGCCGTGTGCCCACTACCACTGCCCCCAGGTCCCTGATTTTCTTGGGGTGGTGGGTTTGCCTGGGCCCCCTGTAAGGGGGGACACACTGCTGCTTGACGTGTCCTGGGGACAGAGGGATGGGCCCGCTGGGTGGGTGCTGTAGAGGTGTTTCCTGAGGGGGGAGGCTCTGTGGTGGCTTGTGCCAGTGTCAGGGTAACCGACTGTCCCGAGGTCCCAGATGGGCTGGGCTGGTCATCTTGATCCAGTTGTACAGAGCTGCTGTCATCACTGTGGGCCTCTTCTGTGGGAGGAGTGGACATGTCTGGAACCTCCTGTCCAGTGACGTTGGGTGGGGGTCCTGCAGGACTGTAAAGGCATGATTATTGCATCTGGGTGTGCCATTGTCTGAAATGGGTGAGTGACCCTATACTCCAGTGCTTGCATTCTTGTCTAGGTCCTTGTGTGATATTTGGTTTGGTGTCTGTGTAGGTATCTGTTGTGGACATGCTTTGATGAAGGGGTGTCCATGCTTTGGTGTTGCATGCAGAGCTTGGTGTTGGGATGTGTGGGTTGTGATAGTGGGACATATGTGAGGTGTTGGAGTGATGGGGGTGAAGGTAAGGGTGGGGGTATGTGATGGCATGCAAGTAGGGTGGGGGACATAATAGTTAAGAGTTGACTTACCAAAGTCCATTCCTCCTGCTACTCCTGGGAGGCCCTCAGGATGCAGTATTGCGAAGATCTGCTCCTCCCATGAGGTTAGTTGTGGGGGAGGAGGTGGGGGTCCACCGCCAGTCCTCTGTACTGCAATCTGGTGTCTTGAGACCACGGAACGCACCTTCCCCCGTAGGTCGTCCCACCTCTACCTGATGTCATCCCGTGTTCTTGGATGCTGTCCCATTGCTTTGACCCTGTCGACGATTCTGCGCCATAGCTCCATCTTCCTAGCAATGGAGGTGTGCTGCACCTGTGATCCGAATAGCTGTGACTCTACCCGGATGATTTCCTCCACCATGACCCTGAGCTCCTCCTCAGAGAACCTGGGGTGTCGTTGAGGTGCCATGATGTGGTGTGGGTGATGTGTGGGGTGGTGTCTGTTGTGATGTGTGAGGGGATGTGTTTGTGTGTGTTGTCTGAGGTGCATGGATGTTGTGTGAGTGATGATGTTGTGTCTGTGGATGCCAGTGTTGTTTCTAGTGGTATCTCTCTCTGGCCTTCTTTCACAATTTTGTTAGTAAGGGTTTGTGGGTGATGTGGGTGTGTGTTTTATAATTGGATTGGGTGTGTGGGAGTGGTGTGTGCATGTGTATCAGGTATGTGTATTTCGAATTGTCCAATGTGGTTGTGTTTTGTAAAGGTGTGTGTATTTTGAGCGCGGCGGTGTGTACCCCCAATGGAATACCGTGGTTGAAATACTGCCACGTGGATTCGTGGGTCGTGATAGTGTGGGCGACTTCCTGTTGGCGTGACGGTGGAGGTTTTGTTATCGCCAGTTCATCACTGACCTTTGGTGTGGCGGACTTGTGTGGGTGTCTGGATTTTGGCGGATTCCGAGCTGTGGGTCGTAATAGCTGTAGCGGAATTACGCCGCTGCAGTGGTGTGTTGGCGGTCTTCTCCACGGCGGTAAGCAGAATTTACCACCAATGTTGCAATGATGGCCTAAGTGTCTGAAGAGTGAGAGTTCCTCTTAGAAGGAGATGATATCAGAAGGTTCTTCAGTCACCCTAACCTCTCCAAGCATCAGCATCATAACTTTAGGATCTACAAGAAGAATGAAAGGGAGGAGGTGCCACCAATTGTGAATGACCTTTTAAAAAGGATACAAACTATGCCAACACCTGTCCCTTAAGGATGAATTCTGTAAGACATTTCAAAAGAATGCTGTGGTCTACAGTTTCAAACTGTGCAGACAGGTCAAGCAAACAGAAGGTGGCAGAGCCTTTATGATCAAAAATGGATCTTAACTCATCCAAGGAAACTGATCTTGGTACCTCTGCCAGGTCAAAATCTCAGTTGCCATAGCTACAAATAGTTCGATTTTTCCAAGTGACAAGCCAATTGTTTGGTAGTAATTTTGCCAAAGGCAGGGAGCAGATTGACAGGACTATACTTATCAACAAATTGCCCCTTTCTTTATCCTCCCTCCTACCTGAAACTATCTGAGGTTTTTAGAAAACACTCAAGGTAATGATATAGCGTATGTCATAAGCCTTGAGTAGGTAAACAGGTTGGTTTTCCTCCATGACTCTGAACTTTTTGGCATTTATCATGCTAAATGATGCAAACACAAAATGCAAACACAAAAGCAAGCAAACACAAGGGAAACTGGAGCAATGGTAAAACAAGCATTCTCAAAGCCAGTAGGTCTCACCTATGTGTGAGCTATTGGCTTTGTCAATGTATTTTTGCCATTTTGCACAGCAGCTTAGCGGCTGTTCGGCATAGCTATAAGTTTGTGGTGTGGCACAGAAGACAGGGGCATAGAAAATAGTGGCATAGAGGAGGGTGGCATGGCATAGAGAGGAGTGGTGTAATGTAGAGTAGAATAGAGTAGAGTGGCACAGAGTGGAGTGGAGTGGAGTGTGGTGGTTTAGGGTGCATATAGTAGCACTGCACAGAGTAGAGTAGAGTGGCATAGAGTGGAATAGAGCAGAATAAAGTGGAGTAGACTGGTGCAGAGTGGAGTGGTGTAGAGCAGCATACAGTGGAGTGCATAGAGTGGGGTAGAGTGGAGTGGCATAGAGTAGAATGGCGTAGAGTAGGGTTGAGTGCAGTAGAGTATAGTGGCATGGAGTACAGTAGCTTAGAGTGGTAGGTGTAGAGTAGGGTGGCTTACAGTGGCATGAAGTGGCCCAGAGTAGAGGTGAGTGGCACAGAGTGGAGAGGAGTGGCGTAAAGTGGCCTTGAGTAAAGTGGTTTAGAAGAGAGTGGTGTTGTCAGGAATCCCCAAGGTGCCTCCTGCATTATCTGTCAGCATCCCCAGGGATTAGGGTTAAATCATATCTCTGTTCTTGGTTAACCCTTCATGTTTCTAAGTAAACATAATGTGCTGTGTTACACAATTGGTTTTATCAATGCTTCTTTTACCAATGCTTGTTTGCTAATGCGAGCAGGTGTAGACATGTGCTTCTAATTGGGTATGGTGTAGACATGTGCTTCTAATTGGGTGTGGTGACTCATCCACATGTGGAAACTCTAAAATGCTTTCCTGATTGTCTAAAAATAGCGGAGTGAAGCATGCCTCCCTGCTTGGCTTTGTTTTGCTTCCTGATCTCAGCATCTGATTTGGCAGTCCAGCCCCTGCTGTCATCCTCATATTCAAGACTTTTGAGGCAATTATTTTCTTCGTTCCTGTACCAGCTGACACCAGGCGTTCCTCCAGCACTCCCAGCATTCTCTAGGGCGTTTGTTCTTTGAGCGCTGCGCTTTCCAAGAACAGCTTGTGTATTTCAGACATCGTATTTTGGCAGAATGCTTATCTTAAAGAGACAAATGCATTTCTGAACATTCTACATTATTATTGTAGTTACTTGCCTAAATATGTTTCAGGAAATATGTTTGAGCTCAAGTACTACAAAAAGTGACAGTGCAATTTCAAAAAAGCATTTACGTGACTTTTCTTTCTCTAATAGCATAACTCTTGGATTTAAATTGTGTCATTCATGCCTGTGTTTCAGGTTTGAGGAATTTGCTTTTTGAAGGGTTCTTCACACACAGAGTGAAACCAAATCAAACAGTGCCACCCTAACTGTTTGAACCCAGAGTGGACATTTGTATTTCTTGGATTGTTTTGTTCCTTTTAGATTAACCCTATGCATGCAGGAAAGTTATATGTGATATAATGAATGCCCTTGTTTGTCTTTCTTGTGCATGATAAGTGCAACCACAGTTCTAATTGTAGTGTGCAACAGTGAATCTCTGTGAAGCCAGCCCTACTGTTGCAGTACTTATTGTTATGGTACTCAGTTTGCTGTGTTAGTAACTATGCCTACAGTTATTATTATCCAAGAAAAGTGCTGGAGCATCCCGGTGTTCTTCTACAGCTCCCATGCCCAAATCAGAAAGAGAGATTCAGTTTCAAGGAAGTTGAGTGCACTAACTCTACTATCACTCTGTCAACAACAACCTGCCCCCCGAAGATAAAGGGTGCCTGGCTGGACTGGCAAGACGTGGCAGTGTTTCTCTTCCACTCCCCCTTTCCTTCTGGGACACCTGCTGGGGTTTCTGTGTCCACCGGGAAGTGCTGAGAGGTGTTCCAGGAGGTCGGGGGCATACCATCGCCCCTGCAGACATCCTGCTTTTCAGGTGAGTGGCCCCGTCTCGACAGGTGCAGAGTGGAGTGGTGTAGAGTGCGTTAGAGTGGAATTATGTGGAGTGGAGCAGAGTACAGTGGAGTTGCATAAGGTAGATTGGCATATAGAAGGGTAGAGTGGCATTAAGTGGGTTGGTGTAGAGTGGAGTGGAGTAGCATAGACTTGAGTGGTGTAGCGTGAAGTATTGTAGAGTGGAGTGGTGTAGAGTAGTGGAGAAGTGTAGAGGAGTTGGCATAAAGTAGTATAGAGTGAATAGCACAGAGTCGCATGGAGTAGAGTGGTAGAATAAAGAGGCATAGAGTGAAGCGGTGTAGAGTTGTGTAGATTGGAGTGGAGTGGGGTAGAGTAGAGTAGCATAGAGCAGAGAGGTAGTACAATTGTGGGTGAAAGTAACTAAAGCATCAATAGAGACCGCAGATAGGGTGAAGGCAACATAAATAAGAAGCTGTATGCCTGTGTTAAAAGTAGGAAAGCACATTGCACTTTGCACGCCCAGGGATAATGATAATACTGAAACACTTATAAAATGAAAAAATAGAGTATTGCAAAAAGATGAGGAAGAACAAAATCAAGGAAGAACAAAGATAAGGAAGATCACATGTACTTGGCCCAGGCGCTAACACAAGAAAGCAAGGGAAGCCTATCGGAGCTGAGCAATCAAAAGATTGCAAATGAGAATGACAATGAAAACAACTAATGGTGTGCTGTGGGTGGGTTATAGGCCCACTAGATTGTAAACAATGCATCTTACAGCAAAGTATACGTGCTGTGTAGGCAAGACTTAAAGATATATTTTAGGAAGGAGGCAATGCATAAAGCAATGATGATATTGAATGGAGCCATTCAGCAGGAAGCGAGTACCTGGGGTAAGACAATGATCTTTTGCATATACAATTTAGCAAGGAGTTTTTGATTGAAGACAAACCAAAGCAAATGGCCACATTTCCAATAGCTAGAAACTCCGAAGGTCAAATTCAACAGAAATTTTCTACAGATTTTATTTCAAGTACTTGTATGTTCGAGATTTATGAGTCATTATACTAACCACCTGTAAACACAGTTTGGGGCGAATGTTTTCATAGTTCCATTATTATAAAATTCCCACTGAAAGAATCCAACCGAAAATTTAGTGTATTTCTTTTCTGCAAGCTACTGACAATATTGCATTGAAAATTTATCACTTCCTTCCCAGTGCTATACTTGTAAATATACTATCCACAGAAAGGGAACTACAAAAACATGATCTAGGTGTATTATTAAAAAACACTTTTAAAATACACTGATTCATTTAAGTTTAGGTGGCTCAGTGTCTTGAAAAAGGATACTTCTGACTTTACTAGAAGCCTATTATATGAACATTGTTTCAATGGGCACTTGTACCTACTTATTCCACAGCCCCAACACAAAGGGGGTCATTACGACCCTGGTGGTCTGAGACCGCCAGGGCTAAAGTGGCGCCCGTACCGCCAACAGGCTGGCCGTATGGAGACCCACATTTCGACCCCGCGGTCGCACCACCGGGGCCGGCGGTTTCCCGCCGTTTTTAGCCCTGGCGGTGATAATCCGCCAGGGCAGCGCTGCAAGCAGCGCTGCCCTGGGGATTATGACTTCCCTACCGCCAGCCTGTTTCTGGTGGTTTGCACCGCCAGGAAGAGGCTGGTGGTAAGGGGAGTCCTGGGGCCCCTGCACTGCCCATGCCACTGGCATGGGTAGTGCAGGGGCCCCCTAACAGGGCCCCGTGCAGCTTTTCACTGTCTGCATAGCAGACAGTGAAAAGCGCGATGGGTGCAACTGCACCCGTCGCACGGCCGCAACACCGCCGGCTCCATTAGGAGCCGGCTCCTATGTTCCGGGCGCATCCCCGCTGGGCAGGCGGGTGTAAACTAGGTTTGCGCCCGCCGGCGCAGCAGGGATGTTATAATGGGCACCGCGGGAGTGCGGCCGCATTGACGGCCGTTGTAATGACCCCCAAAGTCTGTTTAGTCTCTCATTGTTTGTTTACTAATTCTTTTGGGTTAAGAGAGACTCAATGAGCATAGAAAAAAGATAGCAAGACAAAATGAAAAGAGGGGGGGAATATGATAAAAAAATATGTAATAACAAAATGTGTTTATTTACATTTGTGGAACGTCTTCTTGCTATGTGGAGGACGGCAATCAGAAGGGCTAGAGTACAGCGGTTACAGGAGACCTGCAGGACTACTAGCTTTCGAAATATGTAATGCTTAAGTATGAGTGAGTTGTCAAAAATGAAAAATGTCAAATGCCGATGAATGTAATTTAATTGTCAGACAACCAACGCTTTTGGTTCTGGAAATCTGTAAATATTTATTTTGAACCAATCATCTACAAGAAGCATGAGGTGGTCTTTTATAGACTTAGGCCTCGATTTAGATGTTGGTAGTAATGGTCCAGCCTTCGGTTATCTGACCGAAAACCCGTCCGCTGCCATGACAGTCTGCCCGCAGTATTTAGATGTTGGGGCCCCATAGATTTTAACCAGCCAGAGTCCCACCAGCTACACCAAGGAATTCCTCCCACCACCACAGTGCCATTGGAAAGAGTGGCTGACGGCACGGCTTCAATGAGCAGATTTGGATGTGCCATACCACCAAGCAAAAAGTGGCAGTCCGACCTCCACTTCTTACTTGAAGGATTTCGAGGAAAATGGAGTGCAAAATCACCTTTCCTCCTGATTCAACTTCCGTTTTGGGCTCTACGTGACTGGACCCTCTGTCGCTGCTGTCATGGGATCCAAGAAAACACCCCCCGTCGCTGGGCATAAAGGTAGGCAACCTATATAGGCTGTGTACTTTGTGGGGTCACTGCATGTAGACACGGGCCACTGCAGACCTGTACATGTCACAGCAATTTGGGGACATGGGTGGGGACACACTGGTACACAATACATATTGAACAGATACACAACTACACAACTGTCATTATGGCATCAGTATTCACTGCCAAATGAATGCTGGCACCACAATGACAGTACATTCACAGTCGGCACCTGTTCCGATGTGGACACATTGCCAGTGAAGATGTATCTGCCACTTTGAGCTTGAGTTGTGTGTGTGTGTGAGTCAGTATGTGTATAGGTGTGTACGATGTGATTGGCAGGGTGAGGTGGAGGAAGGTGTAGTGGGTGATGTGGTTGTCTCACTATGTGTACCACTTGCATATGGTGTGGATTTTGTTGTGTACATTGTGCTGTCTGTTGTGTTGCTGTGCGCAGAAATCAGGTGCATGTTGTTGTGTGGTGGTCACTGTCATGATGTGTGTAGTTGTGCTTATGTGTGCGTGTGTTTGTGTGGATGAGTGTGTTGGTTGTTGTGGTTGTGTTTTGTAGAGATGCAGTGTCAATAGTGTGTTTCTGGTGTGTGATTGATGTAGGTATATGTGTGTTTGCAGCATGTAGGTTAGGTGTTGTGTTGTGGTGCAAAGGCAATGGATAATGGTGTGTATGTGGTGTTTTGTGTTGTGTGTGATGCAGGAGGACGCATATGTGAAGGGTAGAGTGTGTGTAAGACTTACCTCTTTTCCACAGTCACCAGCATTGTCAGATATCCAGTAGGTCCAGCGATGTCCTCCCTCCTTCAGAAAACCACCAACAGTACACCGTCTGTCCAACTGTGACATCTAAATAGGGCCGGCGGGAACACGTCTACCTGACAGCTATGGAGAGCACTCATAAATACTGCGGGCAGAAGACTGTCAGCATAGTGGTCTTCTTTGGTCTGCCGCTGTTGCAGCTTGGCGATGCAACCCCCAAGACTAAAATCAGGCCCAAAGTGTCAGTAACAATAAAATAGGATGCACAGAGGATAAGGACACATCATTGAAGATTGAACAATTTTAAATTGCAGCAGCACTCACTACACCATGATTAAAGCTGGTTCTTTCAATTAGATTCAATCAATAGTTACCCAGTCCTTCCTCAGCCCACTTGGTAGAGTATGAGCCTTGATTTTCTAATTGCTATATAAGGGTAACATTGTGGAGGTGAGCAACCTTTGTTACATAAAAACGGATTCCAAAAGTAACTGGAAAAGAGAAAAACTAACATCATTTTTATTCTTTGGGGGACGTAGAAAATCAAATTTATAAGCTACAGGAGAGAGGGGTCATAGTCTGAACATGGGCTGTGACTGAGCACACACACAGTACAAATGATCACTTGCTTAAAAGATAAAATGGTGTCTGAGCAGAATCCTTGCTTCATCCTTGGTAGCTTGAGTCAAGTAGCAAAATGCTCCTCAAAAAATGCATGTGATACATATTAAAACTAAGTAAAAAAAACACTTTGGGTAAGACAAATAAGGACCAAATCAAGGTAATTAAAAAGATAAGCCTTTAATAGGTGAAATTACATAAGCATGGCATGACCCTGCCCTGATACAGGGAAAAAAGTATTACAAGTAGATATGAAGGTACGTCCTTTAGGTCAAAACAGACATGTCAAGTTGTAGTGACCACAGTCATTCTCAAAACAGCCACCAAGAGTCAGCAGTAAAATGTTTTGGACTGGAAAGTGGAAAAAAAGCAATCTCATATCATCTACATTGAAGAGGAAAGATTTTTTGTAAAGACGCTTTTTAAAAGTACTACTTTTAGTCTTTGTTAACAGCCAGTATTCTTGTTAAGAAAAACTTTGATGTAAAGTGTCATATTCTTTGGGATTGGATCCTCAGACACTAATTCACATTTTACTTCCACTTTACAAAGGGATCCCCCAGCCCCACTTTGGTCCTCTGAATTTCTCTTCAGCAGCATTGTGGTTTCTTAGTCCACAGGATCTGTTCTTTACTGTCAAGGCACAGGGGAGAAATGTGACAGAGCAGGCTGGAGCAGAAGCCACTTGCAAGTGGTCCACTGGTTTTATTCCATGAAGTCTCTGCTTTGAGCACTCTTCAGCTACAAGAGAGAACTTTCACACAAACAAACAAACAAGGCCAGGAATCGTTTATCCAAGGGGCCTGAAAAATGCTACTTATAGTAGTATTCGGAGCAGCCTTTATGCTCCAGGTTAATCTCTACAAAGACCTTCATGTGTTTAGGAATTTTTCACTGTAGAGCCTGGAAATATCTGTTGTTTTCTCTGGCTCCTGCCACATCTCGGCTAAGAGCAGGTCAGACAGGACACTTTATAATTAGACTCTGCTTGGCATTGACCGCCTAAGTGAATCAAATTAAAGTTACCACACATTATCTTCCCATGATTTTCAGTACTGTGGTTCAGATGCACATCAAGCGTATCACCAGGTCATAGAAAAACATCATGGTAGTCCCATGTGTCTATTCTCTTCATCTTGCTCAATCTGGCCAGCCAAGGTAAGTCAACAAAGAATCAATAAAGATATTCAACTCTAAGCCCCATCATTGCTAGATGATATGTTTATTTTTAGCACCTCTAGTGTGAGAAAGCTTCCAACCTCAAAGGAACAGGGCCTGCAGGAGCTATTCAAAGGAATATTGTGCCCATAAAGCCCTGAAACCTATCTTCCCTCATTCCTGAATTTATTTCATTTTTGTAATTTCTAGTAGCATCTTCTGGCCTGCTTAAAATTAGTAATGTGCACGTTTTAAAAATGTGCCCGCAGAGAATGTCAGCCACTTATACGAAAGTTGTACCAAAATGATTAAAAATCCTTAAAATAATGAAAATGTGTAATAACAATGTAGTAATGTGCCACATTAAGATGTATAACCTATGTTTTGCACTATCATAGAGTTAACTCGGCCGATGTTGTGGCATAGTCTTGCCAGGACTCATGCAGTAGCTGAAATATTAGAGCATGTTGAAGGAAAGCAACCATAATAAACTGACTCTGAACCACCCAATGTTAAAGTCTGTTTAGCTAGGATTTTCTGCAATGTACCGACGGACAGGAGATGGTGGAATCAAATTGCTACAATTATGTGTAGAGAAGACAAGATGTACTTTCCCAGGACTCAAACATTAGAGACACTGACTGAAGAGGAAGATGCAACATTTTTGATACCTGAAGAGCTGGATGATGAGGACATCATATCGTGAACCAATCAATGAACTGAGAACGACGAAATACTAGAACTCATAGATTTGTAGAATTAAATGTATTGGGTAGAGTCACATATGGTGATTAATTGACCAATTAGGAATTGGGGGATGGACTGAAAAACTCTAATAAAAAGTAATGACAAGAGGCTAAAACTTCAGATGCGAGGGGTGAATGCTGATGACGTAAAGAGATGCGGTTTGAGAGTCTGTAATTGGGCTCATACTTTTGGGAGCCTGATACGTTGTTGATCGATTAATGACCTGAAGACGAAGACTGTTGCTGATCCATTCCGTGGATAGGCAGCTTTGACAATGTGACTGATTAACTTTTGTGCCTTTTCTTCTAGGTAACAACTGTACTGTTTTATAGTTTTTTTTCTTCTAGCTAGATGTTTGCCAAATTCATGTTTTCTAAATTGTTTTTGCATGAAGTCCCACATGCTGATGCCAATCTGGGTTAGGTAGGATTCTTGGGTGACGTTGACAGTAACAAATGATTGACGAACTGATTGCTGAACTCTGCTATTAATGTTGATATATTCTTCTTTGTTAGCTTATGCTGAAGCTTTAGAGCATATGTTTTCTCAAGTTCTGATTAGATTATGTTATTGGTGGTTGCTAATAAACAAATTCTGAGCTGATTGAATAAAGTTTGAATTAATCAATGCATTAGAATTGTAACTAATAGGGAAATAAAATTGTTAAAACGTATATTGAGTTGTGGTTATTCATGGGGTGTTACAAATAATTAATGTTTCTCTTTGTAGTTATTGATTGATTATAATAGATATTGGTAACATTGTTCACTACATGGCTAGGATACTCCATGTGATCCAAAAGGTTAATCGGCCTATATGCGTACCCTTGTAAGGTTACTTAGTAAGGATCAGGCGCGCTTGCAGTGTTTGGTGGCAGCTTGATGGTTAGTTTCCTTGGAGAACTAGTTATGTGGTGATTAACTGTGTGGTGGTAGTTTAAGTTAAGGTTAGTTGTTCATTTTATGAGGTTTGAATTTTGTTTTTCTGAAATGACAATTGTAGCAAAAATGATGTCCCCTTAAGCCCAGACATGACTTTCCCTGGATCCCGCTAGTGAAGTTGGGTATGTTCTTGGGGTTCCTGTGATAGTGTGAAAGTGGTAGGTTGCACTTGCAAAGGCTTATCCAAATCGCAGGTGAATTGTGATGAATGAGAGGTAAAGTATGGAGTTGTGTACTCCAGTTGAGGTTTAGAAGGAATGTGCGTACTCCGAAGTATGAGAGTAGGGAGATCGTCGAACTTCACGTGTGTGGCACTTTGAGCTAAAAAATTGCCACGTGGTTGTTGGTGATGTGCGGACCCTGCGTGGTGTAAGACTCCGGAGTATATTGACAAGTGTAGGAGACACTTGGTTATATGTTGTAATCTGTCTGGTTTAGTAGGTTGATCAAGCGTGGTCAACAAGTCAGTGTGTAAGTTAAGTGAGTAAGATACATTTTCGACTGAGATTTGACGAGTCCTATGTGCACCAGGGCAGACCCATTGATCAGTTGAGAGTGAAATTTGTGGGTTGAATTATACTTGCGACTGTGGGAGACTGAGAAAGAGGAATAGCTACATGAGCAAAAGTGCCATCAGTGAAAATCCATAAGGTCTCTGAAGCAATTGTGTACCTTTCCTGTAGTAAACCAGCAGGTTTTTTTTTGGTTAGTGCTAGCAATAATTTTGCATTCGTTTCATGTGAATCAAAGATTATTAGGACAAGCCTCAAGACTTTGTCAGCTGCAGTGTGTGAGTGTGAAGCCAGAGTGAGACGCGCTGGGATGGCTTCGTTCTTGAGAAGAGTCGCGAGCAGATTAGCAGCCGTCCGTAAGAGGCAATCGGTTGAGTAAGCGTATGAAAGGAATCTTGGGAGTAAAAGTAGTTTCCTTATTGAATCGAACACACAGAGATAGCAAAAATTAAGTTTTTCAAAGTGTTCAGAAGTGCCATGAAGGGTGATTTTTACATTAAGGTGACAGTTGGGGAGCCTACCCCACCGGAAAATTCTCCGGCATTTCTTGTGATGGAGGAGCAAGGTGTCGTGCTATGTCTTTGGATAAAGCAGTGGTGCAAATTGACAGAGAAACAGGGAGCTATACCATTTCTAGAGCATGAACGTTCAATTTGAGAATTTTTGTTCAGTTGCAAATGACATTATATGAGACGAAGCCACTTCCGAGACCAGCACAGTTTGAGGCTTTAGTGGTTTAAGAGCTTGTAGCCAGACAACAGCAAGAAATGAAATTCCAGAGAAGAGTAAGGAAGGTAGAGAAGTCCTTGGCAAACGCAAGATGGGATTGGGAACAGAAGAAGTGGAGAATGACAGCGTTACAGGGTGTTAGGTTGTTTCCTGCTTTTTCAGAGGAAGATGTGTCAGAAGAAAATGAGGATACTGACAAGAGTGATAAGAGTTCAGGGGGTAAGAAGAAGAAAACATCTTATGTAGATGAAGAAGATTCAGATGTTGAGGATCTTATTACACAGATATTGAGGGATCAACCTCCGCCATATGCGGCGCATGAGGAAGGTCCAAGTACTAGTTCTGTTCTGTCTGCTCCAGCTCAAGAGACGGGAACAGTGGGACCAGTGCAGACAAATAATGGACAGGTGCAAGGGGTAGCGCAGAGTACTCCTAATGCAGTGACTACTTTGGTGGTACAAGCGCAGATGCACCCACCATTGATACAGAGAATTTATCCAGATGTACCAATTCTTGAGACAACTTTGAACTTAGTAGTGCCATCGGAGCAAGTGCTTCCGAGGCCAATGCTACTTCAGACTGAGCCGACTCCAATGTTGTTGCCTCAGGCACAGCCACAGAGTTTGCCGAAGTTTACACCAATGACAGGGACACAGTCAAATGTGATACCAGTGATGAATCAGAGTATGGGAGTAGCCCTTCCACAGAATGCAGTTGTCAGATCGGCATAGAATGCGAAATCACTTCCGATTACTGTTTGTCCAGTGGTACCATTGTTTGCGCTGAAGAAATCGAATGCAGGAGAACAAGGTGAAATGTCACAGAGCCTCGTAAGGAGGTGGGTGAGTGATCATGTGCAGGTGATATCGTCTATGGGTCAGACCTTTGATGGATCTGGACCATTAGTGGATCTTAGTCCATTTGTTGAGCTTCCAGATTCAGTAAATGGCCGGAGTACAAATCAGAGCATCAAGCTTTTGACACCGCAAATTCCAGGTGCAGTGGCACAACAGGTGCCATTGCCGAATGCAAGTAACATCTCATTACAGGGATTGACAGCACAGCAATTGAATGAGTGGTTGGATAGTTTGAATACTCCTCGAAATACATCCAAAGGTGAAGAGCAGATAAATTGTGTAAGCCTGGTTACCGAAATAACTGAGTTAGTTGAGGGAACAATGGGATTGAATAGGTTAGAATACTGTAGAGAAGAAGAGCTGAGGTACTTACGTCCGAGGGTTACAAGGGAATTGGGCAAGATACACCAGAAATTGGTAGACTTAGCAGATAAACATGACATAGAAATTGAGAAAACAAAGCATTTGAAAAGGAGATACAGGTTAGATTTTGAGGCAAAAGATTTTGAACACATGAGGTCAGTAGGGATGAAAGCGCACCTCAGAGAATGTTTGCAGAGTGCTCAGATTTGGGGAGCATTAGAAAAGTTGGAAGGCAGATCTGCAAAGAAGTAGGATAAATGGAAATGGGATTCACAAGAAGGGTCTGAAGGTGTTCAGAAAGAAAAGGGAAATTCCAGGAGGGCAGTTTGTTCATGTACCTTGGCACAGGAGTGATATTCTGTCATTCACAAATGATTATCCAAAACTGAGAGAGAAACCAGTTGAGTGGTACCAGCAGACAGATAGATTTGTGAAACTTTCTAAATGCCTGGGGAAGACTTGAATACCTTGTTGGAAATAGTGGTTACAGCGGACTTTTGGGTTGAGTGCAAGAGAGCAGTGGATTTGCTGACGAGTGATCCGGAAAGGGATAGGTTGACAGGTGCACCATCACCTGATGTAATGAAACATTATTATATGATGATTGAGTTCCTGAAAACAAGAATTTCACCTAAAAATATTGATTGGCAGAGGATAAACTGGACAGTGCAGGAGGCGAAAGAGTTGATACATACCTATTATGAAAGACTGCTGAAAGTGTTCAAGGAATACAGTAGTAAAGAAGCAATTGATCCGAAAGACATGTTGCACTTTGTGTTCAGGTTCATCAAAGGATTAAGACCTGAAATAGGGTAGATGATTAAAAGTCATTTGAATTTTTTTTGGCAAGCAAAGCCAATTGATGAAGAGTGGCAGTATGTGAAATACTGTAGTGATGAGATTGAGTTGAAGCAGAAAAAGTTGAAGGAGAAAGCAATGGTGATGCAAATTAAGGCAGCTCAAACAAGAGTGCAAGGAGCTTTACTGCAACAAATACTGCAGCAGCAGGGAACTGTCATGTTCCAACCCCAAGTGAGCGGTAGGGGTCGTGGAGTCAATATGACTTGTGGACCGGATTTGAGTACTGTAGTAGTTCAGAATGATGTGCAAGGGCTGAAAAAAGATGTTACTGTGTCATCTCTGCGGAAACGTGGGATACTGGAAGTGGGAGTGTCCATTGATGGTGCAGGACGGTGTCGTTCAACAAGGTGGTGATGTCAATACATTTCAAACTATGGAAGTCCCTAGAATGAGAGGACTTAATCCGAATGCGCAGAATCAAATGCAGAATTGTCAACCCATGCAGCAGGTGCAAGTGCCGGGTGCACAAGTAACACAGTTGCAACCAATGCAGCAGCAGGTTCCTATGGTACCTAGACAGCAAATGCAGATACCTCAAACCCCGAAGGAACAGCAACAGATGATGCTTATCTCGCAGGTCACAGGTCAGAGGCAAGACAGAAGTAATGACACAGTGCACCAATTCCCAATACATAGTGAGAATGAAATAAACAATGAATGGATGAGTATTAGTTAGGATGAAGAGCCATGTATACTTGCAGGGTTCTTAGAAGTAGACCAGAGAGGACATTTTGTGAAAGGAAAGTTGATGGAGAGTCTCCTTTCTAGTGGACACGGGAGCTACAAGCTCTACAGTGAGAAGTGGAGAAGTTCTGAATTTACCTCTTTCAGGCAGAACAGTTCAGGTTGTGGGGGTAGCAAACAGACAGTTGACAAATCAGATCACAGATCCAGTACAAGTTGAGATTGGCAAGTTCCAGGGACTGCATAAGTTTGTAGTTTGCGACTCAAGTCCAGTATCTTTACTGGGAAGAGATTTGTTGTACAAGACCAAATGTTACATTAGTTGTTCAAATTTGGGAATAAAGGTTCAGACTAATAGTGATGATGAGGAAGAACAAGCACCTGAAACTGCAAATGAAAATGTTAACGAAGAACACCAGTTAATTTAGTTTGTCCCGGTGTTTACTGTGAAAGAATTGCATGCAGATTTGCAGGGAACAGTACAGGAGGACATGTGGGACCTGACAGGTAAAGAAGTGGGCTTGATCAAGGGAGTGGAGCTGATTAAGATTACATTGAAGCCAAATGTATTGTTTCCGCAGCTTCCACAGTATAACAGGGCACAAGATGTGATGATGAAGGTGGCGCAGATGATTGGAGATTTTCTGAAACAAGGGGTTTAAAAGAAGTGCTGAGCAGTCCATGTAATTCACCGATAATGGGATTGAAGAAGCCCTGTGGGAAAGTAAGCATTGTGCAGGACTTGCGAAAAGTGAATGACATGGTGGTCAAGTATTGTCCTGTAGTACCGAACCCAGCATTGATACTGTTTCAGATTCCATGCGATGCAGAGTAGTTCACAGTGGTTGATTTGTCACACACTTTTTTTTCTGTGCCTCTCCATGAGGATAGTCAGTATCTTTTTAGTTTCTAATTCCTAGACAGAGTCCACAGCATGTGCAGACTTCCACAAGGGTATATGGAGTCACCGTCTCTGTTCAATCAGTTCCTGAAAAAGAATTTGGAGTCATTGGAACTACCGTACCAATCGACTCTAGTACAGTACAGTGATGATTTGTATTGCATCCAGGAAAAGGGACGAGTGAATCATTTGGGAAAGTTTGGACATAAAGTGTCACCCTTGAAATTGCCATACTGTCAGAAGTCAATGAAGTACTTGAGACAACAGATTAAGACAGGGTTGAGAAGAATCTCCAGAGAGAGGATTACAATGATACTGCAGAGAAGTCTTCCGACTTCACAGAGATCTGTCAGAATGTTCCTGGGAATGGTAGGCCATTGTCGTCAGTGCATTCCAAATTTTGCTGAGATTGCCAAACTATTGCAGCAACTGACACACAAAGATGTTATGGACCCCATTACACTAGATGAAGATCAGATGAAAGCATTCACTGAATTGAGAGAGAGTTTGTGCAGAGCTCCAGCGTTGGGAATGCCTGATTACACGAAGCCATTCACATTGTTTTGTCATGAACGTGATGCTTGTTCTTCGTCTGTTTTGACACAGGTCCATAGAGGTGCTTATCGCCCAGTAGCCTATTTTTCAGCTACCTTGGACCCAGTCGCAGCAGCCTTACCAGGTTGTCTGTGTGCGGTTGCCGCAGTTGGTCAAAGTCTTTCTCAATGTGAGGGAGTACTGATGGGATACCCTTTGACAGTAATGGTACTTCACTCTGTTGAGATTTTACTGACAGAGACGAAAACACAGTAGTTGACTGGTACAAGACTGACAAGGCATGAGACAAGCATACTAGGTGCTCCAAATGTAACATTGAAAAGATGTACAGTGATGAACCCCGCAACAATACTTCCAAGTGATACTGTCGAAACTGAAAAAGAGGAAGACATCGAGCATGATTGTCTTGAGGTAACTGAACTATGTACAATACCAAGGCCTGATGTCAGAGATACTCAATTGGAAGAGAATGATCAAATTGTCTTTGTTGATGGCTCATGCCTGAGAGACGGTACAGGTACATTGAGAGCAGGGTATGCTGTATGCACAATCAAAGGTACATTAGAATCTTCCTGGCTTTGAGGTGTATTTCTGCACAAGTGGCAGAATTGGTAGCTCTTACTAGAGCATGCCATGTTTCTACAAGACTGAGAGTCACAATCTATACTGACAGTCAACATGGATTTGGAATTGTTCATGATTTTGGTCAATTGTGGTCGCAAAGAGGTTTCCTGTTATCTACTGGTACACCAGTAAGAAATGACGACAAGATAAATGAGTTGTTGTGTGCAATACAGTTACCTGAAGCAATTGCTGTGGTGAAATGCAGTGCTCATCAAAAGGCACAGGATTACATCTCATTGGGAAATGGATATGCAGTTCAAGTTGCAAGGTTTTGTGCATTGAACTGTATATCATTCAAAGACAAGTGGGAATTGATGTCAGAAGAAGATAATACATGTACAAGTTTTGTATTAAAAGTGATCGATACTTTGGAAGAGTTGAAAACATTGCAGAGTAATGTTGACAAGGAAGAGAAACGTCTCTGGGCTAAATTGAAATGTGTCCAACGGCCTGATGAGCACTGGGTTTCTGAAGAGGGTCAGATGGTTATGCCCAATAGTTTATTGTCCGAAATAGCCAGATATTACCATGGACAGGCACACATTGGGATGGATGCCATGGTTAGATTGTTCAAAATTGACTGGTTTAACCCTAAGTTCATGCAGGCAGCAGAGGAAGTATGTCATAGTTGAATAATTTGTCAGCAGCAATTAAACGTGGGAAAAGGGACAGTGGTGAACTTGAGCCACATTGAGAAAGCAGGAGGTCCATTCAGAAGAATGCAGTTGAATTTCATTGAAATGCCTGCATGTGGAGGTTTGAAGTATGTGTTGATTATAGTGCTTTTTTAGTCACTAGATTGAAGCGTACCCTTCAAGGAGAAATGACAGTCTCACAGTAACAAAGCTGTTGCTTAGGGAGTTGATACCATGTGTCTTGTATTCGATCTCTTAAGAATCAGATAGGGGAACTCACTTAAATAAGGAGGTGATTTAACTCTTATGTGCAGCACTAAACATTGAGCAAAAGTTACATTGTAGTTACCGCCCTGAAGCATCAGGACTGGTGGAACGGTTGAATGGTACCTTGAAATCAAGAATTGCAAAGATGTGTGTAGCCACAAATCTGAAATGGACAGATGCATTGCCTTTAGTGTTGATGTCAATGAGAAACACACCTGACAGGAAGACAGGGCTGTCGCCCCATGAGATCCTCATGGGCAGAGCAATGAGATTACCAGCCGTTCCAGCCAGTGCACTTGTAAACATTACAGATGATGTGGTGTTGGACTACTGCAAGGGTCTGGCTGATGTGGTTCGCTCTTTTTCTCAGCAGGTGCAGGCCACCACCCTGCCACCCATCCACGATCCAGGGCACAACCTGAGAGACGGTGACTGTGTCGTTGTCAGACAGTATTTTCGCAAGACCTGTTTGGAACCGCGTTGGAGGGGTCCTTACCAGGTGGTGTTAACAACTACGTAAGCTGTGAAGTGTACAGGACTCTCGAACTGGATACTTGTGAGCCATACAAAGAGAGTGGTATGTCCGCCAGATCATGAATAAGCGTTGTTGAAAGCACTAACAACAGGGAAACAGGTCGCCGCAGCAGAACCGGAAAAAGAACCAGAAGAACCTGAAGTTGAACCAAAGCTTGTGGAAGATGGTTCTATTACCCCTGTAAGAGACAAAAGTGAAGAATTACAGGAGGATGTGCAAGAACCGATCTCGATGGATACAGCAGGAGAGCCTTGCTCAGCAGAGGTTCTCTCAGAAGCAGACGGTGCTGAAAAGCAGACAGAACAAGTGCCAGACCAAGAAGGGGGAAAGAGTTGAGACAGATCAAAGTCAAGGTGATCTGACACCTCCTGAGCCCATTGTAGGTCCATCAAGAGGAAACACCATAGAGAAAGAGAAAGAGAAGGAGAAGAGTCCAATCCTGAGAAGAATATTGACAGAAGGAACAAGAAAGGGAGATAATTGGCCTGAATCGCAGATAGGGAAGAAAGAGGAATTGGTCATAAATGAAAAAATAGAGGAAGAAGTGAATACTATGAAAAAAGAAGATTTGAGTGAACGAGAACTAAGTGGTGATTGAAAGTTGAAAAGAAAGAGAATAGCAAGTTGATGCTACACAAGTCCTGAATGGGCGTATGCAACTACTAATGAATGGCAACACAAGTTTGTGTCTTTTTGTTTTGATAAAGAAGTTCCGAGTCAGTGCTTTGATGTAACCTGAAGGTGATCAAGAAGCTGAATTGTTGAGCTAATCTGGAGAAATCTTAAAGAGACTGTTGAAAATAAAACTGAAAGAGACATTGATAACCTGATTTGACATAAAACCGGATGTGACAAGCTGCTGATCAATTTTTGATGAAGGAAAGGGGTTCCTGGATGTGAAACTGAACTGTGAGAGAAGAATTTGTCTTCATTTTTTTATTTTTACTGCACTTTATCTAAGAGTTACTTGTGCTTTCTGATTCTTTGCAGATCATGGCTGAGCTAAATAATCAAGATAGAAATATTAGGCGCTGTATATACACAAGTGTGGGATTGGCAGTTATGTGTGGAATAATGTTTATAGTGATGATTGTGGGAATGTCTGTTCATGACATGAAAATAGCTACTTTTACTTCTGCTCCTGAGACTACTACTTTAACAGCTTTAGAGAGGTTTAAGTTAGATGAGAAGTACTTGCATGATTATACTAATGCTCAAGGAGAGTTTTCTTCTAATGTTTTCTATCGTTTATTGAGTGAGTATGTTGAAACGATGGATGCGAGGAATTGTCTTGTGTGTACGCAAATTCCTTCGTCAGTAGAAGAAGGAGTTACGTACCACAGTCTTCCACTAACTTATGGAATAGGCTGTATTTTGCTACTAACAAGATTCTATAACCAAGACTACATTCAGTATTCTTATTCAAACCATGATGTTGTGTTTTCATTTGTTCCTATTATTAGATATCTGAGTAAAATAGCTAGGGAGCATGATATAGTTTTAGTTAGAGGATTCTTTGAGCCTACATTAACATTTAGGACAGCCTATGTGCATCGTAACAACTTAACATGCTTGCTTACACCTTTAGAGAAAAGCTTCATAGGTCATACTAATGATAAGAGAAAAGCACTAAAAGAAAAATTAGAAAAAGGTGTAGAGAAGAGGACTTACAAGACTGACTATGCTTACACTGCTATTAAAACGTAAGGGAAATTAGCATTAAATGCATTACATGTAGGGAAGCTTTGTATATATAGGCCAAAGTCACGCACTGACACTTTATTTGTGGGAACGAGTGAACGTAGGCATGTGTTTTTGTTTCAGAGTAAGTGGACTTTTATGCTGAATGGTCAGGACCCTGCGATTCCTGGGATCTATTATATATGTGGACTTAATGCTTATTACCGTCTTCCTAGAGGATGGTATGGGACATGTTATTTGGGGATAGTTTTCCCAAAGGTTTACCAGATAGATGACCTAAATAAGTTTCTGAAATTGATTGAATTACATCATAAGCGACAGAGGAGGGAAAACTCTTCTGCAATTGTGGAAGATATCTTTGGTGCAGTGATTCCTTCAGTGGGAGTCATTCTGAATTCGATCAAGATACAAACGTTGTCTACTATTGTGGATAACATGCTAACAAACTTTACAGAGGCAATACTCCTGATCGATACTGAATTAACCACAGATAGAGCTATGATGCTTCAAAATAGGCTTCCTTTAGACATTCTTTTAGTGAAGGACAGCGGAGTCTGTAAGATGATTAATGCTAGGCATTGAATTTCCTATATTTCAGCCAATGATAGGGAGATAAGAGGCTTACTCACTAATCTGACTAATTCAAGTAAAGATTTTAAGGAATTGAAAGAACCAGGTGTTTGGGAAAAGGTTGGAAAGGGATTTGCTACAGTGAGAAATTGGCTTAGTCAAATTTGGAATGGGGTATTAATGAAAAATCATACAGGGGATATTAATTGTGATTGCTTGCATATTAGGAATATGGGGTTCCTATAAATTATGCCAAAGATAAAATTGAGAAGATCTAAAATTAATCAGAGGAGGTAAGAACGAAACAGGGAAAGAATCTATAGGGAAGACTTGAGGAGGAGACAAAATACAGCAGAAACTGAAGTATGAAATGATGGTAAAGAAAGGTGTGATGACATATTTAGTCCATCAGAGGAGGGACTGTTGAAGCAGATATGCTAATTAGAAATTATTAATGAATGTTCATGTGTTTTGAGTAACAAAAAGTTTATAGAGAAATTAATCGTAGAGAAAATAATGTGCACGTTTTAAAAATGTACCCACGAGAATGTCAGCCACTTATACGAAAGTTGTACTAAAATGATTAAAAATGCTTAAAATAATTAAAATGTGTAATAATAGGATAGTAATGTGCCACATTAAGACGTATAACCTAAGTTTTGCATTATATCGTAGAGTTAATTTAGTCGAAGTTGTGGCCTAGTCTTACCAGGCCTCATGCAGAAGTTGAAATATTAAAGCATTCTGAAAGAAAGTGACCATGATAAACTGACCCTAAACTACCCACTGTTAAAGTTTGCTTAGCTAAAATTTTCTGCAATGACAAAAGATGATGGAATCAAATTGCTACAATTATGTGTAGAGTAGACGAGATGTACTTTCCCAGGACTCAAACAATAGAGACACTGACCGAAGAGGAAGATGCTACATTTTCGATACCTGAAGAGCCGGATGATGAGGACATCGTACAGTGAACCAATCAATGAACGGAGAATGACAAAATACTAGAACTGATAGATTTGTAGAATTAAATGTATTGGGTAGCGTCACATATGGTGATTAATTGACCAATTAGGAATTAGGAGGATGGACTGAAAAACTGTAATAAAAAGTCATGACAAGGGGCTAAAAGTTCAGATGTGAGGGGTGAATGCTGAGGAAGTCAAAAGACGCGGTTCGAGATTCTGTCATTGGGCTCATGCTTTTGAGGGTCTGATGCATTGTTGATCGATTGATGACCTGAAGACGAAGACTGACTTTGTTGCTGATCCATTCCGTGGATAGGTAGCTTTAATGTGACTGAATAACTTTTGTGCCCTTTCTTCTAGGTACCAACTGCGCTGTTTTTATAGGTTTTCTTCTTCTAGCTAGATGTTTTCTAAATTCATGTTTTCTAAATTGTTATCACATGAAGTCCCACATGCTGATGCTAATCTGGGTTAGGTAGGATTCTTGGGTGACGTTGACAGTGACAAAAGATTGACAAACTGATTGCTGAACTGTGCTATTAATGTCGATATATTCTTCTTTGTTGGCTTATGCTGAAGCATTAGAGCATAGGATTTCTCTAGTTCTGATTAGATTATGTTATTGGTAGTTGCTATTAAACTAATTCTGAGCTGATTGAATAAAGTTTGAATTAATCAATGCATTAGAATTGTAACTAAAAGGGAAATTAAATTGTTAAAAGAGATATTGAGTTGTGGTTATTCATGAGATGTTACAAATGATTAATGATTCTCTTAGTAGTTATTGATTGATTATAATAGATATTGGTAACATTGTTCCCTACATGGCTAGGATACTCCATGTGATCCAAAAGGTTCATCGGCCTATACGCGTCCCCTTGTAAGTTTACTGACTGAGGATCAGGCACGCTTGCACTAGGTATGAACAAAAGGAAGTTGGTGAGGAACATGAATGCCTCTTCATGAACAATGTAGATACCATTTGGGTAACCTGCAATTATTAATATAACATTTATAGGCTGCAGAGGTAATACAAATAAAATCATGCCATTGAATTTGTCATACCAGATTAGATATGCTGCAACTTTGGGGTGTCTATGATTTTACTCATAGGCATTAATAAAGTAGCATTTGTAAACATGTTGCATATTTGAAGGCAGGCTTGTAAACTTGTTGTAGGGAACATGGGTGTTTAAAACACATTACCATTTCAGATACAAGGAGGAAAATTTACTTTTCCACACTTTAATTACATTTCGTTCACCTGTCGCAATCTTTTGCTCATAACTGTAGGATGAAAACATGTTTCTTTTCAGAACAAAACAAGTGTATGTTTTGCCAGAAGGCGTTAGCTACTTCAGAGGTCCAAATAGTTTATTTAGCAAAACGTCACTTTTTTAATGCAATGTATAGGAATTCTAACGTGTCAGACGTTAAGACAGTGCCAGGCAGCAGCGCCGAAGCAATGCAAAAATCCACAGTTAATTCATCACTGTGTAGATGAGCATTTGTTGCTTTTAAATACAACTGGGCTACTACTTACGGTTGAAAACGTCCATTACAAATTATGTGTTTCATCATGTATTTGCAAAAGATACAATATATAAATAAAAAAATAGCAGCTTACCTTGGCCTTGGTCATAATTGTCCCCCGGTGAGGTCCATGAAAAATAAATATTCACATCATCTATTTCCACTTGAAAGTTAACAATTCTGCAAGGCGGAAAAATGTCTAACTGGGTCCCAGATGGAACTTGAGACACCACAAAAGAGCCTCCAGCGGCTGTTCTACTGAAGCCTTCAGTGATGGTGGGAGTGTCAGTCTCAATGAATAAAGGCTGTGGTGGGTTCATTTGAATTTTACCTATTGTACAAAAAAGTTGAAAATATTATTGCACTTTCTTACACATCTAGGATTAAAACTATTTTCACAGTAGTCCTATAAAGGAAAAGTGAATAGATTTTGGATGTGCATATGGGTGAGGAACTGGGGGCGGGCACCTAGGACATATACAATTAAGTGGTCACGGGGGTAGCCTCCATCTGCTGGGCTTCTGCCTTTCAGATGGAAAACGGAGATTTACTCTTAAGGATGCACGAGATAATTGCAGATTTGCCAACCTCACGATATCCACCCACAATTCTGATCTGTATTTCACAATGTGGGCTTTTAAATAAAGCCTTTATTTGGAAACCCTCACAAAATTTAGATTTTGTCAGAGATGAAGCTCCCACCTTACAGAACTTAGGGATTCCCCACCTTATTACAGGTAAGAGAACCACTGGATTTCCAAAGGAGATGTCCAAGCTGTCTCTGCCATCACAAACTCTTCTTTCTGTTTTTTGTTTACCTGAGTAAAGTTCAGTCATAGCGAAGGGGCAGTGCGACAATCACTACATTTCACTGCAGGGTTCACTGTGCTTAGCATAGCAATCCAGGCCATGAAAAACAGAAATTGCCTTCAAATTGCAGAGGAAAACCCTGGATTTCATAGTTTTTTTTTTTTTTACTGAAAGAAACTCTTCCTTTTGGAGTTTGTTTCAGGAAAACAAAAACGTATGCAGAGGTTAAAAAACATGGGGCCATATGTACCAACACTTTTTCCTATAGAGACAGAGGTGGTCATTCTGACCCTGGCGGTCTTTGACCGCCAGGGCGGAGGACCGCGGGAGCACCGCCGACAGGCCGGCGGTGCTCCAATGGGGATTCCGACCGCGGCGGTAAAGCCGCGGTCGGACCGGCACCACTGGCGGGCTCCCGCCAGTGTACCGCCGCCCCATTGAATCCTCCACGGCGGCACAGCTTGCTGCACCGCCGCGGGGATTCCGACCCCCCCTACCGCCATCCAGATCCCGGCGGTCCGACCGCCGGGATCCGGATGGCGGTAGGGGGGGTCGCGGGGCCCCTGGGGGCCCCTGCAGTGCCCATGCCACTGGCATGGGCATTGCAGGGGCCCCCGTAAGAGGGCCCCTACATGTATTTCACTGTCTGCAACTGCACCCGTCGCACAGCTTCCACTCCGCCGGCTCGATTCCGAGCCAGCTTCATCGTGGAAGCCTCTTTCCCGCTGGGCTGGCGGGCGGTCTGAAGGCGACCGCCCGCCAGCCCAGCGGGAAAGTCAGAATTACTGCGGCGGTCTTTCGACCGCGGAACGGTAATCTGACGGCGGGACTTTGGCGGGCGGCCTCCGCCGCCCGCCAAGGTCAGAATGAGGGCCAGAATGGGTAAAAACCTTTGCTACATCTGGCCCACAGGGGGTTATTCTAACTTTGGAGGAGTGTTAATCCGTCCCAAAAGTGACGGTAAAGTGACGGATATACCACCAGCCGTATTACGAGTTCCATAGGATATAATGGACTCGTAATACGGCTGGTGGTAAATCCGTCACTTTTCCGTCACTTTTGGGACGGATTAACACCTCCTCCAAAGTTAGAATAACCCCCTTAGTGTCCATTTAGCACCCGGCTCTTTGTACTGTGCATCCTGGGCACAAGCGGATGCATTGAAGCATAGAGTTCACACCATCTAAACAGGGAGCTCAAATTATAGCATATTGCATTGTCCTCCAACGACCTGGTGACCTGGCAGGCAGTCCGCCAAAATATAAATGAACCCCTAAGTTTTATTAGCACCACAGCCTGGAAGGTCACACTCTCCACAAATATTCTTTTCATTGATAGCTTTTAAAGAATTCAAGCTTCCTTCTCTTGAGGTAGGAGAGTCATAATTCGGATCAATGTCTTCCCTTACAAAAATATACTTAGCATGTGCCGGTACTACTCTATATTTCAGTAAAAGACTTGCAAATGCAAACGTTTTTTTGTTTCTATCTCGAGTGCGTGGATCACCTACCTACTATGAACAAAAGGAAGGCATGTTGCATGCAGTTGAAATGATTGAGTGCAAACATAAATGATTTCAAATATAGCATAAGACAGATGAAAAGAGAAAATAAAAATATCGGTACACGTTGTATTTCTATTTATCACATCTTACAGCATCAATTAACAATGACAGTATCTGAACACTGGCTACATATTTAGATGTCAAAATCTTTCAGTTACTTGTGCTTATTAAGAAAATGTTTCCGTGAAACTGTCACTCAATCCCTCAGTTTTTTTATTTAATGATATGAAATTTATATGTGGAACAATATTACTTTGATTAAAATGTTGACAGTTCCCAAAACTTACTACACCTGTGTCTACACTTTGATTTCTGAACTATCTATAAATAGTACAATATAAAATGTCACAATATTCCCAGAAGCAGTTTTAGATCAAACATTTTCTAAGTATCATTATTGGGTTTTTCTATTCTTATTTTTTTGTGTGGACACAGTATCATTCTGGGCTATTATTGTTCAACCAATATAATTTTTTGAAATTGGATTTGAAGCCTCACCAAAGTGCAAGCCGGTAACAACATCCATATAGTGCCCTTTAATATTGCTAAAAAATTAATCAAACCCACTATTCAGGAGAATCTCTGCTAGAAAACATTTTATTTTATTGTTCACTGTATATATAGTACTGGGGAATACACGACACATAGGGGGTTATTCTAACTTTGGAGGAGTGTTAATCCGTCCCAAAAGTGACTGTAAAGTGACGGATATACCACCAGCCGTATTACGAGTTCCATAGGATATAATGGACTCGTAATACGGCTGGTGGTAAATCCGTCACTTTTCCGTCACTTTTGGGACGGATTAACACCTCCTCCAAAGTTAGAATAACCCCCATAATACTAATAAACATATATTTGAAAGTAAACAAGAGGCAGAAGAAACAATGGAGACAGGGATGAGCATATGAACACCAAATTATATATATTTTTTTACCTCAAAACAGTCTAAAAACGTCAGTCATTATTGTGGACAAAGTTGAGTATAAACTACTGAAACTTTATATATAAGAGACTCATTATCTCTAAATTCATCAGTTGTTTTTATAGGACCATACTGTTTCAGAACCTTGATTTAATTTCCACCGAGGCTGTAGTCTGCCTAGCCACATGGACAATGCCATCACACCCATGCTCAGGCACGCCATTAAGAGCTGAGGACCAACAGTAATAGAGAAAAAGGGGATTTCATTTTGAATAAACTTGCAGTATTTCTGTGCACGTTGACAAATCAAATGCACAGTTCTGTACAGAAAGACCCCAAATTATGCTATTGTATTCGTTCTCCCACCATGTTACACTAGTTTCTAGAGAAATTGTATCTGATAAGTTGCTGATTAATTAGTTAATGCACTTTTGAACATTCCCTGATGGCATATGATACGTAAAAATGAAGATAAGGGTAGTTCTTTAAGGAACTCAATATTTTTAAATGGGCTTGGTTGAACCCTGTTTCTAAATCATACTGTTGGAGCAGATATGCTAATATGAGAATATTCTAATGATTTGTGTATACATACTAATGAGAAATAATGATAAAAGAAACGAATATTTTAAAATAATGTGTAATGAGTAAAATGTGCCCACGGGGAGTGGTCACCATATATGTTAACAGTGCTAAAATAATGTGAAATATAAAAATGATGTATTAATGTGCCATATTTGATGATATAATCTATGTTTTATGATGCCTCGTATCCTTAACTTCGCTGAACTAGAGGCCTGGTCTTGCTTGCTTAAACGTGGAGACGCGATGAGCTGCCGAGGACTGGAATTCGATAAAGGGACATTGAACTGTACAGAGTTCAGACGAGCTCAGCTAGAAATTTCTGCAGTGTACCAGAGGACAGAAGATGATCAGAACAAATTGATACAATTATGTGTAGAGTAGGCTAACTGTACTTTCCCAGGACTTGAACAATGGAAACACAGACTAAAAGACTGTGGGCAACAATGTTGTTACCTGAAGAGCCGGATGATGTTCTCATCGACAGAAGGACCAATTATATTAATGGAACTTGATGCTTGAACCGACGCAAACAAGTGGTAAACAAAAACTATAGGTTAGAATCATAACCCCTGATGAGGTTGACCAATTGGTAATTTGTGGGACGGACTGTGAGACCCTAATAAAAAGTCATGACAAGGGAAGGGAAATCAGAGGCGAAAGTTGATGACGTCAGGAGACGCTGTCCGAAGTGCTGAAAATTGGGCTTGCTCTCTGTGAGCCTGATTCTTGCCGATGACTGATGACCTGGAGACGAAGACTGGCTCATCACTGATCTATCTTGGATAGGTAGCTATAAAATGTTGACTGACTAAAGTGTGCTTTTTCTTCTAGGTACCAACTGCGCTGTTTTAAAATGTTTTCTCTCTTAGATAGATTTTTCCAAATTAACGATTTTTGGCTAAATTGTTTTCGCATGAAGACCCACATGCTGATGCTAATTTGAGATGGGTAGGCTGACAAGGGTGACTTAATGGTGACGGTAGATTGACTGACTTGCATGGCTGAACTATTCAATGTTAAAGGATTTGCTGGCATATGTTGATGCTCGTTTTTGCTTATCAATAACTCTTGGTGAATTGTTGCTCATGATGCTAATAAAGTTTGATTAACAAACAAAGTTCAAAATATATGTTTTGATTAGAATTGTAACTAATAGGGAATAAAAACGAATAACCTTTTTTTAGAGAGTATTGGTATTTTCTCATCAGATAAAGTTCTTCATGGCATTACTTGTTGATTATGATGTTTATTGATGTTCCATTGGTTACCGCTTAACTAAGATACTCTATGAGATCCAAAAGATTCATCGACCTCTATGCGTCCCCTTGTAAGTTTACTTACTAAGGACAAGGCGCGCTAGCAATATCTTCATGGAAGATTAACATATTTCTCTTGTTCAACTGTGAAAAAATGGTTTGGTAGTTGAGTGGGTTGTTAACCCTGCTCAAGCCACAGTCACAATCCCTGTCAGGGTGAACCACAAAAGTCACTAAATTATCCTGTGCTTAACCCATTGATAACTTGGCACAAAAGCAGCCAGGTTTATCTTATAGGCAATGTGTAAAGTTTTTTATGCAGTACACAAACAGTAATAAAGTGAAACAGAAGAAAAATCACACTATAATTCAGAAAAATAGAGTACATTTTAATAAATTACTTGACACCAAAACAACAACAATCCAATCAGTACAGCCTGAGTTATGAATTTATAAACTTTAAAGAAAAACATTAGAGCCTAAAAGATCAAAATGCCAACAGTGGACATCCAGTCATGCAAGAGCATGTCAAAGTTGAAAAATATAGACAACCACAATGGAGCTCTGGTTGCATACAAGATGGGGATTGGGCCCAGTTGGTGCCTACTTTTGGAATAAAAAGAAATTTAGTGGAAAAATGAGTGTGAAGGTTAGGTTGAGTAGGGCAAGGCTGCAAGTGGTGCCCAAGGAGGAGTTATCAAAGAGCCACTGGAAGAAGTCATGGTGAAGATTTCTAAATTTGGAATTAGTCATTTTTTTAGAAGTTGAACACGTCAACTGGGATGAAGCTGCAACCTATAGCCAACAAGGGCTCCAAGAGGCCAGATACCCCTTCTGCGGAAGCCCACAGAACAGAACTTGCTGCTGTGCTGAAGATAATAGCAAGAACTGCCATAAAGTCAGGCCAACTGGTGATGTACATTGGGCGGATTGATAAGTAGGTAGGTCCCAATCTCCAGTTTTTAGCAAAAAAGTTTCTACTTCCCAATTCTTGGACTTTGGCTATCTGGGTACATTTAAAACCACTTCCAAGGGCCCAGGCCTGGAGAGGCACCATTAGTATGGTTAGGATTCACTCAGGCTAATTCCACTTGCAGGTTCAAGATGGTTGGAGCCTTTTCTTTCCCTCAGGCTCTGATCAGGAGGCTAGCCAACTAGGCTTTTGGAGTCACTCTGGGGTAGTCCTGGGTTCAAGAGATAGAGTAGGGCTCAAGCAAAAGGGCAGGCCTCTGAGGGTTCACGCCAGGTTTCAGGCAGCAGAGCTATCCCTCCAAGCACAGAAAAGCAGTCTTCTAAACTACAAAGTAGGCCACAGCAGCATGCAGTCCTCTCAGAGTCCTTCCACAGGTCCAGAAAGTGAAATGAAAAGTGGGTTTGCAGGTTTTATTTTTATACTTCTTCTTTGCAGTAGGAGATGTTTCTAGAGATTTTTCCTTGAAACACTTGGAATTTCACGGCCTTTGACCTCGCTTCAGCCTGAATAAAGGGACAATGAGGTAGTGTGAAGTCCATGTGTGAATTCAAGGCACTGCCTATCGATGTGCAAGTGGGGCTGTGCCCAGCTCTGCCCCTCATTCTGCCAGTGAAGGCCCATTCAGACACACCTAATCCCTCTATTGTGTGGCTGTCTGGGAGGAATAAACAAGGGTAAACTCCAAATACACCTGTCATGCAATGGCGGCCAGTAATTTTACGTGAGGTTTGGTGGGGGGGCACACATACACCTCGCTCGCACGCATGCACACACACCCATTCACAACATTGACTAACTAATATTCATACATGCATGCACCAAACTTTAAAATAAAAACCATAAAACTTACCTCAACAGCAGCAGCTCGGTTGGGAAGCCTCTGTTGCCTTCCTCATTGGCTAACTGAAGCCAATGAGGGAAGGCAGCAGTCCCAATCTTGTCATAGAGTTGGATGTGGTCAGTGATACTGCTGACCCCATCCCACTCTGATGAGGTGTCACTGATTGACACTCTGCCCTGAGCACTTTCAGGCTTAAAACTGAAGTGCCCAGGTCCAAGGCAATGGGTAATTGTACCCCACGGCATGAGGGCGAGGGCATGGAGGCACCTTTGTCAGGCTGAAGAGGTCATGCTCACAGGAGCTGTGACTTCTACAGCCCAGCAAATATCAGCTCAGGCTGCCAGAACCATGCACATTTGGTGCATATATAGCTCCTGGCTGCTTGACTTGAACCAGAAGAGTTTCTGTCAGGCTGACCTTTGTACTGCCTGACAGACACTTTTCTTGGCTGGAAAAAGGAGGGAGGTGGAGCCCTCTTCCCATACAGATGGGACAGTGCTGCGGTCATGTGACCCAGGACAGGCTGCAGAACCAAACAGTTAGGGCAGGAAAATGCCAACTTCCTACGAGTGACATTTTCAAAATTGTGATTTAAAATCCGACTTTACCAGAAAAGAGGATTTTTTATTACAATTTCTAAGACACCAAACTAGTAGTGGGTGGAATTCTGTGGAACTACATTAAAATTCTGCTGAATTTCATGTAATTCTGCGATGTGCAGTACATATACCCCTCGGTGGGTCATACAAAAACAACAGAGATTTTTTACAAGCAAAGGAGGCTTCTACGAGTTAAAGAGCCCTCAGTTCATGGGGCCACAGAAGCTAGTCACAATTCCACCTTGGAAGAGAGCGCTCCTGTGCTTAGCACCATCAGTCCCTTCCCTCCAGTTTCCTCTTACCTCAACACCTGTCCCACTCATGATTCTCCAACTCTTCTTCTCCCAAGGCCACTGCAATCTTCACAACCTCTGACCATCCATTACCAGCCAGCAGCACTGGTCTTCCCCAAAGAACTAGTGTCCCTAACCAATGAAATAAAAATGAAATAAGACCAGCCCACAGAGCAACGGTGATAGGCTTCTCTTACTGTCTTAACACTCTTGGTTCATTTGACGAGTATCTCCGATGTCGAGAAGGTTACAGACGAAGTAGTGGAAAATGTAATGTCTTCACTTAATGCTGCACTGCCAACATGTGTTTATCTTCCAGATAAAATAAACCTAGCTTAATAATGCATTAATCATAGCTTAAAATGAAAAAGGTAGTCCAATGACGTCAGGTACCTTTAACAAATAGTCTCAGCCCTCCTGGACGCCATTAGCCATCTGAATGCACTTAGCTTCGAAAACAAGACCACTGCCAAAAAAAAACACATATTCAAATAATTCTGCTCTTGAGATTCGTTAATATCGAATAAAAGCCTAGATGTCAAGAGCAACACTTTTGTCATTTTTAGACATCTAAGGCAGAGACTATTAAAAACTCAGGAACACTGTTCCACTGATGCATGAAAGACAGAAACAATAGAAGTACTTAAGCCTCTGAAGTTGCCATAAGGCGAGATGCTGACATAGTCTAAACAGTTCTCGACATCCACGCCTCCCTTTAGTTTTGATCCGGGCTGCATCGCCAGTTATTACTCTTCCCAGTACCAGCACCGATCACACATGCTGCCCACCACCTCCTCCAGAGCCCCTTGTCACCGGCGGGACAGCTCAGTGGCTACACATGGGGGACCTCCTGATGTGCCGATCTCTGCACTGACAAATGCTCATTAAAAGTGAGAATCAAAACATTTGACTAGCATCGCAAGATTTGGTGAAGCAGGGAAGCCGGGACTGATTCTAGGTTTCCTGTTTCAGACTACAGTTCAACATAGATATCTAGCTTTATTGTGTTGCTCTGGGCGATAGTAGGGCAGTGCTTAATTTGTGCTTGTTGTTTCCGGTGCTGAGCACGGGCACTTATTTTTGAGGGCCAGGGCTTATTCTTCTGCCTAAGCTTTTGCTGTGAGCAAAAGACACATATGGGAAAGACAGATGAAGGGAAACAGTAGAAAGCTGCAAGAGTGAGCTGAAGGGGCAGCAAGTGGCCTCCTATGGATTGAAGAGGCCCGAGATGGCTTCAGGATTACGCTGCCTCAGTATTCCGTGTTCTTATATTTAATCGGGAAATAACTCAGTGACAGCTGTATTTTTAGTGTAAAAGGTCATTTATTAGGACAGGGTTGCATAAGCAAAATAACCTTAACTTTTATAACGTAAACCGTAACTTTATTAACTCCCTCCCTTTAACATCTGCCTCGCTCATCCTTCCCCTTCAAACCCTTATTTTGTTTCCATTCCCCTACGCACTCCCCTTTTCCTTTCATGCCCCATTTGGTTCGTGCGTACCCCCACTCAGAGCCTTCACCTGCTTGTTTATTCCCTGGAAGGGTGGCCAAGCCTGCATCTGGCTCACCACCCTCCCCCATCTACTGCTCGCTCTCTGCTGCAACCTGCCCTAACTGACAAGTAAACCTCCCCCCTTTTTTGCCCTACCTCTAACTTCTATCCCTCAAAAATCTTCTTCCAATTGCCGGGTGGGTGGGAGGTCAAACTAACCGCGCGATGGGTCAGCGCGGAAAGAGGCCGGTCCCTCCACCCCCAACCCCTTTTATTCCCACCCCTAAGACCCACCCCCACTTACCTTTCTCCCAATCCCCTGTCCCGCCGTCACTTCCTTCCCCGAACCGGCCCGCGGGGAAGACTAGAGCGTTGCTCTATGCCTCCCGCGGGCCCCCTCATTGCAGCAGCCGCGTGTTTGAATAGGGCTTTGGGCACCGGCACCTTTTTATTTACAAATTAAGCACTGTAGTAGGGTTTGTTGTTTCCTTAACGTACAGGTTAGGAGGTGTGTCTTCGTGCGTGCAGGTTTTTGTGTCTGTTTGACTGCATGGTGAAAAGCATGTCTTTGATGGCAGGATAACCTTTGTGCTGGGATACACGGAGGCAGTTATGGTGATGGTTGTGTTTGTGAGTGCAGCGTGGCAGCTGTGTCTATGCGTGCAAGATAACAGGGGTGTCTAAGAGTGCAAGATACCTTGTGTCTGAGTACACAGTGAGAGATTGCAATGAGTGCAGAATGAGAGGAATGAAAGTGTAGGGTGAGAATCATATCTGTATGAGTGCAGTGTGATAAGTGTCAGTGAGTGCCCAACAAGAGTTATAACTGTGACTTCAAGGTGAGTGGTGTACCTGTGAGTGTAGGGTACCAGGGTGAGGGGCATCTATATACACTCCTCCTTCAATTACCTCTCTGGGTAAGCTTGGGGGAAGCGCAACATGCACTCAAGAGGCACTTTCAAAGCAGCGGCAGGGTCTTCCTCTGTCTGCACTATAATATCGTCTTAGGCTGGGTAGAGCATCCAATTTCCCTCCTCTGACTATTCTATAAGCTATCCACTGACAGCACTGCCTGGATTGCAGTGCTAATAATTTTTTATTCCGCTGGCGGAGTGGCAGAATTAAATATTAATTCCACATTACATGAGTAATGTGGAATTACTAAACTACTCCAGTTCCAGGAACAGGATAAAAATTTCACTCACCCTTACACCAGACATACATTTCTTACTTTACTTTTACCAATCAAAAGTTATCACTTGTTAATTGTAACAGGGCTTGATTTAGAGCTTGCCTCCTGTTGTTTGAAGTCTCAGGGACAGCAAAGACTTTTCTCTGCCAGGACCTCGAGTCTCTGGAGAGACTCCTACTCTGCCCTGTGGTGCCCATCCAGTTCCTGGGACCCTGAAAGGAGAAGCTGGCAGCCTAAGAGGTAGAAATCCATGCACAGAATGGCGTGCGGGGAAAAGATTGACGCGACTCCGATCTGCGGCTGAAAAATCAATGCACCGCCGGCTTCGTGGCTGAAAATCGACACTCACCTGCAACGCGACTGGAAGATCGACACCCGCGGCTAGAGATATGATGTACAGCATCGCTGATGGAGGCTGGGAGATTGCAACCCATGCTGCGTGGTTTTCGTATCATCGTGCGGCAGGATTTCTGATGCAAGCACCGCTGGGCGTGTATAAACAAGGCAAGGCCTGCCCGGACCCGAGAGTACTGACCCGATCGATGCATCGCTCTCCTGCGGAGAGAAGAAACTACGCACCCTGGCCCAACAAAAGGAGAAACAACACAAGGTCTCGCCCATGAGTGAAATCGACACATCGCAAGCCCTTTTTAATGCACATTCACCCATGCAGGGTTATTTTTGACTCACCTAACGTACATTTTCAAACTAACATTGTCAGTGTGTGTTTAAAACTACATGAAGACTCTTTTTGCTTTTTAATTGATGACTTGTGTATTGGGGATTTTTGTTGTTTTGTTGAGATAAATATCATCTATTTTTCTAAACCTGTGTTGTGTCATTTTGTAGTGTTTTCATTACGTTACTGTGTGTGGTTGTACAAATACTTTACATCTAGCACTCTGAAGTTAAGCCTACTGCTCGTGCCAAGCTACAAAGGGTGTGAGCAGGGGCTAACTGAGTGTGATTCTCCTTTACCCTGACTAGAGTGAGGGTCCTTGCTTGGACAGGGGGTACCCTGGCTGCCAACTAAAGACCCCATTTCTAACAAATAGCATTTAATTTACCAGCACTAGGTATATGGTGTACCAATTTACTTGGAACTTATGAGTAAATTAAATATGCCAATCAGGTGTAAGCCAATTATACCATGTGTGTGGGAGTGAGCACAAGCAGTTTAGCACTGGTTAGCAGTGGTAAATTGTGCAGAGTCTTACGGCCAACAAAAACTAATTCCGAAAAAAATAGGAAGGGTGACGATAAAATGTTTGAGGGTGACCGTGCAGAGACAGCAAGTCCAACTAATCCTCAATGAAACAATCCCTGTCCAGGGCTGCCATGAATGGAGCAACATGTGAACTAATAGCACACTTGAGAAACATCTGACTCAGTTGTTCTACATAGGCTAGCCACAAACGTTCACCAGAGTGATAAATAGCCAATCTAGTGAGCTTATTCTTTCCACACTGACTGAGTATCTCAATTCATTCCCAGCCAGCAGACACCCCCACATTTCAACTCAACGGTAATTCTCCTGCTAAAAAAAGAATAATACATGTTTTTTCTTAATCTGTGCCCTCTACTGTACTAGGCACTTGCTATGTGCTAGGCTAGAAGGTGTGTGACTAGCTCATAAGAACAGTCAGCCCCCTTAGTGCTGACGTTCTCTTCCAGTCTCCTGGTTGGAGCCCAAGTGCCTGATTTGTGAATCCTTTCCTGGAAGATAGAGGACCTAGAAGCATACAGTAGCTCCTTGAAAGCAAGGGTGGTGTGAACTCTTTAGCCCTGACCTTGCGATAAAATAATCACAGTTAGGGTATGTCTGCAAAGTCTATGATTGTTGCATGCCCAAAGGCTATGCTCACCTTAATTTTATACTGTGAAGATGAATCCTGGAAATACTTAAAACATTTGGGTAATATTGCTCTGACCCTGAAGACCCATCAGAGGACCTGGGTGAAGTGCATTCCCCAGTCTAGGAAGACCCGATCTTTCAGGTATTTACCAGCATTCCTGTACAATAAAGCCTTTTGGGTCACTGTGAACACCTGTACATTCTATCCAAAACCATGGTGCTCTCTTCAACAATATCTTTTCAGCATTGTATATAGGTAAGATACAAACTCCTACAACCCCTCAAATGTATTAATTACAGAGAGATACTACCAGGATCATCTAACAAACATGCAGTCTGTTGTTAAGAAGAACATTCCCTCAACTGTAGCTTTTTGTTCTTTATCAGATCATCTCATTTTGGGAAACCAGTAATCTAATTTGAATTTTTGGAAACACCTTTGGACAAAGTCTCAAGGCACCCCCAACAAAAAAGCAAGTAATGGCAAAGCCAATGTTTATAGCTAAGAAGTAGATGTGCATCTTCATTGATTGTGTGTTTTTGTGAATGGGTGAGAGGGGCTTGGCCTCACACTCACACACTTTTCGTACATGGATGATGCACAAATCCATAACCCCTAATGAAGGTCATAGTTCATCTGACCTTAATTCTTGCCTAGTGTGGCAACTTGGATAAATTACACCTCTTTAAAATGAAACGGAAACAAGTTTGAAGTCTTATTGTTCTACAACCAACCTTAACAGTTTACTAAAAACTACCCCAACCCCCGCCCCCACCCTGAACCATAAAACCTACCCCACACTGTCTGAAAAACTACCCTGACCCCCAGCCCTGACCTCGAAAACCTTTCCTCCCTGTACTAAAAACTACCCTCCCCCTGCCCGAACCCTAAAACCTACCCTTCACTGTCCTAAAAACAACCTCACCCTGCTCTTCACCCTAAAACCTACCCCATCCTGTCCTAAAAACTACCCGACCCTCTTCCCTGTCCTAAAAACTACCCAAACCCCCGCCCTGAACACTAAAGCCTACCCCACCCTAATCCTAAAAATGAACACCCTAAAACCTACCACGCCCTATCCTAAAAACTACCCAGACCCACCTGCCCTGAACCCTAAAACCTACCCTGCCATGTCCTAAAAATTACCCTGATCCCCACCCCAGCTCCGTACTCCAAAACCTATCCGCACTGTCCTAAAAACTACCCTGACCACTCACCCCTGCCATGCAACCTAAAACATACCCTCACTGTCTTAAAAATGACCCCGCCTGCTCTGCCCCCCGGGCCCTGTTCTAATAACTACCCTAACTCCTGCCTCCACCCTGAAACCTAAAACCTACCCCAACTTGTCCTAAAAACTATCTGACCCCTTCCCTGTACCCTAAAACCTCACCCTCCCTGTCCTAAAAAATACCCTGACCAACCGCTCTGCTCTAAAAATGAACCAAACACAGCCCATTTACCTCTCTCACCTCTGCTCTCTGCTTCTTCCTGTTCCGTCCAGACACCTAGACCACTTTCTCTGCCATTACAATGCGTATGCGTAGTAAACGCATGTGTGGTAAACACATGCATATAAAATCCATAGGCATGGTAATGGCAGGGTGGTCAATCCATAGTGTTGCATTGACCTTGTTTAAAGTGATGTTTCCCCCTCCTGAAATACCACCATCTCCTAAACTGGCGGACTAACAAACAGCCAATATTCTTACTGCAAGTTATTCACATAGTGAATATCTTTTACATTAATAATGTGAGACTCTACACACTGCTAAGAGTACACAGAAAATGTGTATTGAAAATTACTGTCATTGCTTTTACTCATTTATCTTATAACAACCACTGACAAAGAAAATAGTCCTAGCTTGTTTTAGGTGTATGTTAGGTGTTGTGTTATGGATCTGGGTGCAATAACAGAAAGAACAGTTACGCAGCAAGATTCTGGTCTGGCGACACACAGGTATTTAGCTTACATGTTTAAGCCATGTCCTTGATTGCATAGGCCACACATCTATTAGAAACCTCCTTCCAGTTTTTTCATCACACTTGAAGTTCTAATTTAAAGGAAGCGTGAACTTAGTTCACTACATTATTGCAGACCTTGCTGGATGAATTGAAGTTCTAGTTCCTATATTTCTGTGATTTTGCTGGGGTGAAGGACTCCTTTTTAGTCTTTTCCACCCTCGCTAGGGTTTCTAGAGACTCATGGGAGTCAGTGGAACGGCAAAGGACAATATACCCTCGCTATTATCATGAATCTCCACAGATGCCAAGGAGGTGTGGAATGAGGGTGGCATTCTTGTGCCACCATCCATCATTTCCCCCATAAGCCGCATCCTTGAACAGATACAAAGCTAAATTCTGATCTATTTTGGCTCCATTGGTGGTCTTAGTCTTGCTTGATTATTACATGCAATGTAATGTAATAAGAAGGGAGAAACCAAACAAGTGTCACTAAACCTACACACTACTCCCATTTTTGGAGAGGAGTCTGAATAAAAAAACTAATTTGTTTTTGTTTTTCGGAGGTCCCAGTAAACTGGAACTGGTATTAAATATACAAATTCTTCTGTGGCCTCACCAGGCTCTGAACTTTAAATTAAAGACTGGAGCCATATTTTTCATGATTGATTCATAAAGTTTGTTATCTTTCCTTATTGAGCAGTAAAGTGTCTTTTAGTCAGTCTTCATTTTAACTCTGGTTTAACAGTTGTAGGCATCTACAAGACCTATTGTTTCCAATGTACAGAGAGGACACTTAGCTTGTTTGGATCACTTCCCTTCAGCCACTGCTTTCATACTTTATCTGTCATATCTTGGATCACTCTTGAGGATGAACTCTCATTCGTGTCATGTTATTGGCTATATGGTGTATCATACCTTCTTTGAAGAAGGGTTTTTATTGCAATGAATGAGGCACATGATGTGTTTACATTATTTTTTAGATGCTACAAAGCCATTGTTGTTATCATCTTCCCGACCACCCAGCCTATTGTGTCTCAGTGGACTTTCTCCTGTACTGGCTTAATTCCTAATTACCACCCTGTCTCCTATCCATACAACTGGACTCTATGTTTCCCATCCAGATGCTATCAATCAATCAATCAGTGACCGAAGACCCAGGTCTTGAGATGCTTCTTGAAGGTCATGAGGTCCTGGGTCAGATGTAGGTTGACGGGGAGGGAGTTCCAGGTTTTGGTGGCAAGGTGGGATAAGGATCTACCGCCAGATGTGGTGCAGTAAATCTTGGGAAAGGTAGCAAGGGCGAGGTTGGCGGAGCGGAGTTGGCGTGTAGGGATGTGGAAGTTGAGGCGCTCGTTGAGGTAGGCCGGTCCGGTGTCATGGAGAGCTTTGTGAGCGTGGATCAGGAGCTTGAAGACGATCCTTTTGTTGACCGAGAGCCAGTGGAGATCTCTGAGGTGGGCTGAGATGTGTTCGTGGCGAGGGAGGTTGAGGATGAGTCGTGCAGAGGCGTTCTGGATGTGCTGGAGTTTCTTCTGGAGCTAGGCCGTTATTCCTGCGTAGAGGGCATTGCCATAGTCCAGTCTACTGCTGACGAGGGCGTGTGTGACCGTTCTTCTGGTTTCCACAGGGATCCATCTGAACGTGTTGCGGAGCATGCAAAGGTTGTTGTAGCATGAGGATGTGATGGCGTTGACCTGCTGGGTCAAGAAGAGAGAAAAGTCCAGTATGAAGCCAAGGTTGTGTGCGTGGGTGGTGGGCTTTGGAGCCGACCCCAGGGTGGCAGGCCACCAGGAGTCGTCCCATGCTGATCTGTTGGGGCCGAAGATTATGATCTCAGTTTTCTCCAAGTTTAGCTTGAGGCGGCTTTCCTTCATCCAGTTGGCGATGGCGTGGAATCCGGCGTGGAGGGTGAGCTTAGCGTTTGCGGAGTCCTTTGTGAGAGAGAGGATGAGCTGTGTGTCATCTACATAGGAGACGATGTTAAGGCGGTGGGATCAGATGATGTTGGCAAGCGGAGCCATGTAGACATTGAAGAGGGTGGGGACTCCACATATGGTCTTGGTGGCCTTGGACAGGAACGGGGGAAGGTGGGCTCTCTGGGTTCTTGGTGAATTCCGGTGTCGGAGAGGCATGTGCGAAGGGTGTGGTGGCAGACAGCGTCGAAGGCTATATAAACTCCCTAAGATGCAGAATGGTTTTATATACTTATTTAGATACTAGAAGGCCATTAGTATTGCCACGACTTGTCTGCCAAGCTGACCTTGCTCTACTACTTTCTTTCTCTTACCACTCAACTCTTCTTGCAGCTTTTCCCATCCTACTGCCCTGTCTTCCACCCACATTCCCGGTTGCCATGTCTGCCATCCAAGGTTGGCAGGAGGTGCACAAGAAGATATGGTCAATCCAAATAAAAATTGACCGTATGCCAATGAATGTCTGCCATATGTTTGCCACCTCACAGTGCCCGGCAAAGCGTAAGCACCATTTCCCCTTTGTTGTTCAACTCCTTCAATATTTTCTAGGTACAGTGTAACAATCTTTTCTGATTAGGTTGTAGTCTTGATTTGTTGCAGCAGCATCCTCATACATACACGACCTACAGCTTCTCCTCAAAATGATCCCCAGTTGCAACTTCCTAACTCAGCCACATATTCTGCCAAAACTACTCTATAACCTACACTGTCACACATTTCATATATTAACACTCTGGCCTCATAACAGATCATGCTTCTTTCAGCCACAATGCATTCTTGCTTTTGATCATAATTCTTTCATGCATCAAGAGAGGTAGACTGTCAGTCTTTGGGGGGTCATCCCCTAAACATTTTGTCTTACTCCTCCATTGCTGATCTTGTTTTTCTTGGCCTTATGACTCTGTGCACTTTAGCACTGATGATCAGTGCTAAAATGTGTGTAGTTACTCCGTAGTCACTCCAGAAAACATAGTGAAATTGGCTTACACCCAATTTGCACATTTGATTTACTTGTAAGTCCCTAGTAAATTGATACTACTTGTACTCAGGCCTGTATTATAAATGTTACTAATGGGCCACCCACTTAAGTTGCCCTTTAGATATATCTCAGGCCTGCCATTTCAGCCTGTGTTTGCAGCTTTAAACTGCCATTTGACCTGGCAAAATAAACCCTTTGCCAGGCCTAAACCTCTCTTTTTAGTTTATATGTCACCCCTATGGAAGGCCCCAAATAGCCAAATGGCAGGGTGTTGTGTATATAAAAAGATGGAAATGCACTTTTAACTTTTACTTTTCTAGCAGTGTAAAACTCTTGACTTGTTCTTTCACTGCTACATGAACTGCCTCTCCCATGGGATAAAATTGGGTTAACTTATTACATTTAATAGGTGATAGATTTAAGTTAGGTGTAGGTAGGAAAGCCATGTTTGGTTTCAAAATAATTTTTATTTAAAACCCTCTTAAAGGCAAATTCTAATTTCAAATCACAGTTCTGAAAATACAACTTTTGAAAGCAGACATTTGTTTGTCCAAACTATTTGGTGCCTGCAGCCTGTATCCTGGGTTACATGACCAGGTGTCGTGGACAGTTTGTTTTTGTGTATTACTCCCAGACCGTGAGACCAAGGAGAATAGGTGTTGGCAGGATGGGCCATCTATGACTTGATAGCGGAGGATATGTCCCCTACCACAGTTGTGCATCACAGAGGTCCTGCCTCAGCACATTCACAAAGGGTTTCACATTAGCGTTTAGTGTCCCAGACATGCTAGAGACAAGGCACAGAGGCAGGAAATTCCAGAAACCTCTGTAGATGAAGGACTTTAGCAAGATCTACTACCTCAGAGCTGGCACCAAGGATAAATAGTGGACCCTTAGATCCACCTCTTTAGTACACTCCTGGACCTGCGCTGAGAAGAAAAATTGGGCCTGCACCCTTTATCCAAGGCTGAAGTCACTCCAGAGGTCATCTGACTGGCCTCCTTTTCTGAGCTAAAGATACCCAACAAGTTCCAGAGCTCTCCCTTCAACTGCCCAGCTGACCACCTGCACTGGACTTTAGAAGGTAAATTTTCCAGCAGGAAAAATTTGGTCCCTGTATCCGGTCCATACTCCATTAGAGTTGATCTGAACTTGTAACTTTCTCCTGGTCTCTCGGGACCAGATAATCATGGTGCTTTGTGCTTTTAGGTGGTATACTTACTTAAAATCTCTAAAATTGCATATCTCCAGTTCCACTGATTGGATTTTTGTTGCTTTGGTGTCAAGTACTTTATTCAGTTTTACTCTTTCTAAGTTGGTGTGGGATTTTTCTTGTGGTGTGTTTTCACTGTATTACTGATTGAAGTGCTGCATAAATACTTTACACACTGCCTCTAAGTTAAGCCTGACTTCTTTTGTGCCAAGCTGCAGCAGGATTAGGCACAGGTTAATTTAGGGTTGCATTTGACTTCACCCTGAGAAGAATTGTGATTGCTGCTTGAATAGGGTTTCACCCCCTCAATCAGTACACCAGTTTTCCGCAAACAATCTCCTGCTGCTTAGGTCTATTTAGGGTGGTTCTATCGTTTCACTTACTATCACTGCTAATATTGAGTATTAACAAAAGGATCCTTACCACTGTGAAACCAGACAAGAGTAACAGTCACAGTCCAGGCGTAGAGCACAGAGTGGCAGTTAACTGAACACCACCTCCTAACCTGTTTTAGAGATCTAAGAAAAGGGGACAGAACAAAGGAGTGGCATTCCTTAGCTAGCTAGTGATGAAGCAGCATGTTTGACAAACTCCAGTCAGGGGTATTCTGCTGTATAGCACGGATTAGAAAAAGACAATTTGTTATACAATCTTAAGAAGCTGTTAACAAATAGGGAGTGGCTTCAAATGATTGTCATTTTATTTTTGGCCTCAAAGCCTCATACAGTGTCACTGTCAATTGCTCCCATAAACTCTGTTGTAGTTTGGACTCTTGCTCTGGGCAAGACTGCTGGTTCAAGGATGACAGTACTTATGTATGTAGGTGACTATACCTATCCTACAACAAGTTGCAACTGTAGTCCCAACCCTTCCAGCTCACTAGCAGTACCTCACCAACAACCCAAACAGTTAAAGGTGATTTGTGGCAGCCTTTACGCATGGACTCAGAAGTGTGACATCTCAGGGAGTGTCGTGGTTAAGCAGAGATTACCTCTTCTCACAGATACATCATGTCTCAACCAAACACAGGCAATAACGAAGATGCAGGAATGCTTTTTTTATTTAATACAATACGGTAAATCATATGGGCTGCAATGATTAGGATAATGAACAGTGCAAGAGACAGAATTGTAAAAACGAGGGTCATGATTATGAAGACCTCACCATCTTGTATTAGCATAGAAAGACATAAAGGCCCTCATTCTGACCCTGGCGGTTCTCTACCGCCAGGGCCAACGGGGGCGGGAGCACCGCCGACAGGCCGGCGGTGCTCCCTTGGTCATTCTGACCGCGGCGCTTTGGCCGCGGTCAGAACGGGAAAACCGGCGGTCTCCCGCCGGTTTTCCACTGCCCCTTAGAATCCTCCAAGGCGGCGCAGCTCGCTGCGCCGCCGAGGGGATTTTGACCCCCCCTACCGCCATCCTGTTCATGGCGGGAAAGCTGCCATGAACAGGATGGCGGTAGGGGGGGTCGCAGGGGCCCCCTAACAGGGCCCAACTAGGCTTTTCAGTGTCTGCGATGCAGACACTGAAAAGCGCGACAGGTGCTGCTGCACCCGTCGCACGCCTTCCACTCCACCGGCTCGATTCCGAGCCGGCTTCCTTGTGGAAGGCGCTTTCCCGCTGGGCCGGCGGGCGATCTGAATCAGATCGCCCGCCGGCCCAGCGGGAAAGTCAGAATACCCCTCGCGGTCTATTGACCGCGGGGCGGTATTCAGGCGGCTTCCGAAGGGCGGGCGGCAACCGCCGCCCGCCTAGGTCGGAATGACCACCAAAGTATATCATATGTCATTGTACCCTATCATAAGAGGCCTAAACTTCTACCTAGAGGAGAGCTGGGTATGTTAAACCTAATCTGCCAATGCCATGTCCCTGAAAGGAGCTCCCAACCCTGGTTACCTTGAATGAGGTCTCAAGCTCAGACTTCGGAAGAACACAAAGTCCGGGTCAGCGTCAAGGCGACGTGCAGCATCGATAGCAGCGATGGTATCTGGTCGGAATCCCTCTGATTATCTGTCTAAAGTGTGATGTATTTATACAGATCTACTTGGACCCCTGACGTAGGTTGTTCCAAAACAAAAGATACGACTGCATGCTTGGGACAGTAATTTCTAATGAGAGCACCTATAGTTTGTTTGTCTTTGTTGCATAAGTTGACGCCTTAGCGCAGTGACACTGATAACATAACTCTAAACAAAAGAGCCTAACTATAAACAAAGCAGCCATCTTATAAGAATTAATTAAATAAGTGGTCTAAGACAGAGCAAGCTAAGTAGGTTAAAAGTCACTGGGTGACGGGGCACAAGTCTGCAAGCCAAAGGCTAAGCTAACTCCCATTATCCCATTAAAACAAACTAGGATTCACTACAACTCTACAATAGTTATGAATTCAGACAATGTTGACCTCTGTAATGGTGGTTACATTAGGAGTCATCTGCAGCAGTGTCCTAAGGAAATACCACTTTGGATGATTCTGTGTGGTCTGGTGTTTTCAGACATAGGTTTACCTGGCCCATAAATTCCAGGCATGATAAGCTTGGGTCCAGAAACACCAGGCAGTTTCACCAGGTGCATCTTCAACCACTAAATGTAGGGACTGTGCACAAATACACAGCCTGCTCCTCCCAGTTTCCCCCTCTGCAGACCCACCTCTGATGCACCACTGAAGCACCAGAACATACTTCCCTAGCACTACTCACTCCCCCAGCAACCTGCCTCCTGGTCTTAACCTGCATCAACCCCACCACCACCATTTCCCACCCTCTAAGCCTAAAAGCAGGTGGTCAATGGCACTGAAAATTTTCAGTCATTCAGTCACAGATTGGGCATTTTAAGTAGAAAAGGATCCTGTGTTTTCAGTCTATATGTTGTTACCCATTCCGAATGGATTCACTTGTAATCCCTGTTATTAGATGCATGGTTACTGGCCTATATTTTTTTGAAGGCAAAAACGTTGTTTGACTTTTATTTGAAATACAAGGAAGATGCATTTTTACATTTTTGACTGAACTGTGTAATAAGTAAAATGCATTTGTAGCGCAGTAATGAAAACTGTGCTTCAAATTTAGTCTTCTCTACACTTTCTTGGTTACTGACAATACGTAAGGGTTACTAATGCCAACATATCTGGCATAAAGGTGCGAATAAACAGAGGCATCCACAAACGTGTATGCTTGTGTTTTCAGCCATTATCAAAATCAAACCAGACCTATTGGCTTTGCCAATACTTATTTCTTCCTGAACACAGTGAGTCTATTACATTCCGAGAGCAAGAATTATGCCTCAGTGAGATCTCCATCGAGGAAGCTTCTGGATGGGCAAATCATTACGGCACCAATGACCTTGAAAAGTGTGGTTAACCTTGAAAAGTGTGGTCATCGTTATTGTTTCAACTATTTTGCGTTGTGTACATTGTTTCTTGTATCACCTACACAAACATGCAGATTGACAATCACATATGCTTGCTGACACAATCTCATACAAGCAGGCATCATAAGTCGTAACTTCCTTTCTATCAAATGTTGCCTTTACCCCTTCACTGGCAGATGCATTCATAGTTCATATGTATTATATTGCATCCCTCTATGCATTGACTTATCAACCAATGGCTCATTCTTTCTTTCATCCACTCACCTGTCCACAAACATAAACATAAACTTCCCACCATTGACAAACACTAAGGAATAGGCAACAACTACTGGCCTTTAATCTTATAGATTATCTTTATGTGGTATATTATTAAAAACAATATATGAAATAAATTATTGGTCTGCAATAACCATGTTTCAATACAAGTGCCAACGGAGAAGGAAATTAATACCCCTTGAGGGTTTTATCTGATCTGCCCTTTAAAAATGGAAGAATACATTAAGGTTAAATAGACAGTCCACAAGTCCGCTGCATTAGTGTTTGTAAACCTTCCCTATATGGATAGTTATGTGGATTTCTTGTGGTCTCTAATAAAGAAATTCAAGGACTGAAACCCGCCTATGTTCTTGGCATTTCTGGCCATTCTGTATTATTACTGCAATGACATACATTTTTAATGCATTAGTGTACATTGTATGTGTTTCTCACTAAGATAGATACTTTTTGCAATATTAGAAATCCACCTTGTGGATATGCAAAGCATCACCTCATCTGAATCTGTGAATTCCCAGAGTCTCACTGAGTTTGTGCATGGCATAATTGCTTACAAGCTGCTACACTAATTAAAAATGGAAGAATACATTAAGGTTAAATAGACAGTCCACAATTCTCCTGCAATATTGTGTGTAAACCTCCCCTATATGGATAGTTATGTGGATTTCTTGTGGTTTCTAATAAAGAAATTCAAGGACTGAAACTCGGCTATGTTCTTGGCATTTCTGGCCATTCTGTATTATTATTGCAATGACACAAATTTTTAATGCATTAGTATACATTTTAGGTGTTTCTTATCAAGATAGATACTTTTTGCAATCCACCTTGTGAATATGCAAAGCATCACCTCATCTGAATCTGCGAATTCCCAGAAGCTCACTGTGTTTGTGCATGGCACAATTGCTTACAAGCTGCTACACTAATTAAGTGGCTTACAGAAGGATAAGAAAATATGTACTACTTCACTATACACAATAACTATTTTGTTATATGTGTATATATTGCACATGGGATTCTCCAATCTCTGTATACAGGAACAGATTTAATTTCTTTATACTTGAGAATTAGTGAAGCACTCAATTGCCAATTATAAAGAAAAGACAACAGAACTCTTGGCTGTAATAAGTTATACCAGTTGATTTCTTATGTCAGAATGCCTGCAATCAGATCCCGCAGCCAAGGTGAAAGGCAAGTCAGGTCATGGTACTGTTGAAAGTAATACGAATGAAACACTTTTCTTTCTTCTGCTCTATTTTTGTAGCTCACAGTGTATAGCGGAAAGACTATGATTATTTTTTGCATTCCCTAGATAATTATAGAAAAGTTAGAATCATTCTGCTCGTTTCTACACATTCTGAGTTACTACAGTTTTTTTTAACTGATTTATATTGAATTGGTTCTGATATCTGTTTGCAACAAATACCTAACAGGTTTATGACGTGTTTCACCTTGCACTAGGGGTTCTCTTTTTATTAATTATGTTTGCAGACATGCTCTCTCTTTATGAAGGAGCTACTCACCAAGGTTTTAAGTGGTTTGTGGGAAAGGTGATAGTAAGACCATGTATTATATGGGCTAAAATACCCCCTGCCATATGTGAGAAAGATATTGCAAGTCATCTCGAAGTTCCATAACCATATAAAGGAATTCAGCTTTGGGCCTCATTCCTCCATATGGTTATGGACCTCCTCTTTGAATTGCAATATCCTTATAAAGTACCGCACGGGGTACTTTATTCCTTATAAATGATCATACATGTATTTGAAAGCCAAAAAGTAAAGTCAGTTGGTTGTTTTAATGTATATTGTTGGTGGTACTGCCTCTTTGATTAAAATTTTAATTTAAATTTCTCTCTGAGTTTTCACATGGTTCTATTCTGCTTCTTCTCCCTGAGGCAGCATTTTGAAAGTAGATCATGTTCCTGACATGGCAGGCTACCCTAAGAAAAGGTTTAAACAATATTAACATAGGTTACAGCACACACTAATAATCCTTGTACTTCCCAACCATAAATTCTCTATAGTACTTACCATTCTCGATATAGCCAGGAACATACATAGCATGACTCCAGCTTGGAGAATATCCTCGGATAGAAGAACTTTGTTTACCTTGAACACGAACTTTCAAGCTGTGCCTTCCATTTCCAGTAGGAGCAAAGAAATATTTTGAATAGATACCATCATTTTTTACTGCATCAGCACCTACAAATGAAACAGCTTTGTGAAACAGTCAGACAGATACTTGTATTTATATTAATTAGTTTAACCATGTTCTATATCTATATTAGTTAGTTGAATTATTTTCAATGTTAGTATTGCTAGTGTAATTGTTTTTAATATTTTGGACTATAGTTTGTATTTCAGATGTTTTTTTTTATCATTTAGTAATTTGATTTGTAGCTGTGGGTTTGTTGAGTTGTTAAGTACCTAGATAATGTCAGGTAGAAATGTATGAGTTGAATTATTATTTTAGTAGGCAACAGCAATGGCAAAGGAATGGTCCCCAAAAACAAGACCAATATAAACAAAACCATTTCCGTAGAAGCCCTTTGAAAAATCATTGACATATGAAGATGTATTATGCTTACAAATCGCCATGAACAGTAAATATACAAGTAGCAAGCACTGACAAAGGTAATATGTGTCAAGTTTGTATAGCGTGTGGATTGGGCTAGTGCACAGCATACAAAAGTCAAACTAATACTTTGCCAAAGCTTGTTTGCTTGATAGTACTGGGGAGTGAGTGCTGACACAATCATCTGAAAAATGGATGCAACAGAAAAAAACTATTTTTTTTGTGAAGTATCGATTTATGGAAGATTATGTCAATGGTCACTCTCTGGTGCTATGGTGCCATTCATTGACTGGTTTCAGATGTAAAATAGTTCCTCAAGCATGCCAAAGGAGGTGGAAGGACACGCCCAATCAGCAAAAATAAAAATGCTGAGATGAAATTCGCCTGTGGGCTCATCCAAGATCTGATTCACGCTATCTCAGGTCAATAGTTAAATGTTGTGTAGCAAAAGAGCCAGTGACTGAAGGAGGCTGACACAAAGGACCTTCCCATAAATACAGAACTAAATTTGTTCAACAGGAATGGTGCACGTCATTGGCATCAAACATGAAAAGGTCTTGAAGCAGAGAATGGCAGCTAGAAAAAGCCAATGCCAATATTAATTTCCTTGTTATGGGGTTTCTAATGACATTGAGGCACCAACTGAAATGGGATTATTTTAGTAGGCAACAGCAATGGAAAAGGAATGGTACCCAAAAACAAGACCAATATAAATGATGGCATTTAGTGATAGTAATGCTGTGGAGAACTGATTAGTGAGTAGGTAACTGAAGTGGATGAGATCTTAAACAGAAATAGGGATTCTTTGATCAGGTAATTCGTATTAGAAGCAATGGAGAAACATACAGTTAGACATTTTAAATACCATACAGATACAAGAAGTTGGGCAATTAACACAACTACAAATAATCCAGTTATGGCAATGCATAATTTCTATTACAATTTCCTTACAATCCCAAAAATGAAAAAGGAGATTGCACCATAAGGAATATCCACACACCACAGTTATGACTTTAATCCTCATTAGGGTGTATATGTGGAGTCAGAAGAGGACACAAGGGATAATTCATTGGTGTAAGAGAACCCAGTAGGGCATTTGTGGGCAGAAGAGTAACATAGAGGATGGATGAGGGTGGGGGGAGGAACGCATTTTACTGCAGTTTATGTTTTACACCCCTCAAGAAAATTATGCAATACACTATTTACTGCTTAGTATAACAATAGTACACTGATCGATCTATGATACAACACTACACTGTGTTAAATTTTTTATGGTTGTGAACATTGTTATTGCTTGATAAAAATCACAAATAAAGCCTTAAAAACTATGAGCCTCATTAATGCTGAGCTGTCCTAAAGACATATGTAATTCTTCTAAAAAACCTATATTTGTATGTTTTTTCCAATCTTTGCTCTATCTCATGTTCTAGAAATTACTCATTGTTTCCTGTTCTTCTCTTCAATGTTGGGTACCAGAAAACCAATGCTTGCAGTTTTCAATTTTCTGTTAGCAGCAGACAAGGGTATTTTTTCCCTTTAATAATGAATTTCAGTGAGATTGAAAGCTCACTTCACACTCCATGAAGGACACTGTAATTTTAAATGTGCTCAGGTACATTGTCTCCAATATTTGGAGATCATGTGTGATGTTTATGGGATTTACTAAGGGCTCCTGGAGTGCACAAGGATATCTAATATAGCAAGTGATTTAAAAAAGTGTAAAAGTTCAATCTTCTTTGAAGAAAGTAAAAGTTTATTTGTAAGCAACTCTGTGATCTCTATCAAGACCAGACACAATTGTACAACTAACTTCAGTATGTTTTAAAAGTAAACAGGAATAGAACCTTAAGACAAATTACATTAAGCATCATTGCATGGTTGACATTCCAACATATTAAAGTTACAACAGTTCTACAATGTGTAACATTTAGGCAGAACAAATTAGTTCCAGTTGGAAATGTATGCATGCAGACCTGCCACACAGATGTGCACTGGAAGCTGAATGACAAAAATATTGTCCACCTCAATATGTATACACAAATATTAGGACCACAAAAATATAATGGAACAGAATGTCGAAGTTAAGAATAATGTATTTTGTTACATAATATCATTTATAATAATAGTGTTGTTTGTAATACTGTTTACTTTAATAATGTTGTAATAAAGTTCATTTTGGAATATTTTAATATATAAGTATCTTAGGTATTATTATTGTTATTTTAATAGTTTTAAATATTTTTGAATATAGTTTGAGTTTTAGATGTGTAACTTAATGTGTTGTAATCATTTAGTAATTTATTATGTAGTACTGAGTTTATTATTGGGTTTGTAGGAGAATAAGGGGGAGGTTAACTAAATTATAATTAATAATATTTTTTGTTATTAATTTGTTCATTGAAATTGTAAAGAAATGCCTCTTTTTGCATGACCACTCCCAAGCCACCCCCAGATTTCCGATCAAAGCTGCTGTTTTATTTTTATTTTGAAGTTACCTCAGTGACAGTGTTCTGACCCTTAAAAAGTCAATATTTCTTTAGTTCACCCACAATTGGCATAGGTTAACTTACTTATAAGTCCCTAGTATATGTTATCCCTGTTACCCAGGGCTCTAAGTTAAAGTGTCTCCAGTGGACTGCAGCACTTCTTGTGCCACCATGAGTGAGACGAAGCAATGTATGACTCCCAGTCCACTACTGCTGGCTGATAGAGCAGTTTTTGACTGCTAACTTGATTTTGCCATTGAAAGTAATGGCAAAGGCCAAACCAATCTTTTTAACATTTATATATCATCATCCTTAAGCCAAGCCTACTGAGCTATAGAGACTGGGTGCATTATATGAAAAAGCTAGACATGTGTTTTTTAATTGTATATGTTCTGGCAGAAAAATCACTGCATTGTTGTTTTTACTGTTGAAAGGCTTGTAGTCCCTATTTTGAGAAAGTTCAGTAAATTATATTTATACACATGTTAGTCTTAATTATTTTTATTGCAAAAAATATTTAATTGGCTAATAGTTGCCTATATTTTTTAATTGTTTATATTATTTGTTTAACTTGCATTTATCAATATACATTTTTATTATTATACTTTTGAAATTAAATAAAATTTTAGTATCTGGTTCTTGGTTTTTAGTGGAATACAGTTAGAAGTTATTTAAGTTATAATATGTTTTTAATTAATGTGTACTTTTATTTGATTATTAAATTGGATATTAATTATGTTTGTTTTGTAATTGTTCATGTGTTCTCTGTGAAGTATTTATTAATTGTTTGGTAGGTGTTATCATAATAATATTATTTTTTAAATGTATCTATTTAAGACATTTACATTTACAAACTTTTGAATTTTATAATTTAATATATTTTTTGGTGTATTTTGTTTGTTGGGTTATTGGTTATCTGTCCTGTGCATATAATTTCCTATTTAATATTTTTTGATTGTAATGTTGTCAGCGCTCCGTTCAGACGGCCATGGGGCAAGCAAGCATTTCTGGGCCCGACAGTGGTGATTGAGTTTTTTTATTCCTGCTGTCCCGTAGCCGGACCTACTTTGGGTCTTTAGTAACTGGTCCTAGTACCTCTTCATCACTTGATTCTCAGTGGTAGCAGGGGTCAAGTAGTCCAAGGCTTGTCAGGGATAGGTAAACAAAGGGGGAGAACACAGGCTCACAACTCAAAATAATTGCAGCAGCAATAAATGATTGTCCAGTCAAATACTTGCTTTTATGAAAAAAGAAATATTTATATAACAACAGAAATTAGAATACAGTATTTGTGAACAATACACACAGGGGGTCATTATGACCCTGGTGGAAGGTGGAGAAGCGGCGGTAAGACCGCCAACAGGCTGGCGGTATTTTTTTTTTAATTATGACCATGGCAGTTACCGCCATGGTCATCCGCCGGTTCTCTGTTCCGCCCGCCAGGGCGGAGATGACCGCCGGGCAGGAGACCTGGGTCTCCAGCCCAGCGGCCATCACTATACCGCTGGCGGTATTTGGACCCGGCTGACCACCATGGATTTCATGCGGTTTGAAACCGCCATGAAATCCATGGCAGTAAGCATTATCAGTGCCAGGGAATCCCTTCCCTGGCATTGATAGGGGTCTCCCCCACCCCCCACCCCCACCCCAACTCCCTCCCCTACACCCCCACCACCCCTGCCACCCCCCAAAGGTGGCAGGACCCCCCTCCCCACCCCGACCCCCAACATCACATCACACATACTCACCCGACACGCATGCAGGCACCACCAACACACATACATGCACACACACCAACATACATGCCAACAGCAACACACACAGTTATACACGCAGACCCACATTCAGACATACACGCACACATCCATACAGACATTCCTACAGACATACACGCACTCATTCCCATACACATAACACCTCTGCAAGCATACACGCATTCACACACCCCCTCTACATACACACACGCACACCCCCATGCACCCACACAACACACAACACCCCCCCACCTCCCTCCCCTCACGGACGATCGACTTACCTGGTCCAACGATCCTCCGGGAGGGGACAGGAGCCATGGGGGCTGCTCCGCCGTCACCACACCGTCAACAGAACACCGCCACGCCGAATCACAGGACGTGATTAGCTGGGCGGTGTTCTGTTGACGTGGCAGTGGAGCAACCTCCCCTTCCCCGCCGCCTGCCAGTATGGCTGTTGGTGGCTCTCCATCCGTAAAAGGACGGAGAGCTGCCAACAGTCATAATACGCCGAGCGGAAAACCGCCACCACTGGCGATCTTCAGCACGGCGGTCCCTCAGCGGTCTATGAAAAAGACCGCCGAGGTCAAAATGACTCCCACAGTCTCCTTACATCAGGGCTGTAGTCTCTTAGTAGGTGAGTTTGTGAGACCCACTTCCCTCTCACTAGTGATAATGGTTGTTCCTCATTCACTATAGGTGACATTCAAGTTTTTAGACATCTGAGTCTCAGGATTTCCACTCCAACTCTCATTAGAGTCAAATGTGTTCCACAACTAAAATTCTATATGGCAGGCATGTTCCCCCAGGGCCATTTTGACTCATAAATCAGTGGTGTCTGCACCAACATGACCTGCACAACCAGAGTCTCCAAGTACGCCCCTTTTGTGGACACTGAAGCTGTAGCAGCTGTCTCCAGTGAGTTCATCATACACTGCCCTGGAGGGGCAGTGGTCAGGTGTACTTGAGTTCCACACATGTGCTATTTCAGTGGCAGTGATTGGGGTAGAACCTCAATGCTCCTCCAATGCTGGTTAGCTGCCTGGGATCCTCTGACAAGTTGGGGGAATGCAATGCTCTTGGTTTTGGTCCTCGTTGGGACTTGGTCCCTCACGAGTCAATATGGCAGCTTCCTCCTCTCAACGGCAGTCTTGACCAGATCATGCTTCTTTCCCTTTTTCAGTGGCCCCTATGGCCTACAGGATCACTGTTCTAACTTTGCACGTGGGCTCTGGCACAATAGGCACAGTAGCAATCTTCACTGCGGCCCCAACTGGCATACAGAGTCGCAGACTTCACTGTGTACATGGGCTATGGCCCAATTGGGATATCAGCAATCCTCACGGCTGTCCCACCTGCCACATGGGGTAGCTAACATCACTCCACACATGGGCTATGGCCCAATCAGCATGGCAGCAATCTTCCCAGTTGCCCCAAATGGTATACGGGATGGCTGACTTCAAACATGCACATAGGCAATGACTCGATTGGTGCAGCAAAGTTCACAACTCTGTTCACGGTGGCCCTTCTCTGTCATAGGGGGGTTTGCAGACTTCAACCTGCACACAGGTGTCTCCTCACACCTCGCTACAGGGATCCAATCACCATGTTCCCCAACTAGACCTTGCTCCCTCAAATGCTTTGCGGTCTCGGATTTTCTGGGTGAAATCCCACCCCCCTGCTGGGAGACTGGCAATTCTTGGCCTCTACAACTGGTCGCAGGCAGACATCTTGCAGAGTTTTCAACCTTACACAGCCAGCGTAGCTGCTTGACAGTTGACAATTCTGAGGGCCTCAAGCTTTCCTTCTTATAGTCCATCTCCAGGCACCAAGTATGATTTTGAGTCTGAATCTTTGAAGTTTATGTTGGACGTCTATATACGTATGAAGTACCCTCTCCTCTGCCCATCCTCCAGAAACCAGTCTTCACAACTGGAGCAACTTCAAATCCCACCACACAGGCCGTGGGGGTAACTACAGTATCCCCCCTGGACGTCAGTCACAGTGATATGAGTATCAAAAGGTTACTCCAGGGCCTCAATCCTATTCTTTATGATTCTTTTATCAGCCCTATCTCGTTCCTGAGATGTACATAGGCCCCCTCCCAGAGACCTCTCTCTGAATCCAAAAATATATTTTGAGGTTTACAGAAGATCTTGTCTCTCACTTCCTCCAGTGTATCCCACTCAGCTCACAGCAATCCACAAATCTGTCAGGGGGGACTCCTCTACCTCCTCATGTTGTTCGTTAGTCCTGGGTCTTCCAAACTGGAGCTCAGATTATTCCATGTATTGTACCATTTAGAGCCACACATACACACAGCACTTGCATATAACACACATGCACTATAGAGCACCACATCTTCCATGTATTGTAATATACACAGGCACACATACAAGCAACATATGTATAACATGCATGCACTGTGCAGCAGTACATATCCACTGATGTTGACCAAGGGTGACTTTAGCACACAGCAGCAGAAATTTTAAATAAGTGAGGCTGTGGGCCTCACTCTGGTGATGCAGATAAAAATACCTATTCCCTACCACTGATCACTATACTGCTGCCACCTCCATGCCTGTACTGCTTAACTCCTGGCAAAGGCAGTAGGCTTTCACCACTGTGAGGGTAGCATTTGGGCACCCCGTCCCACCCAAATAGACCGCAATCTGTTAAACAGGCCTGTGACATGAGACACACGCATGATCCATGTTCGCCCATTACAACAAAATCAATATCACAGATCTAGACATTATTACAGTTGGGGCACTCAGTGCAAAGGTACATGCCCATCACCATGTGAGGGACTTTTCTGTCCGAACAAATGTTTTAAAATGTTTGATACAAAATTATTTTGAGTAGGAGTGGTACATTTAATCCCTCCAAACTTCAACACTTTCCCAACTGCTGCTCAGGCTGCCGTATGAATAGTAAATCTTACCCATCTGAGTCCTACAATTTTCTTACTGTCTCCTAGCCTGGAGGGGGAATAGTAAATCTAACCTAAGTCCAACACGTTTCCTAATGTTGCTGAAACTGAAGTGGAAATAGTCAATCTAACCCTTCAGAAGTCCAATACGTCCCCTAATGTTTCTTAGAGTGTAGTGAAATTAGTAATCTAATCCTTCTGAAGCCCAACGCTTTCCCTACTGATGGTGGGACTGGAAATGAAAATACTAAATCCATCACTCCGAAGTCCAACACTCATCTACAGTTGTTTCGACTGCACTGGGAATGAAAATCTAACCCTCGAGGCCCAGCGCTTTCCATAATGTTACTCAGATTAAATTTCTATTACTTGTCATGTAATTGTTTTTTTCTGTTTTGTTTTGACATACAAATATTTTTGTATTTGATTTTTTTATATTTATTATATTATTGAAATATTATGGCCCTTATTATAACCCTGGTGTTCGGTGATAAAGTGGCGGTAATACTGCCAACAGACTGGCGGTAACTACCGCCAAATTATGACCATGGTGGAAAGATCTCAGATAGACAGCCACTTTACCAGACCGACCACCAGGGCGGAAACAACAGGCAATACAGCGGTAGCCGCCTCCAGCCAGACAGAAGTCAAAGTTCCGCTCACCATATTATGACCCCTGAAACAGCCACCTTTTCCGGGGCGGTACCAACTACATCAAAAGCCTGGTGGAAACACTGCACAGAAGGGAAAGGACTCACCTTTAGAGATACACGGAACAACCACAACGCCATGGAGCTCGAGCTGCAAATATTTCCCATGATATTTTACACCCTGCTCCGCCACGAACACCAATGACAGCGCAGACAACCACGGTGAGTACAGCCGCCTAGCACACAGGGGAGGGGGGAGGAAATAAAGAGTGACACTCACATGCAACACACACACTCCCACCCCCAACACCATACACACAATCAGATGCAGTAAGACAACATGTTTACTGTGAGAAAGTAGCCTCTTTCTAGCCTTGTTACCCCCACTTTTGGCCTGTTTGTGAGTATATATCAGGGTGTTTTCACTGTCTCACTGGGATCCTGCTAGCCAGGGCCCAGTGCTCATAGTGAAAACCCTATGTTTTCAGTATGCTTGTTATGTGTCACTGGGACCCTGCTAGCCAGGACCCCAGTGCTCATACGTTTGTGGCCTATATGTATGTGTTCCCTGTGTGATGCCTAACTGTCTCACTGAGGCTCTGCTAACCAGAACCTCAGTGGTTATGCTCTCTCTTTACTTTACAAATTGTCACTCACAGGCTAGTGACCAATTTTACCAATCTACATTGGCATACTGGAACACCCTTATAATTCCCTAGTATATGGTATTGAGGTACCCAGGGTATTGGGTTCCAGTAGATCCCTATGGGCTGCAGCATTTCTTTTGCCACCCATAGGAAGCTCTGACAACTCTTACACAGGCCTGCCACTGCAGCCTGAGTGAAATAACGTCCACGCTATTTCACAGCCATTTACCACTGCACTTAAGTAACTTATAAGTCACCTATATGTCTAAACTTCACCTGGTGAAGGTTGGGTGCTAAGTTGCTTATTGTGTGGGCACCCTGGCAATAGCCAAGGTGCCCCCACATCGTTCAGGGCAAATTCCCCGGACTTTGTGAGTGCGGGGACACCATTACACGCGTGCACTATACATAGGTCACTACCTATGTATAACGTCACAATGGTAACTCCGAACATGGCCATGTAACATGTCTAAGATCATGGAATTGTGGCATTGGGGAGACAATTCCATGATCCCCCGAGTCTCTAGCACAGACCCGGGTACTGCCAAACTGCCTTTCCCGGGGTTTCACTGCAGCTGCTGCTGCTGCCAACCCCTCAGACAGGTTTCTGCCCTCCTGGGGTCCAGCCAGGCCTGGCCCAGGAAGGCAGAACAAAGGACTTCCTCAGAGAGAGGGTGTTACACCCTCTCCCTTTGGAAAAAGGTGTCAGGGCTGGGGAGGAGTAGCCTCCCCCAGCCTCTGGAAATGCTTTGATGGGCACAGATGGTGCCCATCTCTGCATAAGCCAGTCTACACCAGTTCAGGGATCCCCCAGCCCTGATCTGGCGCGAAACTGGACAAAGGAAAGAGGAGTGACCACTCCCCAGACCTGCACCTCCCAGGGGAGGTGCCCAGAGCTCCTCCAGTGTGCTCCAGACCTCTGCCATCTTGGAAACAGAGGTGCTGCTGGCACACTGGACTGCTCTGAGTGGCCAGTGCCAGCAGGTGACGTCAGAGACTCCTTCTGATAGGCTCTTATCTGTGTTGCTAACCTATCCTCCTTCCTAAGTAGCCAAACCTCCTTTTCTGGCTATTTAGGGTCTCTGCTTTGGGGAATTCTTTAGATAATGAATGCAAGTGCTCATCAGAGTTCCTCTGCATCTCTCTCTTCACCTTCTGCCAAAGGATCGACCACTGACTGCTCAGGACGCCTGCAAAACCGCAACAAAGTAGCAAAGACGACTACTGCAACCTTGTATCCCTGATCCTGCCGCTTTCTCGCCTGTTTCCTGGTGGTGCATGCTCTGGGAGTAGCCTGCCTCCTTCTTGCACCAGGAGCTCTGAAGAAATCTCCCGTGGGTCGACGGAATCTTCCCCCTGCAACCGCAGGCAACAAAAGATTGCATCACTGGTCCTCTGGGTCCCCTCTCAGCATGACGAGCGTGGTCCCTGGAACTCAGCAACTCTGTCCAAGTGACTCCCAGAGTCCAGTGACCCTTCAGTCCAAGTTTGGTGGAGGTAAGTCCTTGCCTCCCTACGCTAGACTGCATTGCTGGGTTCCGCGTGATTTGCAGCTGCTCCGGCTCCTATGCGCTCTTCCAGGATTTCCTTTGTGCACAGCCAAGCCTGGGTCCCTGACACTCTAACCTGCAGTGCACAACCTCTTGAGTTGTCCTCCGGCGTCGTGGGACTCCCTTTTGTGTCTTCGGGTGAGCTCCGGTTCACTCCTCTTCCAAGTGCCTGTTCTGGTACTTCTGCGGGTGCTGCCTGCTTCTGTGAGGGCTCCCTGACTTGCTGGGCGACCCCTCTGTCTCCTCATCCAAGTGGCGACATCCTGGTCCCTCCTGGGCCACAGCAGCATCCAAAAACCCTAACCGCGACCTTTGCAGCTAGTAAGGCTTGTTTGCGGTCTTTCTGCGTGGGAACACCTCTGCAAGCTTCTTCACGACGTGGGACATCCATCCTCCAAAGGGGGAATTTCTAGCCCTCTTCGTTCTTGCAGAATCCACAGCTTCTACCATCCGGTGGCAGCTTCTTTGCACCCTTAGCTGGCTTTTCCTGGGCATCTGCCCACTCTCGACTTTGTCGCGACTCTTGGACTTGGTCCCCTTGTTCCACAGGTACTCTTGTCCGGAAATCCACCTTAGTTGCATTGCTGGTGTTGGTCTTCCTTGCAGAATTCCCCTATCACGACTTCTGTGCTCTCTGGGGAATATAGGTGTACTTTACACCTACTTTTCAGGGTCTTGGTGTGGGATATTTTTCTAACCCTCACTGTTTTCTTACAGTCCCAGCGACCCTCTACACGCTCACATAGGTTTGGGGTCCATTCGTGGTTCGCATTCCACTTTTGGAGTATATGGTTTGTGTTGCCCCTATACCTATGTGCTCCTATTGCAATCTACTGTAACTTTACATTGCTTGCATTACTTCCTTTTGCTATTACTGCATATTTTTGGTATTGTGTACATATATCTTTTATATCTTTTAAATCTTATATTTGGCATCCTCATACTGAGGGTACTCACTGAGATACTTTTGGCATATTGTCATAAAAATAAAGTACCTTTATTTTTAGTATATCTGTGTATTGTGTTTTCTTATGATATTGTGCATATGACACCAGTGGTATAGTAGGAGCTTTGCATGTCTCCTAGTTCAGCCTAGGCTGCTCTGCTATAGCTACCTTCTATCAGCCTAAGCTGCTAGAAACACCTCTACTACACTAATAAGGGATAACTGGACCTGGTACAGAGTGTAAGTACCCCTTGGTACCCACTACAAGCCACATTCAATCCAAAAAGTATATACATATGTACAGTACAAGGGACAATGCCCAGTCCTCAATGTGCGTGGGCCACAGGGCCGTATGACAAAGTCCAGGGCCCCACTTGTCTCCAACACCAACACAGACAGAACACTGCAAGGGCATCAGTTGGACAATAGGCAGGCACCTCAGGGGGACGGGGAATGGGGGCCACTTCAGCCAGTAAATGCAACATGCCCTGTGCTTGGTCATGGGGATTGCAAGGCCACATTCTCTCAAGTGGGTGACTTGCCCACATACTCTGGAGGGGGCAACATGCCCTGTGCTTCTGATCATGGGGAGGATGGGGTGAGTGGGTGGCATACCCTCTGGTTCTGGAGGGGGCATCATGCCCTGTGCTGCAAATCCTGGGGAGGATGGGGTGAGTGAGTGGAATACCCAGTGGTTCTGGAGGGGGCGTCGTGCCCTGTGCTTCTGATCCTGGGGAGTGCAAGGTCACAGTCTCTCAGCTGGGTGTCATACCCACAGGATTTGCAGGGGGCAGGCCACACAACAGCCTATGGAGGCAGGACTACAGACCGTCCGCTGGCGTGACGGCTGGTCAGTGGTGGTAGGGGTGCTGCTGCTGCCACTGGTGGGGAGAAGCTCCAGCCCATCCCCAGCAGCCTCGGATGGCTACCCACTGGTGGTTGTGGTGCTGCCGCTTCTGGTGGGGGGGAAGCTCCAGTCCATCCCCTGCAGCCTTGGATGGCTGTCCGCTGGTGGTGGTGCTGCTGGTGGTGGCGATTGTGGGGGGAATCTCCAGCCCATCCCCTGCAGCCTCAGATGGCTGCCCACTGGTGCTGGTGGTGCTGCTGCTGGTGGGGGGAAGCTCCAGCCCATCCCCTGCAGCCTCAGATGGCTGCCTACGGGTGCTGGTGCTGCTGCTGCCTCTGATGGTGCTGGTTGTGAGGGAAAGCAACAGCCCATCCCCTGCAGCCTCGGATGGCTGCACAACCATGGTGGGTGGTGGGAGCTCTGAGTCCCAGCACCAGGCCTCTTGTCCTTTCTGCCTGCTGGTGCAGACCCCTTGCCCTTCCTGGCAGCAGCTGGGGATTGCTCATTGCCCCTCCTGGCAGCAGCTGGGGATGGCACCCTGCTCTTCCTGGCAGCAGCTAGGGCAGGCTTCTTGCCCTTCCTGTCAGCAGCTGGGAATGGCACCATACCCTTCTTTGCAGCACTTGGGGCAGGGTCCTTGCCCTGCTGGGCAACACTTGGGGATGGCACCCCTTCCTTGAGGCTGCCATGTGACCTGGATCCTTTACCACCACAAGTGGGTGTGGACACAACTGTGCCTGTGGACTGGGTGGCTGAGGTGCTTACCTGAGTTTTTGCCACCCTGGATAGATGTGAAGGACGGGGGAAGGGTAGGGAAGAGGTCAATCATGGAGAGGAAAAGCTTCTTAGGGACGCTGGGGCAGGAAGAGGGAGAAGGTTTGGGAGTGGAGGAAGAGGGAGTGGTCGTAGGAGGTGTCTGCAGCATACCCGGGACCCACACAGCCCTGCCCAGTAGAGGACACCTATAAGCTAGGTAGGAGGCATATCACTTCAGAACTCAGCCCAACATGGGACCTACTCTGTAATGTCAGGCCTAGCCTAGGGGCACCCACTGACACACATCCACCACCCAGATACCACCCTACCAGGCGTAAGTTGTAATGACATCCACCAACTCCCCGACACAAGCACTTCACACACACCACTCTAGTACATTTATGGCCCATCCATTGTACTCAGTAGTGTACTTACCTGTTGGTCTGGAGGCCTATACAGCAGTCCATACTGGAGTAGGAACCTATCCACCAGTCGCTCCAACTCCTCGAAGGTGAAGGCAGGGGCCCTTACCCCAGTCACACGCGCCATGGTAGGTCCCAAACACAGGTCACAGTAGCACATGCAGTGTAGGTCATCTCCTGTTGAAGGTCAGGTAGCAAGTGGGAGAACAGATAGAAAATGATAGTGACGTCCACGGCGGTGCATACCGTCACAGCCGGCGTACATCACCATTGGACACTGTACCCCATAGGGCCCAATTTTATCCAATGAGGAGTTGAACGGCGTTTCTCGACCGCCTCCCGCATCAGCAGAATTACCTCACTTCCACCTTTCCACCTGTCCCTTCACACAGGACAGGTGGATGCCATTTTAGAGGGGGGGCAGGTCCTGGATCATAACTGCGTCACATTTCACAATTGAACATACAAGACAAATGCCATTTATACATTTAAAATTGACATCATGCATTGTACTGTTGTGGCTCCAATGTACAGTTTGTGACTGGCTCTCCACTCCTTTGTACCTTAGACTGCAACCGCTGCGGACGAATAGGAGATGGAGACATACCCCTGTGTACAGCCCCCTGGTGGACTTGGCAACAATGGAGGACAGGCACATTATCCTCACCTACAGACTTGACAGGGCCACTATAACGGATCTGTGTGCCCAACCGAAGCCTGACCTGATATCTGCTATCCGTCACCCCACTGGGATTCCCCCTGGCAACTGTTTTTTTCAAGTGACAGTGGGCTTGGCAGCAGGAATGTCACAGTCAATGTTCTCAATAGTGCTGACCAGAGTGTTGTCTGCCCTGATTAAACACATGTGCAGCTACATTGTTTTCCCACAAGTGGAAGATTTGGCCACAGTGAAAGCTGACTTCTATGCAATATCCCCAACATATTTAGGGCAATTGATGGAACACATATTGCATTTGTTCCCCCCTGGCAAAATTAACAGGTATTCCCAAAAAAGCTATCATTCCATGAATGTCCAGATGGTGTGCCTGGCGGACCAATACATCTCCCATTTCAATGCTAAGTATCCTGGGTCAGTGCATGATGCCTTTATCCTGAGGAATTGCAGCATCCCTAATGTGATGGCCCAACTACAGAGGCACAGGGTGTAGCTAATAGGTGAGCCCTGGTTCCAACCCAGTGGATGTTGGAGTATGGGTATGGTGTAGGCCATATGGGATGGTGTGTGGCTAAATGTTGCCCCTCCATTTTTGCAGGTGACTCAGGTTACCTCAACCTATCAAGGCTATCGACCCCTGTGAGGAATCCCAGGAAAAGGGCAGAAGAACATTACAATGAGGCACATCGGTGTACAAGAAGGATCATAGAACATACATTTGACCTCCTGAAGGCCAGGTTTCAGTGCCTCCATCTAACAGGTGGATCCCTGTGCTACTCACCCAAGAAAGTCTGCCAGATCATCGTGGCATGCCGCATGTTGCACAACCTTGCCTTGAGACGCCATGTGCCTTTTCTGCAATGGAGACCAGGGTGGTGTTAATGGCCTGAAAGTCCTCCCTGATCCCCTGGTACTGCCCCTCCAGCAGCCACCGGTTCTCCTGCATGTTGTCCAGGATCTGGCCCAGTGTATCCTGGGAATGTTGATATGCTCCCAGGATCTGGGTGAGTGCCTCCTGGAGAGTCGGTTCCCTGGGCCTGTCCTCCCCCTGGTGCACAGCAGTCCTCCCAGTTTCCCTGCTGTCCTGTGCCTCGGTCCCCTGAACCGTGTGTCCACTGCCATTGACCCCAGGTCCTTGATTGTCTTGGGGGTGAGGTGTGCCCTGGGGTCCCTGTAGTGGTGGACAAACTGCTTATTGATGTGTCCTGAGGACAGAGATGTGGGTACGCTCGGTGGGTGCTGTGGTGGTGTTTCCTGATGGGGGAGGCTCTGTGGTGGTGTGTGACTGTGGCTGGGTTACCGACTGTCTAGAGGTCCCTGATGAGCCAGGTTGGTCATCCAGATCCAGGCGTCCAGAGTCGCTTCATCACTGTGGGCCTCTTCTGTGGGAGGACTGGATATTGCTGGCACCTATTCTCCAGTGACATTGGCTGGGGTACCTGTGGGGATGTGAATGCAGTGTTATTGTTTCTGTGTGTGAAATATTGTACATCAGTGGGTTGCCCTGTTTGGTTGTATTTGCCCTGGCAGCTTTTACTTGTGTAAGTTGGTATGTGGTGGGCTAGCTGATTCTCTCTAGTGTGCATGCTTTGGTGATAGGTATCCACGCAAATCTGTGAGTGGTGTCCATGCATTGGTATGGCATTCAGGGTTTGGCATTGGGATGAGTGAGATGTGATGGTGGGGGCTGTGGGAAGTGAGGAAGTGATGGGATTTGGGGGTATTTGATGGCATGCAGGTACGGGGGTGATAGTAGTATAGAGTTGACTTACCAGAGTCCAGTCCTCCTGGTACTCCTGCCAGGCCCTCAGGATGCATGATTGCCAAGACTTGTTCCTCCCATGTTGTTAGTTGTGGGGGAGGAGGTATGGGCCCACCGCCAGTTCTCTCTATAGCTAGTTGGTGTCTTGCTGCAATGGAACATACCTTTCCCTGTAATGAATCCTAGTTTATTTTAATGGGATAACAGAAGTTAGCTTAGCCTTTTGGCTTGCAGACTTGTGCCCCCATCACCTAGTGTCTTTTAACCTACTTAGCTTGCTCTGTCTTAGACCATTTATTTAATTAATTCTTCTAAGATGGCTACCTTGTTTATAGTTAGGCCATTTTGTTTAGATTTATGTTATCAGTGTCACAGTGCTCAGGCGTCAACTCATGTGACAAAGATATACAAACTGTAGGTGCTCACATTAGAAATGACCGTCCCAAACATGCTGTGTTATCTATTGTTTTGGAATAACCTACGTCAGGGGTCCAAGTAGATCTGTAGAAATACATCAAACTCTAGACAGATAATCAGAGGGATTCCGACCAGATACCATTGCTGCTATTGATGCTGCGCGTCGCCTTGACGCTGACCCGGACTTCGTGTTCCTTCGGAGTCTGAGCACGAGACCTCATTCCAAGGTAACAAAGGTTGGGGGCTCCTTCCAGGGACTTGGCATTGGCAGATTAGGTTTAACATACCCAGCTCTCTTCTAAGTAAGAGGTTAGGCCTCTTATGGTAGGGTAGTAGGACATATCACACACTCAATGTCTCTTTATGCTATTGCAAGATGGTGGGGGTCTTTATAATCATGACCCTTGTCTTTACAATTCTGTTTATTGCACTGTTCATTATTCTAATCATTGCAGCCCATGCGATTTACCGCAGATTGCAGATTGTATTAAATAAAAACTATTGAAACATTACTGCTTCTTCGTTATTGCCTGTGTTTGGTTGAGACGATATATATGTGAGAATGGGGTAATCTCCGTTTAACCACGACATTCCCAGAGATCTCATACTTCTGAGTCCATGTGTAAAGGCTGCCACTAATCACCTTTAATTGTTTGGGTTTTTGGTGAGGTACTGCTAGTGAACCGGAAGGGTTGGGATTACAGTTGCATCTTGTTGTAGGATAGGCATAGTAACCCACAAACATAAGTACTGTCATCCTCAAATAAGCAGGCTTGCCCAGAGTAAGAGTCCAAACTACGACATGGCGCCACCAACAATGGTGTTTAGGCACTAATTTATGGATACCCCGACTATCTCAGGTACCCTAAGTACCATTACACGGAGACGTCCGTGGTCTTTGGGAAAATCCTCCTAATTAGGCTGTAGGTTGTTCGAGCTCAAACTCATAAAAAGGAATATACTCCCCACTTGGTGTTCCATCCCTCCACCCATTTTTCTTTTTTTCAGATATGGACATAGACATTTCTGAGAATGCTGGACAAGCATTAGCATTACGCTAGTAGCGCACAGCTTAAAAGAAGAGGGCAGGGAGGTCACTTTTATAATAGAAGCTAATGAGGCTTACCAAACAGAAATATTCTATTGCTGAGTCACCTTTTCCTGAGGAAGACCGGAGGTCAGTCACATTCCACACATATCAAATTGCTAATGTACCTCAACAGTACGAAGCATATCAATACCATGAAATACCGCTCACCTATCAAGAGCATCAGAACTGGTTGGAAGGTGCCATGCCACATGTAATACAACACGTGAGATTAGGTCTTTTAGGGAATGACGGACCTACGTGGCCTATGTTTGCCACATATACACCTCACCCGGGTATACAAAATTTGCAAGCAGCAGATCTGCAAAACTTATATAATGAGCTTGTAACATTATATAGAAAGCTTATTCAGTTTGTAATGCGTACTTTGAACACAACACCAGCGTGCCCAACACCACTAGCACCTGCTGGATACCAATTGGCTACTGGGATTAATCCACAAACAGTGCATACTATTATGAGTAAAGTACCCCCAGAATGGGAGAAAATACCTTATTGGATAGCCCAGAAAACAAATCAGCTGCAAGCTGTGTTTCCCCATACGGGATCACAGGAGAAACATAGAATTCTAACAATGTGCTTGCCCTTTAGGATGGTTCCCTCCGTGGATAACTGTGGCACATGGGGTACAGTCTTCGCTGCAATATATACTACAACACATGGTGCCCCGACACTTGCCAATTTACAGGAGGTGTTAAAACAAATACAGAATAAGCATGGGGCAGCACCTGCCCTAGATTTGGGGATGAAATTAATGCGTAATGTTGACGCAGTATCCTCGATAATACTCAGTATCATTAAAGGGGAAGCGGTAGCACTGGCTATATGCCAGCGTCTCCGAAACACCAATACAACACAGACTGATGTCGCTATTTACTATGAGCCTCCAAGTGAAGTGAACACATCTACAAATACTGAACTTGCTCCAGTTTTTGCAGAGAATGGCTCTGGTTACTTCATCGACATTGATGACTTTTAATCAGACTCATCCACTCAAGTGATTGAAAATGATTCAAAGACACGCAATATATATATATGGCTTAAAAAGAACTACTTGATATATCCTTGGAACTATTTATGGTTCTGCCTAAACATTCTCAACATTATTTTTATGGATTGGCTTTGTGACTGTTTTTTCTTACTTATAAATGGTCATTACATTCCTGAACATGCCACTGTAGTGCCAGTAGATGAAGTTTTAACTCCACATCATTCTTCACACAAGGTCCATAGAGACTTGTCCCTAGTGAACATTTCAGCTGTACACATTTCTGATGCGATTATGTGGGACAAGGTTCCTTTTGAAATATACGGGCCTACTGAAGTTATACAAATTCCATATGTATTCAAAATATCCATGACAGATGTTATCACGCCCAGTGTTGTATCTGAGGATTGGAATGTCCAGACAGTTGATTCTATGTTAACTGAAATGAAGAACTATTCAGTATTTGAAAGTGATGATTTATATGTAAATACAATGAGTCATGGGGAAATGTTCTGCTACAATAATTGGGGACATTACTACCTGCACCGTGCAACTAGACAGCGACCAGTACTTCATTACACACAGTGGGAACATTGTTCAACACTGCCAGTGGGGAGCCCAAAAAGTTATTTAGAAAAATTCTATTATTTTTCCGGGCATGACACAAGAAATTCTGAGTCATATTTTTTCAAATTGCCTCCTTCAAAAATTAGGAAAATTTTGCTAACAGATACAAAACTGATATATTCGGATTTCTTGTTTCCCGTCTTTCCATTGAAGGTTATGAGCACTGGAAGAACAACATTGATTTAAAGAGTGTATGGGGACACACGAAATACAGGATTTTTTAAAATGACACTGTTCAACAGACGTCTTGCCTCGGGTTAGCAAAAATAAAAGAAATGAACACGCACACTATCCCCACACCGGCTAAGTTTAATGATTGGCAATTCTTCCTAAATAACACGGAAGAAGAACTGGATGCAAAAGTTCAGGCTGGTACCTATAATTCTTCACTTTCCAGTCCCAGCGGGTGGTTAGTTTGGCAAATGGACACCAATGGATGTCAGGCACATTTTTTAAATTTCTCAGGGTTTTTTAAGATTAGCCAGCCAGATCCTCGCTTCATCTCAGGTCAACACATGGGGATAGTTACAACATACAGTGTGGGTAAACTGTGTCAACAATGGGTACAGTCTAACACGTTAGCCGCAGTTAAAGGACACCTTAACACACTTTCTGAAGATATAGACTTGCAGGATTTCTTGTTAGGTCCTAGGAAACAGCACTTTAAAAGATATATATATGCTATGTATAATGCAATATGGAAACTTTCTCATATAGAAGTTGCTGCTCGTTTAAGGCAAATTGATAAGGAAAACTTAGAAAAGGCTTTGGCAGTTGTCGATAACGGCATGAACACCCTGTCCAACAGAATTTATTCACTAACAAACATAGGGGGTCTTTACGACCCTGGCGGTCAGAGACCTCCAGGGGTAATGTGGAGTCTGCACCGCCAACAGGCTGGCGGTACGGAGACCCTTATTACGACCGCGGCGGTAGCAAGCAGCGCTGCCCTGGGGATTATGACTCCCATACTGCCAGCCTGTTTCTGGCGGTTTGCACCGCCAGGAAGAGGCGAGCGGTAAGGGGTGTCCTGGGGCCCCCTAACAGGGCCCCAGGCAGCTTTTCACTGTCTGCATAGCAGACAGTGAAAAACGCGACAGGTGCTACTGCACCCGTCGCACCGGCGAAACACCGCCGGCTCCATTAGGAGCCGGCTCCTATGTTGCGGCCTCATCCCCCCTGGGCCGGCCCAGCGAGGATGTTGTAATGGGGTCCGCGGTAGCCCCCCGCCAAGCTCGTAATGACCCCCATAGTGTTGTCTACAATTGATATCATTCAGTCAGACATGTCCCGTTTATTCCATGGACAAAGTCAGCTGCGTTCTATTATGCAGCTTGTTTGGACGTTACAAACATTGAAAAATGGCCATATTCCATGGAGATACATTAACGGTAGTGAAGTGTTCGCTGCTTTTAATTTATCCGAGAAACAACAGACAATGGCTAAAAGAGAAGTGATTTTCACCATGCGTCATATAGAAAAGTTGGAAAAATTGCCTTTTACAATAGCAGAGAGTCCATCGACTGTCTTGCTCCTACAAGGCATTATTAATCTGCCCATATCCACCTTTCATTTTACGAAATGTCTGAAACATCTTGCCGTGGGCAGGTATGAGCGTCTGGGCGATAGCTATATTAAGGAAGAGTGGGAGTTGCCCTTTGATTCCAAATGTCTGAACGGTGAAACAGAGGTCTTTCTTAGCGGAAGCGAATACAAGACTACTGTTAGTCATTCTATGATCTGCAAGCAGGTGTCCCTTCATGGCCACTGCAATGCGGGGGTCGCGAACTTGGCCTGTTTCTGAAGGGTACTCCCGTCTCTTTGATTCGGCCAGCATTTCATGTATTTTCCAACGCCATTTATGTGGTGCTGAGCGATCAAAGCTGTTGCGGCATGAGACCGGGCATTGCCTATACAATTTCGGTCTCTAAGGTTGTTACGTGTTGTGGACATGTTTTATTCCCCCCCCAAACGCAAGATAAAGGTCTCCGAAATGTGGCCTCACATTGATAATATTAATGTAAATTATGACAAGCTGAGTAGGCTAAAGGCGCTACTGTTTCAGAAACAGGTCACGTTGACAACCGCTAGAGAGACGTATGTTCTCCAGATTGCAAGATCATCAGCCGAGATACAATCCCTATTAAATACCAACTTCCCCAAGCTCTTTGGTGAGCTGATATCTAGAATTTTCAACACCTCGAGCACTACTGGGATTGTCCATTTCTTTAAGGATGTCGGGTCTGGATTTGTGTCCGTCTTCCAGACTATCTTTGGAGTCATCCCATTGGCCATCCATTCACTGTTTTCAAGTGTGTTTGGTGGCTTTCCTGTAATTTTGGCATCATTTGGTGGAATACTACTGCTATTTTTTCTGATTTGCAGTGGTTGTTTCTTTACAGCTACACAGAGCAATGGATCCGCTGCCACCAGCACAATTGTGAAGTGAACGCATGGTTCAGATCTTCAATGCTTCCGTGCTGGAGGAACTAGAGTAGAATTGGTCATTGTCATTTCAGCCACTCCTCTGGTGCGTGCAGCCTGTCCAAACTATGACACCCCGTAGGTCATTCCACCTCATCCTGATGTCATTCCTGGTTCTGGGGTGCTGTCCCACGGCGTTGACCCTGTCCACGATCCTCCACCATAGTTCCATCTTCCTAGCAATGGATATCTGCTGGACCTGTGCTCCAAATAGCTGTGGCTCTACCCTGATGATTTCCTCCAAATTGACACTTAGCTCCTCCTCTGAAAATCTGGGCTGTCTTTGTGGTGCCATGGGTGTTGTGTGAGTAGTGTGGGTGAGGGTGTGTAGGGTGATGTGTTGGGGTGTGTGATGTAAGGTGCATGTGTGGTATATAGGTGATCGTGATGTGTGGGTCTGGTCTTGTCTGTAATTGTGATGTCAGTCTGTTTGGCAATGGTTGGTATTCTTAAGGGGTTGTGGGTAATGTGTGTGTGTGTTTTATAGTGATCTGGGTGTGTGGGTGTGGTGTGTGTATGGGTGTCAGGTGTGTGTAGTTCGAATTGTCCAATGTGGTGTTGTTTTGTATGTGTGTGTGTATTTTGAGAGCGGCAGTGTGTACCGCCAATGGTTTACCGCCATTGAATGTCCGCCATGGTGATTCGTGGGTCATATTGTAGTGGGCGTTGTTCTGTTGGTGTAACAGTGTGGGTTTTGATATCGCCAGTTTATCACTGACCTTTGGTGTGTCGGACTTGTGTCTGTGGCTGAATAGTGTTGGATTGGTGTGTGTGTGTCATAATATGGTGAACGGATATCCGGTGCAGTGGCGGTAAGTTGGCGCCCGTCAGCGTGGCAGTAAGCGGGAGTTACTGCCAGACTCATAATGAGGGTTTGTATTTTTAATATATGTTTTTGTTACTTTTAATATTATTTTTGAAATGTATTTTACTTGTTATACTTTTATTGTGTTCTTAAATATATGTATGTTTTTTTAAATATTAACTTTAAAGCATTATATTAATTTACTTTTACATGTTTATTTTTCTATTTAAATTAGGCCAGTTTTTTATTTGTTATATGCATATATGTACAGGAATATGTACATATGCTAGTTTCTTTTGAATTTCTTTCACACTTCACTTTGTTTAATTAATGTTAGTTTACAATATGTATGTATACACAAACATATATGTATCCACACACATATACAAATGTATATACAATTAAATTATTGATTTAATACTCCATATTTATATTGATTTATTGTTATCAAATTTAAAAATGGCAATGAATGACTATGCAATCAATATTTTTTTTTTTAAACATTATACTTACCTGCATTTGGTCAATATTCTGTTCCACAATATTTTAAATATTTATGTTATTTTTATTTTAAATATAGCAGCATAATATTTTTACCAACATATTCTTGTTATGATATTTGTGTCACTCAATATTTTTGCACTCTGTGTTTTGTCATACAACCCACTGACACAGGTTAATCTTTTATTCTTCACAGGGATCACATTTTACACCTAGTACAAACCACTCCCTCTCCACCAGCTAAATCTGAGAGTCTTTTATCTCTGTTTTCATCACAGAAATGCGCTTACTATCTCCACTGACAGGAGTAATTTTTGTAGATTTCCCAGATGGAAAACTACCTGTTAGAGACACATGAATACTCAGAAACATGAAAGTTAATGGTTGTTTGTTTACGTTTGCAGTGAAATCCACCAGGAACTTCAACAAACTTGCAAAAGCTCTAAATAAAATACCAATAGTGATGGAATCTTCACATTCACAAATGCATTTTTGTAACTGTAAAATTCTACAATTTCTGATTTGTTCATCCAAATTGCAATTTACCCTTGCAAATTACCTTTAAAACGAACACAAGTTGAACTTAGATGCACAAAATACTTTGTGAATATGTCCCAAAGCATTGACTTTGTAACAGCAGCAAATCATTTTACATATACTTTCCTGACGATTATAATAATCTAATGTGCACACAAAATCTAGCTAGCAATTTGTTCCAATGTTGAACTTCTACCTTGTGAGGCACATGCCAACTTTTAAGGAATATGAGCACCAGGAGATGCCAGATTCACTACCGAGAGAGCAGTGCTTAATTTGTGCTTGTTTCCGGTGGTGAGCACCAGCATTTATTTTTGAGGGCCGGGGCTTATTCTTCTGCCTCAAGCATTTGCTGAGAGCAAAAGACAAATATGGGAAAGAAGGAGGAAGGGAAAAATGAAATAGCGTCACAAAGGGAGAAGGCAGGAAGCTGTAGGGGCAGTGAGTGGCATTATATGGATTGAAGAGGCCCAAGGTGGCTTCAGGATTACGCCGCCTCAGTATTCTGTGCTCGCACATTTCATTGCAGCAGCCGCGTGTTTAGGAGGAGGGCTTTGAGCACCGGCATGTTTTTATTTACAAATTAAGCACTGCAAGAGAGGCAGGGAGCATGTGCCAGCCACCCACTTCGAAGGAGCTCTGCCTACCTGCAGCCCCCCACTATTCGTACATGGCCTATTTTATACTATGACTAACATTTCACAAAAAATTGAAAAATCACCTAAACTGGGCATTTTTTCTCTTTACAGGTACATACTTTAAACAAACAGTAAATGTTAGAAGAAACACTTCAAAATGTCTTCTACAACTGCCGTAATGACCCATGACTGTTAAACCAAACAAAAATGGAAAAGGCTTGTTAAAAATGAATACACATGAATTCATATGAACTTCTACTTAACAGCAATGTTTTGGCCTTTGCAGCACCTTAAAATGTAAATAGATGACCGGTTTTTCTTCTCTTGAAAAGGTGGCAGCCCAGGCGCCCACCTATGGCCAAGGAGGGCAGACGATCAGGGCCTGAACAGATCAGACCAAAACTCTGAGTGCTTCAGTGTTGCATGCAGTCTGGGCAGAAGTGGTACTGTGGCATTCAGCTTATTTGTTTTTAATGGCTTTCTTCTTCCTAATGCATTTTTCTTCAGAATAGCCATAGCTGTACCTTGAACCACTGCTTAATATGTAAATGAGAGTGTGCTGGTGCCCAAGGCTCTGCTCTGGAACCAGCGGGTGGTGCAATTAAATGTGTGCCCAGAGAATACTATGGCTACCCAGTCATAATCTACCTCATGCCTCTGTAATCCATTACCACACAACCAGTCCCCTTTATCTCAAACCTGTAGGTTCCTGCTTTCATCCTTTGTGGTACTTTTTCTGTCTCTCTCGTCCTCTTTTTTTCTCCTTTTTCCATTTATCCATCTCTTGCTTTCTGTAAATGTCTGATGTACAAAATAAAAAGTGTTGCTCCCCCAAAATAAGTGCAGGTGTCCCCTACCAGCAACCACCGGCTCATTTATATACACTGCGTTGAATGTGTGGTCACATCAGGCCTGGTTCCAGGAATATAGTGGGTGCCTGTATGTGGTGTGTTTTGTGTTCATTAAACACTAGATGGGTTTGCAAAATGATATTGATAAAATGACACAGCAATGTCTTTGAGGGGAGCAAGTAATTTCTGAATGTGCATGTGACGCAGCTTTGGCCCTGAAGCTCGAGGGACAACACACGCTGCAGCTTCTTTGCATGGATCACCAGCTGTGTGAACATTCACATTAACAGCAAACCTATCAGACTTCGTCCCATGCAATGAAATGTATAAAGCAAACAAACACCATTTAGGAAAGGTAATCAAACAGAATAGATTAAAAATTGTCTTAAAACATGTATACATTTGGTTTTAATATTGCTGTAAAAAATATATGCTGCCAGATGAAGAGACTATCCATTTATCTGATGATATTTTGTGGCAAAACTTTGGCAATCTCTATTTTAAAATATACCTGCTGAATGAATTATTTAGTTCTGAAGTAAATTTGGATGATTAGCATTAATACCACCGTGCCAGGTTGCATAACCAGTGGCAGCCCTTTATTGAACTGAATTATGATCAGTCCCACTGTGAGTGGATGTGATTAGACAAAGAGTAAGATCAATATAACCAGGGCTTCTGAAATTATGTGGCGAGGGAGTGCCAAATTATGCAGCAGGGCTGAGTAAATTATGTGGCAATAAAAGGCCCATTATGTGGCATAATATGGCACATTTTGTGATAGTATTACATCATTAGTTTGCCATTTTTTACACTTGATGACACTGTCTTGGCATAGGTTGCACTTCATTAGTACAAGTTTTAACACCCACGTATAGCAATAAACAACTCAAAGGGCCTTCAACTGCACAGGAATACTTGTTGCAGCATTTTTTAGTAACTTTTGGTCCGTTTCAGCTAGAAACAATTTTTTTTATGAATCTGCAATTTTTCAGCAGATGATTGATTATGTGGTAAATCCATAATTATTCAGAAAAACCCACAGCCGCAAAAGTGCATCATTTCAGTGGCCCTCACTATAACTTAGAAATATATAATGTACTGTAACAAGATATCAGAATATTAAATGCTCATGTTTGCCACCCTGCCCTACTGGTGAGAATAAATGCAGCCAAGCACAATATCTTATTTGAGATAACCTAGTTATTTGCTTTACGAAGCACCCAACATACAGATAAACATACTCAACAACGTCGTTTAACTCCACATTAAGGGCTTGATTTAACCTTAGTGGATGGGTTACTGTAGGAAGGTGGCTCTGTATATACTATATCAAAGTGAGATATAGGGGCTCATTCCGAGTCCGGCGGGCTCCAGAAGATCGCCCGCCGGCCCAGCGGGAAAGCCCCTGCAACGAGGAAGCCGGCTCCGAATGGAGCCGGCGGAGTTGCAGGGGTGCGACGGGTGCAGTAGCACCCGTCGCGATTTTCACTGTCTGCATAGCAGACAGTGAAAATCATGGTGGGGCCCCACGACACCCGTTCGCACCATCCTGTTCCTGGCGGTAAAAACCGCCAGGAACAGGCTGGCGGGAAGGGGGTCGGAATCCCCATGGCGGCGCTGCTAGCAGCGCCGCCATGGAGGATTCCCTGGGCCAGGGGAAAACCGACGGGAAACCGCTGGTTCCCCTTTTCTGACCGCGGCTTTACCGCCGCGGTCAGAATGGCCCTGGAAGCACTGCCAGCCTGTTGGCGGTGCTTCCGTTGCCCTCCACCCTGGCGGTTTCAAACCGCCAGGGTCGGAATGAGGGCCATAGTGTGCACAGAGTCCAGGGGTTCCCCAGAGGCTTAACAGAGGCTAAAGTAGATAATACTAATGCTCTCTTTTGTGGTAGTGTGCTCGAGCAGTTAGGCTTACCAGAGGGTAGTGCAAAGCATTTGTTGTACACACACAGAAAATAGAAGAAGCACACACACAGTGACATAACTCCAGACCAATGGTTTTTATATTAATGTATTTTTAGAACCACAAGATTCAAGCTGCAAGTAAGTACCTTAAAAGTTTCGTATCAACAGTACGTTGTTTGAAATAGGTAAGTAATACAGTTATCAAATTATTGGCAAATAGCTATTTTAAAAATGGCCACAGTGCAATTTTTAAACAGTTCCTGGGGGGAATAAAAGTTAGATCTGTTTGCATGTAAGTACAACACTTACAGTCTCAGTCTCCGAGTTTTAGGAAGTCCACCGGTTGGTGTTCAAGTTATCCCCAAACACCCACCACCAGCAACACAGGGCCGGTCGGGTGCAGAGTTCAAAGTTGAGCAAAATAAACGTGGGCTCCTATGAAGACAGGGGGTGCTCAGAATCCGTTCAGCCAGCAGGTAAGTACCTGCGACTCAGAGGGCAGACCAGAGGGAATTAGAAGAATGCTGGAGGGGCCACAAGTAGGCACCAAACACACACCCTGAGCGGCACAGGGGCGGCCAGGTGCAGGGTGCAAACAGGATGTTGGGCTTCCAATGCTGGTCTATGAGGAGACCCCGGGGGTCACGCAGAGGCTGTAGGTGAGGTCCGGGGGGTGTCTCCGGCACACCACTGGTTGGACACGGAGGAGAGCCACCTGCTGAATGATGAGGCACCGGGGGTTGGTTTCTCCAAGGCCTTGGGGCTGTGGGTGCAGTATGTTCTTTAGGCGTTGTATCTTTTCTGGGGCTCGCGGTCGGAGGGGTCCTCTGGATTCCCTCTGCAGGCGTCGTTGTGGAGGGGTGGAGAGGTCAACCAAGGGTGGGCACTGGCTCACAATCACCTGGATACCCTCTCTTGCTGGGTGGACCACCTGGACATGGGCCTTGGCCATCAGGTCCACAGGGGTCAGGACTCACGCACCCGGAGTGAGATGGGAGTCCTTAGTTGTGAGTTTCTTCAGACAGTGCAGCTGTCCTCTGGAGTTCTTGGTCCTTTTGGGTGCAGGGCAATCATCTGGAGTTCCAATGGACGTGTCTCTGGTCTTTTTGCAGGTTCTTTGAAGCAGGAGACAGGCTGGTAGGGCTGGCCTAAAGCACTTGTTGTCTTCTTGCTGGGGGTTTCAGCTTAGCAGTCCTCCTTCTTCTTGTAGGTCACCAGGAATCTGGTGAGCTGGGTTCAGGGAGCCTTTTAAATCCTAGATGTAGGGGTGTTGCAGGGGTCAGAGGGCAGTAGCCAATGGCTACTGTCCCTGAAGGTTGTCTCCATCCTCCTTGCGTCCCCTCTATTTGGGAGTACTGTCCCTGAGGGTTGTCTCCATCCTCCTTGTGTCCCCTCTATTTGGGGAGGAGACACATTCCTATCGCTATTGGTCCCTGTCCTCCAAACCAAGATGGATGATTCTGCAGGGAGAGGTCACTTCAGCTCTGGACACCTTAGGGTTGATCCCAGCTGGAGTGGCCGCCACTCCTCCTTGTTTTTCTTAAGTTTCCCACTGAACCATCAGCCAAAAGTGGGAGCTTGTCCTGGGCGAGCATCTCCACTAGCTGGAGTGCCCTGGGACACTGTAGCACGCGGCCTGAGCCTTTGAGGCTCACCGCTAGGTGTTACAGTTCCTGCAGGGGGGAGGTGTGAAGCACCTCTACTCAGAGCAGGCTTTGTTTCTGGCCTCAGAGAGCACAAAGGCCCTCACCCCATCGGGGCAGACTATCGTCTGCTAGTGGCAGGCTGGCACAGACCAGTTAATCCTACACTAGAGGTTTGGATAAAATACAGGGGGCATCTCTAGGATGCCCTTTGTGTGCATTTTTTAATAAATCCCACACTGGCATCATTGGGGTTTATTGTGCTGAGAAGTTTGATACCAAACTTCCCAATATTCAGTAACGCCATTATGGAACTGTGGAGTTCGGATTGACAAACTCCCAGACCATATACTTAATATGGCCACACTGCACTTACAATGTCTGAGAATGGACACTGTAGGGGCAAATTGTTCATGCAGCTATGCCCTCACCTATGGTATAGTGCGCCCTGCCTTAGGACTGTAAGGCCTGCTAGTGGGGTGACTTACCTATGCCATAGGCAGTGTTTTGTGGGCATGGCACCCTGCGAGGGATGCCATGTTGACTTTGCCTTTTTCTCCCCACCAACACACACCATCTGCAATGGCAGTGTGCATGTGTTAGGTGAGGGGTCCCGTAAAGTGGCACAACACATGCTGCAGCCCTTAGGGACCATCCCTTGTCACAGGGCCATTGGTACCACTTGTACCTTTTACAAAGACTAATATGTGTGCCAGAGGAGTGCCAATTGTGGAAACAATGGTACATTTTTAGGGAAAGAACACTGGAAATATGTAATGTACTGTAACAAGATATCAGAATATGAAATGCTCACATTTGTCACCCTGCCCTACTGGTGAGAATAAAGTCTGTTGCTGGGGCCTAGTTAGCAGGTTCCCAGCACACTCTCAGTCAAGTCAGCGTCAATATCAGGCAAAAAGTGGGGAGTAACTGCAACAAGTGGCAGTTTCCCACAGTTACTCCATTACAAACAATGGATATCCCATCCACTGTATTACAAGTGCATTATGTCTAGTGGCAATTGTAATATGGCGGGCATGACATCCAACACATTTGCGACAGAGTAATCTGTCTGCTGAACTGTAAATCAGGCCCTAATTCTTAGGCAATTGGCAGGCATTTATAATTCCCTTGTCGCAGCTCATCCAATGAGGCATACTTTGCCACTATCTGAATAGTATAATCCATTCTACAGTATATTACTGTGTGCAGTGTACACGGACTGAAACACATAAATTTTCTTAGAACTGACACACAGAAACAGCCATAACAGAGATGCAGAATGCTCTTCACAGCCATGGACCCTGGTGCCACTGCACCTGCTGCATCATTGGCAGGTAAACCCCTGTCCCCAGTGCCCCAACATGCACCACCCAACAGCAGATTGCTTGATGCACAACAAGGGTTGCACCCTGGCCTTTCTTTTCACCATCATGATCATTATTTTATTGTCTGAGCTGGTACCAAAATAGGGAAATCGCATAAAGTCAGAATTTTTCCCCTTAGAAGTACATACTTAAAATACAATGTACTTTAAAATTTGTACCAGAGGTTCTTTAATGGCGCCTGACTTATAATTAAAGTAAAAAAAACTGACAAACATCATACCATTCTGCCATCAACCTGAGGTGTCTTTTCTATGGCCTCTTCTGCTGAGGCTGGGAGGGCCAAAGGTCATTTTTGGGTGGGCTCGGCCTCCTGCTAGAACTTGGCCTGGGCCACAGGGTATAGTTTTATTTTATTAGGGCGTGAATCCACTACTAAACGCATAACGATAACTAAACCAGAACAGATAGTAAATATCAGTTAGATTAAAATGTGAGTATTCAGACGAGAAGAAACTGCTGCAGATGATTCTGTGATTGGATGCATATTTGTATCTACATACCTGCTCCGTCGTCAGTAAGTTCCAAGATGAACGGCGTTCCATACTGGTGCTCAATGATGGCTGTTACATGTGCTTCCAGAACACGTGAAAAGCCTTGAGTGACTTGTGCGTACACGAGAAGTGGCTCTGGAAATCTGAGCGTGTCCTCGTTTGTGTGGACCTTCACAGTGACGGGGGGCACATCATGGTCGGCTGCTTGAGATGTCACTGTTACAGTAACAGCTTGACTGGAGTTCAGTGTATTTACAACCGTGTACGTCCAATTCCCCAGCTAAAAGAAGAGATTGAAACAATATTCATCTTAATTTAAAAAGAGCATTACTAGGAATACCAAGTGACTCTATGTCATCGAGGACACTGTGTTTCAATTCATTGCTTCCACATAATCCAATCATTGTTTTCCAGGGTGTTAGTATAACTAGTTCACTGAAAATGAAACAACACTGCAATCCCAGAATGAATTAGGTTGTTAATGGAAAACCAAAGACTACATATGAGGTAAGATACCATGCAGTTATTTGGTAACCTTAAAGATTGTGTTACCTTCAACCTGCTTGGTTAATACGCAGATTTGCACGAAGTTAACTGAAACAGATGCTTCATTGTCTAACGAGTTGTTTCCGTAGCTAGTTAGGTGAATATATTTTGAAGTATATTTTGTGAGAATCTCCTCGGTAACTATCTTTCCATATTAAATGTTTCAAAACAATAGGAACAGAAACACGACAAGCATTTGAACTGTATGCACATGATGATCACTATATATTTCTTTTTTTGTTCCGAATATTATATTCATTTTTAGAAAACATAGTACATACAATGCATATCAGGGGACCTAAACAAATATGAGAATGCCAGTTACATTAAAAGGTAACAAAAACATACAGTCAAATATGTGTGCAAAAAAATTGAACCAAGGATATCGACGTGCCTAAGATCGAAAAGAAAACTTAAAATTGACAACATGATCATGACATCAGGGGATGTTGTTCAAATGTACAAATAGTGAAGAAGAGCCCCACGCAGTTATAGTGATATTATACATCAATTATATAAATGCAAAAGGAGGCATGTAAAGGTTGACGAATCATAAGTCCCAAAAGTATATTCACAATCATAAAAATGGGAGAAAAAGAACAAGAAGGAGTAGGACAAAAACATAGAAAAATAAGTAAATAGGGGGTGAGGGGGGTAATCACCATGGGGATGTAGAGCAGAGATCAAAGCTAATGACTTCCAGCAGGAGGAAAAATGATGGAATGGTAATAAAAAGCCCATTATACTATTGCCATGAAAGTGTCCAGTGTATGCCAGGGCGATTGAGATGTATCATTGGGAAAAAAAGAAACATTTTTCAAAGCTTTCCATTCTAACAGGATAACTTTGACAGCCACAGTCATAAGAAGATTCAATAAAGTCATATTATGATCAGATAGCCCTAAAGAGGAGCTCAATAAATATGGGCCCAACAGGATTAGAGGAATAGAAAGGGGATAGGATACCCCAAAAATACTAATAATATGGCCAAGTTCTTCCATCCAATAGCTAGAAATGTGTTTGCATGTAAAAAACATATGGTCAAGGGTGCTGGAGGTCTCATTGCAGGACCAGCTGAGATAGGAATCAAGCAGTTGTATCTTAAACATTCTATCCAGTGTCCATTGGAAAAGATGTGCAGTGTAGAAGCATGTTTGAGAAAGGTCGACATTAATTAATTGTTAAAAAGATTTGAAGAAATGTTTAACCAGCTATCATTGGGAATCAGGAGAAATTTGACTCTGCTAACTATGATGACCATCATTTTTTAAGAGGCGAAGAAGGATTAACCAGAGCAGTGTGCAAGGTTTTATATATTTTTTACGCTACATGATCCCCTCTACTCAATTATTCAACAAGGAGGGAAAATTTGAGGAAGGCAATGTACCAAGTTTTGAAATATTTGCTTTAATCTTTAAAAAGCTATAGTAGTTCATATTAGACAGTAGGTACTTGGCTTGTAAAAGAGCGAATGAGAGAGGGCGGTCATCTTCCATCAGAACAGATACTACTTTGATACCGTTCATGGCCCAAACCGGGCCTATACTTGTTGAAACTGTATTAAATGTTTTTGAGTTATTCCTTAAGGAAAGGGCTGAAGATTTAGATAAACTAGTGTATTATGACTGCTCCAGACATAAAGTTGTAGAGAACATTTTTCTCCATTGACTTTCAATGGTCCAACAGAGAGCTTCATCTTTTTTTTGTCACATGGAGGCGAGGCTAAATTATGTAGAGAACTGCTTGGGCCTGACCCCATGTTTACTCTGGTTAAAAAATTGGCATACACCAGAATTAGAATTCTCAATATACATACTCAGGACTGTCTGGCCCTGGATAATGCTAAATATGTGCCCTGTCTTGGTTATGTGAAGCATGCTCTTGGCAAGCTAGGATTTAGTTTTTTTTTCAATCCAACCCAAATTCTGTGTTCAGCCAAAGCCCACATAAAGACAGCCTACTTTGGACAGACAAAGCTCATGCACTGGTGACAATCCTCCTAGATCACCCCTTTGGGAATTAATGATGCCATTGCATCTATTCAAGACATTACATTTTATCTTCCTGGTTTAGAAAATACTCAATATAGACTTTATCTGACTAGGCTCAGTCTTGGCACCTTACACTTTCTTTGAGCTTTTCCAGTTCAAGGAGGATAGTTTGTGAATCCCATCCCCCATCCCTGTCACAATCCCTCAAGACATTGCATATTGCACTTTTGACTCTTTTGTGCACTTTATAAAATACCAATATCACATTATTTGTTCCCTTTCCTGCAGTTTTAGTTCACATCATGAAGGTTTTCAATTTCTTATTAAATCTTGACTTTCCAGGAATATTTCACGTTGTTGTAAGTATTTATTGTTTATTATTATGGAGGTATATGCTTTAATTATTTTTTAAAGGCAAATAATGAGTTTATTGATTTAATGTCTGTATCATGTATGATAACTGTATTGTGTTTTGCTCTCTCTTTTACGGCATTTTATCTTGCCAAATAATGTTTTTATGACTTACTGATATGCATGGGGACAGAGACTTGCCCAGACGGTTGAGCGCTCAAATTGTGTCATAAAAGATGCAAGAAAAGTGAGGCAATGCTAAAGAGTTCATAGTTAAAGCTGAAAAGAGGGAGTACAGAGACATGAGATGGTTTTCAATTAAAAGCCTAGGGAACAGCATGATAGATGAGGTATTGAGCCAACCCACAACTTGGGCTAGGAGGAAAGCTGTTTCATTATCAAACCAATTTAGCCAGGTCACATCCTCCCATTGAGCGTGGAAGTCTAAGGGGCTTATTTGCAAGCCCCTCGCTCCACTTTTTCCCATGTAAAAAGTGACGCACCTGCGGCACAAGAGGTTTGTTAATAAGCCTCCACATTTCTTAACACTCATCCTAAGCTTTTTATGAGTTCATAAAAAATTGGATGCTAATTTATCTAAAGTAGAAAGGGAATTGGGGACAGCTGGACAGGGAGCATAATGGCCAAAAAGTTCACAAGGGGCGTGGTCATCATTTTTAGAGTCTCTAATCTCCCCCACCTAGATATAAATTTAGGAAACCATTAAGATAAATGGTCTTTGATTTGATCTAATGTTGCCTGTTCATTAGTAGGTACTAAATCCACCAGGTCCTTAGAAAACCATATGCCAATATACTTAATCATTTTCAGTTGGCAGTGAAGGCCTGATAACCCAATACAAAAAGAGTGACAGTGAACATTAGGCGGCATAGCCTCCGTCTTGGCTCTATTCAATGAGTATCCTGAAAATTCAGCAAAATATTGGATTAGAGAGAGGAATTTTGGAATAGTATGTCAGGATTTTCAGATATCATCTGCATAGGCAGCTGTTTTAAATGTGTGTGACCCATAAGTGGCACCACTAACACCTGGAGAGTCATTAATCAACACCAGCAGAGGATCCATAGCCAAGAGAAATACTAGTGGAGATAAAGGAGAGCACTGATGAGTACCTTGAAGTAAAGGAAAGGGGGGGTGAAAGAGCCTGTTAGTCCTTATTCTAGCACTGGGATTCACATGTAGGAACATAACCATTGAAGAGAAAATGTTACCCAGATTATAGCAATCCAAGGCAGCCTTAAGGAAAAGCCAGTAGACTTTATCAAAAGAATATTTGGTATCCAAGGCTGATGCAATGATAGCCAGGGAGTCATCAAGGGCTGGTTTCTCGATAACGTGACCTGACAAAAGTGATGAGTATTATCACATGGCAGTCTTCCCTTAACAAATTCAGACTGTGACTACTGGATGATTTTGGGAATCAAGGACCCCAGGCATTTCACTAGAATTTTAACAGAGATCTTCATCTCCATATTCAAGAAAAAGATAGGTCTATAATTCTTAGCTGCAAGAGTATTCTTCCCCTCTATAGGAATCACAACTATAGTGTCTTCTGCTGATGTACCCGTAACAGCGCCGGACGTGGCGAAGTGATGCAAAAGGGGGCAGAACCGTATTGAAAATAGACTTAGACAATTTAATGGGAAGGCCACCTGTACCAAGAGTCTTGCCCACAGGAACAAGTTTAATTGCCTGTATGATTTCCTCTATTTCGATCAGTTTATTAAGAAGACCATTCTTGTCATCCGAGAGAGATTTAATCCGAATGGAGTTAAGGAAGGTCACACAGGCTTCTACCGCGGCTCCAATCGTCAGGGTGAAAAGAGCCTCATAAAAGTTTTTAAAAATCTCCAGTATGTCTGCTGTTTTAGTATTAGCGACCCCTTGAGAATCTGTGAGCGCCCTTGTAATGGAATTGTTGTGTCTCAATTTAAGATATGCAGCTAAGAACTTACCGGCTTTGTTTCAATGGAAGAGGTTTTGCCTTTTTGAACTTGTACTGCTAAGTGTGCCCTCTTACTGATGATGTAGTTGTATTTATATTAGAGTCATCTAATCTCAGCCAATACAGAGGGTTCTCTAGAGTGCCTATAAAGAAATGTCTTGCCTTTAATTATCTTATCAAGAGAGGCCAGAGAGGCCTTTATATCTTTATTTCATTTGGCCATTTGACTAATACAGAAGCCCCTGGCAGCACATTCCAAATATAATGTAATGTAATGTAACAACCATTTATAAAATGCACTGTTGTTTCAAGGGAGTGTCCTGGTGCTATGCATCACAAGTGTGAGCTATCAAGGGACCTAACTATTAATCTTGATGAAAAAGTCAAGTTTTCAATTTCGGCCGGGACTGGGAGGTGGCTGAAATGTTCTGTAACTCCATGGGGAGTTTATTCCAGATTGAGGGTCCTAACAATGAAAGGACCTGCCTCCTGACCTGGACTACTGGATCCTAGGTATTTTGGCACAAAAAAGGTTGGCAGAATGCAGGTATCTGGCTGGGACATGAATACAAATTCTTGCCCTAAGATAGCCAGACTAATGGAGAGCCTTATGTACTAGCAGCAGGGCCTTAAAAATGATCCTCTTTCTTATGGAAAAAAAGTAAATAGACAGCAGGAACACAAAGAAAACACAAACAAGAACACCCACCAAAAGAAATCCATAAATGCAGAGATGAAAAATCTCTAGGGGCGAGTTTACAAGCCTGGGAGGATGTGGGAGCAGCCACGTGGCAGATGGAATACAATGCAAACCACCACGTTAAAAAACGTATCAAGGGCACATTGGAAGAGGCGAGCTTACCAATAGGTGGGGGGGGGGGGGTGATAGAGGAATGATAGGGAGTATCAGTAACCAGATAATAATAACTTGCCATCACAAACAAGAAACATAGCGAATGCATTGTCAAGCTGCACAGAAGTAGTTAAAATAATAGGCAAGAAGAGATAAGGTTATTTACAGACAAACCATTAGCACACAAAAGAGATTGACATGAATATAGGGGGTCCCAACATCCCTTATCTATCACTAAAGAGATAGGTAACCATCCAGAACACACCATAGAAAAAAGAAAAAAAGAGAAGAAAAGAAAGGAAAAGAAAAGAAAAGGAAGAGGACTATACCTCCTTTTACCTACCTTTTCTCTCCCTTCCCTCCCTCCGCCCCACATAATACAATAGAAAAAAATAAGGTAGATATATATCACACAAAAAGACAAAAAAACTAGTCATTAAACACAACAAATATGTAATATCCCTCCAATGAAGAACTATAGTCTGCTACAGATCAGGGGAAGAGAAATTACACCATTAATAAATGCAAAAGCTTTGACCCCAGAAAAAATAAAAGATACATCCGTTCGGCCCACCAAATATCAAGGGTGAGGAAAATGCGAGGATCCCGCAGCGCTACCCTCGTCCATTTGAGTCTCGGAGGTATTATCCAAGAAGGTTACAAGTTCTTAGGTTCATCAAAGATTTGCGGTTTACCCTTGAAAATGACCCTGCAACGGGAGGGGCCAGCAAATAAAAATGGAATGTTCCTTATGCCAGTCTACTCATTAATGCCAGAAAGCCCTTCCTCCTTGCCACTGTGTCTCTTGGGAAGTCTTGGGAAATAGCAAACGTAGTTCCAGGCATAGAGACTCCCCTAGTTTTCCTCTATATGTGCAAGTATGGTCTCTGCTTGGAGTTGTGGAGTGTTTAGGTTGAAAAGGAGATGCCCGGTAGCTACATTCTATTTAAAAATCTCTAAGGAATGATATTTGGAGGGCAGCTGGGACCCAGGACTCCAGGGACTCAACCACAGACATAGCTTTCTCCTCCACACCCTCCGGGAAGTCGAAAATCCTAACAGTGCACTGCTTTTATGGTCATCAATGTCAGTGATGTCTCTTTTAAGAGAGGATAAAACCTAACTGACATTATGGGGGTTGTTTCTCATGGGCCGATGCACAATCCTCTACACTGCTTATTTTACCTTCAGTCTGGTTAAGCCTAGATTTAAAATCCTTCATGACCTTCCTGATAGCTGCCACCGCCACTTGAAGGAGATCTGTATTAGTTTCAGTGATTTGTGCAATGTTAAGCACAACTCTGTTGCTGCAGAGCTCAGAGTTTACCCTTGATAGGGGAATCAGGAAGTGGGGAATCCTGTTTAGTGCATTTTAGTTTCCCCTAAGCATCTTTGTCCCTACAGTCTCTGGAATCCACCATGGCGTATGTCGGAGTGAGAGGAAGAAAAAGTCCATCAAATAGGGTTGCAATGGGGAAAAGCAGCAGCACAGCTTCGGGAACCAGGCATGATGGAGCGGCCAAAGATCAGATCATAGCACAATTGTAATCCATTAATAACACTTCCCCTACAATCTGCGAGCCCTCAGAAAGATTATGTGCAGGTTAATATGCTAGCCAGTACACACATCAGAAAAGCACATGGCATATGCAGCACAAGGTTGGTGGCATTCAGAGATCACATTTAAAGACATCAGGCAAGAGGTACATGAAAGATCTTGCAAATTCTCAGAAAATCATTGTCTTGAAGCAGAGATCGATATATAGTTCAGCCATAACTAAAGGCATTGAACCATGCCTGGGAAAAAGATTTATGTGATGCATTTCAAATTTGTACAACGTGTTAGCCACCGAGTCATCAGGGGGGCTATGTGGTGAATTTGTACAGCCTCAACCGGACCAAAAACTAGCAGAGGACAGCTGCTGTGATTCATCTCCATGACGCGGCTCCATTAGTGTGGAAGCCGATCAAAGGGAAATTATGGGCAACGTCATCTTGGGAGCCAGCTATCTTCATCGGGCCACAATCATCAGTAATTGGTGCACCCTGGGCCACCAACTCCGTTCAGCACCCTTAACAGCATCCTGGCCTGTTCCCCCCTGGGTTGATGGTGCCAGGATGGTGGCATCGCGGGTGTTAATAGCTTCAGCGCAGTGGTGGCTCTGCAGAGCTCACAGAATCGCCGCCATCCAGTGCAGAGCACAACCCCCACCCCGATCCTTATCCATTAAAGTAATCTTACAAAGATACGCTTTTTGAAAAACATGGCTCATATTTTTGACTGTGAGGACAATGAATGTGACTTTCCCTTTTGCCCCATGCTTTGCTGGGTATGGCTTAGCCTTACATTTTATCCCCTAAGAAGTCTCCTGGCCGAGCTTCTGAAATGTTGACGCCTTCCCTTTCCCATAAGCCTTTCATTCAGATTCCTTTTTCATTTTTCCAAATTCTTTTGTCTTAGTTTTGCTCCTCACTTTTTGCCCACTTGTTTTGTAGTTAGATTCCATTTTGATTGTTTAGGTTCTAAAGAACTTGCCGTAATTGCCCTTCGTTAATTTAGCTAGATTCTTTAACTTTCACTAATGTGTAAGTGAAATGGCCAGAGCTTTACTTTCAAAACATCAGAATCTGCTGTTAATTTTCTGTATTGCAGTTATTGAATGTTTGATTTGTCCTATGTTAACTTGAGTACATTTCTTCAGAAGATTTGGCTACCTGATGCTAATTTTGATCTTTACAGTATTTTCTTAAGATTTGGTTAGATTAACCTGTGTTAATTTGTAATGAAACATTTTAACTTTATTTCCAATTTGGATTTTCATTTGCAGCCAAATTGGTTACACTGTAAATTGAACGTTGCGTAATGTTTTGCCTGATTCTTTAGTTTATTCCCTAACGCAAACGCCAAGAACATCGGCCTCGAATTAGAGCATACAAAATGCTCCAGCACCTTTCAAGCACATCTGGTGGCCCAATCACTCTCCACACCTGGCAGTAACTTTTGTCACTTCCCTCTCTCTTCAGTGATGCACTGCTCCCATTTGGCCAGGCCACCAAGGCTCTCTTTCTTGCTCCCAGGTATTCCTCTTCCTCCTCCCTCATTCCTATGTATTCAAACTGTGCCTCACAGCCCCAGGCCTCACTCCCATTGTAAAGTCACTACTATCTCCCCTTTCTCCTCCCAGAACTGCCAACTGGGGAGCAGTTACTTGGTAGGTGTGGAAGAAAAGAGGCAGCCCCAGTCCTCAGTCTCAGGAAAGAAGGTGGAAAGTATGGTTAAATACAATCTTGATACCCCTATGTGTGTGCACACATACTTATCCATGTTTTTGTGAGTCAGACATTTGGTTATTCTTTTAGGAGAGAGTACCTCTACAAATACAATCTGCACAACCTGAGTAGGTCACTTCACAGTTCTAAGAGAATCTCTACTTAACCACTGGCAGCTTTGGCATAAGCAGCATATGCAGCAGGCAAGTCTCCAGAGGAATGTGTGTTAATTCAAGTGGTACAAAATAACATTTCAGTCAAGAACAGAACACCCTAAAATGTTCTAATCAATACAACTTTAATCAGCAAAAACAATATTAAAATAACTGAAATCAGGTAAGGACAACATGAGACATTCTTTTTGAAAATTTGAATTTGACTTAGGTGCGTTATGAGTAGGCTGTCTTGTTTTTTTAATGTTTATTTTTTGTAGCTTTCAGTGCTATTTTCGTAGTGTTTTTCAAAGCTTTTGAAATCACTGCTTTTAAGTGTTTATTCTGCTGCCTAATCCCTGAATAGACAACACTGTGCTTTTCCATTGTTTGCAAAACATATTGTGTTTGCAGAGCTTAAATTAGAGAATATATTTAATTTAAAGGAGAAGTAAAACAGAGTATGTAGTGTCTTCCCAATGACAGTGTATTCAATGAATTTATGTTAAACTGGTTTATGCCTAGAAAGTCTGTGTATTGCATTCTCATATGCACTCACATCTCAATACACTGTCTCATATCTCATTGCCTCTCAAACTCGCTCTGTCAGGACTCTATTTGCAGGACTTTTGATGGATTACAAAAGTAAGAATGCTATATGCAATTTTTTAATAAGCAAAATCCTGGACACAGTTGGGGGTCATTCACATACTCCTTAGTGAATACTACAACTTTGTAGAGGTGGTCAACCTGTCAACAGCATAGCACCTTGGGACACCTTAGGAATTTTGACTTACACTACATTGATTGGTAGCCCTGGATTCTAAGGTACTTGAAAAATGATGCTTTAACCATGCTCACCACTGCTTTTCAGCACTTTTTGCCTGACTACATTAAAGTGGTGCTGCTGTTGTTTAGACATTCATGGCTGCAAAGTGTTCCCTTGGCATATGTCTCACTTTAAGTCAGTTGTGACCTTTCAACAGACATCTCATCCTATTCTGGAACTTGAAATTGTACTTTTAACATTGTAACTATAGGCTCAAAACCCTTAGCAGTGAAGTGCAGTTCTGTAAAAAGCCAGGATTAGCTGAAGGCCTCACACATAACAATGGGATACTTTGCAGCTATGACTTTTGTTGGTATGTGGAATATCTTGTATCATGTTATCATCGCTATCCCATATGCTTCGTGTCATCACTCTTTTCAAAGGTACTTGTCACTACATCATGCACTGAATAATTAAAGACTTCGGTGTTTGGTAGGTGACCTGCTATTAATACTGACTTGTTAGAAAGGAGGGTTTTACTCATTCTGTGTCTGTCAGTAAATATGAGCGTACATATTGGGCAAGATTCTTAAGATCCAGCCATTTCACCAATCAGTGAAAGAAATAGGCACTGTCAAAAGATCAAATACAATATTAATATTCCCAGGTCCTTTACAATATATCAGATGAGACCAAATCTCAGACTTAAAACATGATTCTAAACCCTACTCCGTTACACCGAGCACACAAAACTGGAGGAAACAAACGGAAAAAGAAACAATACTTTAGTTCCATCCCCAAACAACAAAACTGAAGCAGAATAATCTTAGACCAGTCTCCCCGGCTCTACCTTATATAACAAAGTAACATTGTCTTAGCCCTTCCATAACGAAATAGAAATGACTAATTCTATCTCACTTTCATATCTGTGAATAGTATTTTATTTAGCGGCTGTCCAGGTGTTTATCAGTGTTTATACATTTACATGGATGAGGGCTGTTTCCCTTTCAGTGGGGTTTTATCAATTATTATAGGTTTCAACCTAAAACAGGGTAGCCTATTTATGAAGTAGACTGCAGTGGAGCAGCTGTTCGGTAAGCCTGGGAGGCAACATCAGTTTTCACTTGGGAACTTAGAAGATTTTTTATTTTTCAAAGTTCTCCAACAGGCAAGAAAGGATTCAGAAGTTGATTTATCAGATAGATCTTCATTACGTTCCTGCTTAAGTCTTAAGTTTTGGAACCAAAATCTCACCTAAGTTCGAATTACTTAGCCCAAGAGGATGCTTAGATGTTGGGGTAGATTTGCAGCCTTGCCACAGCTGAAGGTTTTAACTACGTGTGGGTAGAATTAGTGACATTTGATGCAGCAGAATTGTGCAGAATTACATTAAGAGTCTGGGGGCATGGCCCAAGCAGCCAAGATGGCAGGTGCAACTTACAGTACTCCTGCACTCTCCCTAACGATCCTGTCTCATCCAGTGCCCTGGCTCCACTTCATTAATCCCTACATGTTGCCTTCTGTTCCCCCCTCACAGGCGGTCCTCAGTGGGTTCCTCTGAGGTCGTATCCAAGACCTTTTGGCACATTGGAGTACTTAGGCCTGCTGCCTGGACTGAGACCCGGATGTCACGCATTCCTCATAGAAGCAATTGAGAAGGCAGTGCAGTCGACTAGAATTCCACTGCTGTGACCGAGCCAGAGATGTGTCTGTGTCAATCGGCTTCATGTGTGGATTCCTTTACCCCAGCAGCTTTGCCAAGGCTGCCAGGGAGGCAGTGGCTGCACAGGCCTCCGCCCACCAGGAAAACCTGTAGACCAGCCTTCAATCAAGTGCAGGCCCCCATTGGATTGGGTCAGCCTGAGAGATGACGGCAGCACAGGCTGTGACTGCCTAATGACTCAGGTCCCGCACCCATATACACCTGAACTGATGCCTTGACTGGGCAGGCTGGAACGGATGCGGCTGTCCCTACCCTGGCCAAACTTACTAATAAAATCCCATGATTGGAGTAAAGGCCTGGGATTGCCTCAGGAGGAGTGTGCCTGGCGTTGGCTCCAGCTCCTGACTGATCACATTTTTGCTGTGCAGATGGGTGAAACGCCTATATCAAAAAGGTGAGGAGTGGGGCCATGCTACATATCAAACTCCTGCAATACCCAGCAGCAGAGTGAGCCACCTGGACAGGAGAAAATCCTCCTTGAGACATTATTACTCTGGGCCTCAGTCGATTAGAGCCTGCGCACACTACCCCACCTCTGCTTGTCTGTGTACCTGGCCAGACCTCAACACTTTGTGTACATATTAATACATTGAATTCAGCCTCCTTTTTCATTATCCACTGCTGATAAGGGTCGAAATCACCCCATGCACCCACCTCATTCCTTCTACTGCAGGATGCCTTCTTCAGCTATTATCTACTGTTGGAGGGGCCCCAGCCTCATTGCTGTTCGGCAGCTTGGTGCATGGCTGTGTTGGTGGAGAGGGGGATTGGGCATGGACAGAGGCTCAGCAGACCTGCGCAGACTTCATTAAACCACACCTTTCATCCTTCAAGACACCACCAGTCTGATTGCCTCACCGCCCACTCCCCTCCACACCGACACCTGAAGACCTTGGTAGCCCACCCTAGCTAGCCTTTTTATTGACCTACCTGACTGCTTGTGCTGCCCCATCTGGGACAAGCAGGTTGTGGTGGTGGGGTGGCGCTCCCTGAAACCCACTGTCTGTAAATCCACCACCGATATATAACCCAGATACTAAAACTTCTCTCTCCAACCTCTTTCTTCTCATACAGAAGGGGACCTCGGGGCAGGGCACATATGGGGACACTCTCAGTTCCAGCCCTCCGAACTTTGATCATCATGGGCAGAAATAAACCCCTCACTTCCTTTTGTCAGTCCAAGATGGACAGATTTATCACCAATTCCTCAGACCTCATCAAGAAATCACCAGATGGAGACACTAGGCAGATGCTACTGGCCTTATCTCACGTACCATGTATTCTACAGGCTATCCAAACATCTAGGGAGGCCGTCAAGGCTATGAAAGGAGAAGTTGGTGTAGAGGTTGGGTTGCTGCGTCAAGACATTTGGTCGGTTACCAGCAGCATATCCGAGGCTGAAGAACATGTTACTACCCTTGAGGATGACTCCTCAGACCTGAAACCCAACATGGACGCCCTCATGGAATAGGTCCACACTCTGGAAGCCAGGGCGGAGGACTCAGAAAACCAGTCCCAACACAACAATTTACGCTAGCCCAGAGGAAATCTTAAAATGCAGTCAAACAAAAGCTAAGAGCAATGTCCATACCTTAAGCCTGACTATTCACTGCCAGACTCCGAGTGGTCCACAACTCTAAATTCCACTTCTTCAATACTCCTGAGGCCGCTTGTGAATGGGCTACCGAACAAAGTTCCCTCACAAAACACAGCACGCTGCAGGGGTATTCCCGGAGTGGCCCCATGGCCCAGAAACCAACTGTGTACACTCCAGGTCCCGCCACCACCCCAAACAGAGGAATAATAAGAAGGAGAGGGATCAATCATAGGAGACCCCGCGGTCTGACAGCAATGACTTTTGCTCTAACCAACCAAATAATTCTCTCCTTGCAAGTTCTCAGGCCTCAATGGGAGAGGAGACAGAGGTGGCTGGATCGAAAGCAGGATCCTTGACAGATTGAACACAATACACAAATACACCATGAGAAACACTTCAGACCCAGGGTGCTCTTGTACAGGTGTACTGTATCCTTTTGCTTATATCCTTAGAATTTAGGGAGATGTACAATTGAATGACTCAAGTTATAATTTTGTTTGTTTACTTGGGAGTTAAATGGGTGTCCGATGCTTCAAGGGTGGAAGTGTTGAGTGGGGAGGGTGGTTGTTGTTGGTTTTCTTTAGAGAATCAATTTTGGTTTGTGCTTATTCTCTGCTTTTGTTTTTCACCAGACGTCAGGCATGCTTCTCTACCTCCCTTAAGAGTACAGAGAGTTCATCATTCTTGCCCACACTGAGCACACTCATTCTCTACATCCCAGCCTTGCGATGAAACAAACCCTTATTTCCTAGAACATTGATGGTCTATTAGACAGCATCAAATGCACCAGTGTTCTTAAATCCCTCTGTCCAACATCTCCATCCGGCGCAAGTCCTCCTGCAGGAGATCCACCTTCCAGGTATGCAACGCTCCATTATAGGTAGATACGGATATACTAGAGTTCCGTTCACGCTTCACCAGAGGCTCAAGAGGTGTGGCGATTCTACTCCCCAAAACCCTCCCACTTGAAAACATTGAAACATTCCATGACCCTCTTGGCAGATATGAGGGGGTGACAGGAATATTAAAGGGAGCACCTTATGCTTTTTTCAGCATCTACATTCCCCCTAGATACACAAACAAACCTAGCAGGCCCTCACTGAGGTGATAATGTCACTTCAACATTGCGTCCTCCTTGTAGGGGGAGACTTCAATACAGTGGCGGACCCAATATTGGATGTTTCTTGACCTCCTACCCGAGAATGCACCAGTGCGCTTAAATCTCTGTAACGTCTCTATCTGGCGCTGGTCCTCCTCCAGGTGTGCAATGTTCCTTTATAAGTACAAATGGATATACTAGAGTTCTACTCAGTCTTCAACAGGTGTGGCGTTTCAACTCCACAAAACCCTGCCTCTTAAAAACATCCAAATATTCTCTCTTGATAGATATGTGGGGGGGGGGGACAGGAACACTAGAGAGAGAGTACCTTATGCTTTTTTCAGCACCTACATTCTCCCCCCAATGCCCATACAAACCCTGCAGGCCCTCACCAAGGCGATAACATCACTTCAACATTGCGTCCTCCTTGGAGGGGGAGATTTCATCACAATGGCAGACCCAATATTGCATGTTTCTGGACCTCCTACCTGAGAATGCCACACTCACTCTAAAATGGCCTCTAGGGCTCAGTGATGTCTGAAGAGTCTGGAATCTTCCTAGAAGCACTGCATAATGACACACCTCCACTTCACACCACACTATATCCTGGATAGACTACATTCTCCTTCCAGCCACTGACCATCCGGCTACAGCAAAAGCAACTATGCTGCCCAGAGGCATCTCAGACCACTCCCCACAACACTTCCATTGGGGTTCCTCTATACCGCATCAGCGGCCCATTTGGCGCCTTGACACATGGTTCCTCATTGATGAACAGTTAGCCACCCAGATGAGGGACGAACTTCAGTTCTACTTTGACTCAACGATGGGACATTTGAGACCACAGATATTCTATGGGCTGCGAGCAAGCTGGCAATTCAGGGAGTAGCAAAACAATACTTGGACTGAAACGATAGAGAACTCCAAAGCAATATGACTGACTTGGAGGCCCAGAGAGAGAATACAGAGCTTGCCCTTTCCCAGACCGAAACACTCACTCGTGAGCTAGACCTTGACAAAACAGCTCCCCAGAAACTCCTCTTCCATGAAGCCCACCAAAGCTAGAGACCGACTGTCCACGGGTGCATGAGCAAGGAGACAAAATTGATATCCTTCTCTACCTGCTGGCAACTAAACGGCTCGAATCACATTTCACACCTGCAGGAGAACTAGGGCCCATATTTATACTAGCTTTGCGCCAGATTAGCATAATTTTTTTTTAAGCATATCCGGCGCAAACTTAACACCATATTTATATTTAATATAAGAGTTTGTGTCATTTTCTGGATGCGTGAAACCACCTTGCGTCAATGAGATGCAAGGTAGGCGTTCCCGTCCAAAAAATGACTCAAACACCTTTGCGCCATATTTATCCACCCAAGCAAAAATGACGCACAGCTGGGAAGCGGACCCGAAAAATGACACAAAGCCCGATTTGCATCAAATTTTAATGCCTGGGTCAGGGCAGGCGTTAAAATAGGGAAAACACACCACTACTTAAGGAAAACTAACACAAGCAACATCATTGCTCAAGAAGGACAACATGGAAGTGCTACTCATGCAGCATGCCAGATGACGCAGAGCACAGGACCAACAGCAGCAGCTACCACCACACCAACATGGACCCCAAAGGCAATGCAGAAGGCAGGAGAGGCTCTTCAGGACCAGGATAACCCTCCTGGGCCTCAGGGAACAGGATGTCATTCAGAGGTACAGACTCAACTGGCAAGCCATACAGCAGCTGCTGCGCCAAATTGAGCCACAGTTAACAGCCAGCCTGCAGACACCCCACAATATTTCACCGGAGACCAAGCTGCTAGCTGTCATGCACATGTTGGCAAGTGGCTCCTTCCAAACTACGGGTGGCCTGGTTGCTGGGATATCACAGCACTCATTCTCCACCTTCCTTCCCAAGGTTCTTGATGGCATAATCTCCCTCACACCCTGCCACATCAGCTTCCCCAATACACAGCAGAAGCAGCAGGAGACCAAACAGGGGTTTTACCAAATACATGGCTTCCCACATGTGCATGGTGCTATTGACTGCACACATGTCCAGATTGTACCACTTGCTGCAACCGAGCACCTACCGCAACAGAAAGCACAACCACTCCATAAATGTGCAGGCCATTGTTGACCACCAGGGATTGTTCACCAACATCTTGGCAAAGTATCCTGGGAGCGTACATGATTCCTTCATCTTCGGCCACAGCACCATCAATCAGCACTTCCAGGATGGATGACATGGCAATGGCCTTCTTGTTGATAAGTCCATAAACCTAGTTATATACACACGGCACAGCAACCCTATCGGACACACAAGACATACACCACTACATTGACACGTGGCCAGAAAAACACTGAGGTGTGACGCTGGTTGTTATGTTTGATATCCTGACCCAATGGGATACACACCTATGGACAAATGACGGCTGCCAATAACAATAGATGCCACTATAGAGCCACACGGGACCAATTTAAAACCACACAGTGACATTGACATGGCCTTCATTGGCAGTACAACCTGGAAGGTTAACCATTCAATATTACATAAGGCCACATAGTCAATCCCACACCCTCCCATGCAATAAGTACTGTGGAAGGGGTGTGCAATGTGTGTTACTGCAGGTCAAACACCATGAGACACATAGCATGATGATGCTGACTCACATGTAGGTGACATGGAAATACCGAGGCAGTACCAACATCACACGTCCACCCTGGGGTGACGTTGCCAGCTAACAATAAGGAAGTGGACTGTGCTATGAACACATATTGATGTGACACTAATGCAAAGTGCACACTGCTGCACATAGTGAAAAAGCCAATTCTCCACCTAAATAACAGACAGACAGGGAGATAGTCCTTCCTGCACACATACATCCACCTCCACTAGCCAGTTAGCCAGCTCACCTGGAGCAAGCTTAGTAGTGTAGGTGCATGGTTGCACATGATCCACTGGCAGAAGGAACCACAAAGGTCTACATAGAACCAAGTCACACATGGGACAATTGGGCATTGTCAATACTGAACACCTCCGTGCTGCCAACTTAGGGAGATGTGTTGGGCATTGCCAGCAAGCCCAATCAAAGGGCCTCACCTCTGGTTTTTATTTGCAATTACATATGTCCAAGTGGATGGGATATCCAGGCCGTGTAGTGCAACCATGCTACCATCACATTGGAATCTATTGTGTGTGTGGAAATATCATGTCCCCTCCAGTGAACATACACTAAAACATCTTGCTCACTACATAACGCATGGGAGATACACACTGATCTGCAATTTTGAAACTAAACCATAGATATCAGGTCAATGAGCCAAACACAAGTTTTCAAGTCAAACAACCCAATGAAGAAAGAACCTCACAGAAGCCCAGGATCCCACACAATGCCACAAACACATATGAGTCATAGCCAACACAAGATATCAACTTGCATGCTCATTCCTGGTGCAAACAACAACAAAATACTTACTCCTATTTTCTCTTTCAGCTGCTCAGGGTTACGGGATCCAGCCATGGATCATGACCCCATTCCACAACCCAAGCACAGCAGCAGAGTGTGCCTATAATGAGGCACATCGGAGGACACGCGTCATTGTTGAACGGACCTTTGGCATCCTGAATTCCAGATTCAGGGGCCTGGATATCACCGGAGGCAGGAGGCAGTATCCTATATTCCCCAGAAATGGTCTTCAAGATCATATTGACTTGTGCCATCCTGCAGAACATTTGTGTTAGGAGGAACATCCCCCTATATGAACCTGAACAAGAACTGCCTGAAGAGGAGGAGAAGGTGGATGGTGCCTGGGAAAATGAGGGGGGACATCCAAACACAGCTGCAGGAATGCGTCGCAGACAACAGATAGTTCACAACATTTTTCAACAATAGTCACTATAAACACATTGTTACGATATGGAATTAAACACCTCACTTTATAACTGAATCCAGCTCTGGGTGATTATAAATGCATCACATGTTCTTTGGGAATCTGAGTATTACCTCAGGGAGCATGTCACAAAGACAAATCTGACTACTTCTGATGCCACATCACATTTGAGGGGTATGATTGTACAGCAAACATCACACACCGTTTGTAAGAAAACAATCTTTTCTACTTCACCTTTGAAGGGCAAACTCATAGGACCACAGCTATGACAGACATCCATGTTGCCAACATGGTCTACTGTAGCATATGACACACAACTATGACATCTTCAATCATGAGGTAAATAAGCGCATCATACATGAGGCAGTGGATGTGAAATTGCATTGGTAACAGGAATGTATGAACAGACTCTTGACATCAGTAAGTGTAACACTGGCTATCTCTGCAAGGTGCAAGGTGCATCAATCCTGAAAATGGATAGCACGAGTGTCCCAGGTATGACAAGCAATGCTCACAAGAGATGCCCTGCACAGTCCATCCCAGGTAATAAGTCCTGCCACAGCCATGTTTTAAGTCTCTGACCTCCCTTCTCTTGGGGGCGCTGTAAATGGACTATCTGTACGTTGGGAATCATCAACACACACCCAGACTACCATTCTGACTCCTGTTTGCTTCCCTTTTCAGTATGGCATGCCATAGTACAACTACATTAGCCTGCATGGACTTCAGATCCCACAATGCACTGCCTGGTAGTCGATAAGACCTGTAAACTTCTGTCCATTGCTCCCCATGGGAAAAGTCCGGTTGGCCCCTTATACTGGATTCTCTCCTGCAGGACCTCTGAGAGACTTGCTGCTACTGGAACAGCTTAGAAGCTGCCATTCCCTGAAGCTCCTTGTCTTGACTGGAGTACAATTCATTTGTGTACCAGAGCCCTTGTTGGATTGTGTTACAGTTCTGAGTACCCCTGAAACTGCTCTCTGTTTCCACAGTGTTGTTCCTGTCAGACTCTGCTCCATGTTTCTCTGCCTTGTTCATGTTTGTTCCTGACAGAGCCTGTTTAGAAAAAGACAACCTTAATGTGTCTGAGAAAGTCAGTATACCAGGCTCCAGTCACTTACTTTATCAAACTGCGCATCTAGCTAGTCTAGGAAGTAGGGGTCGCCCTTCCCAAATTATGAAAACGGCTCCCTAGGAATCACTTGCAGGGAGACTGGTGCACTTCTTTTTCTAGATGGAGAAGTATTTTTGATTGTTTTGGTCCTGAAGAAGCGTTGTTGTATCCTTGTGGACCAGCGAGACGCGAAACATGTCTATCGATTAGAGAGGGTGTTAGATAATGTCCTTCCCCCCTTGTGATTTACATTGAGAGAGTGGTTGAGCATTATCACTAACAACACACTCCACCTGTTTTTTACCCTTGGCCTTAACCTCTTGCTGATCTAATAATTTTATGATGAAAAGCTTGGTTTTGAGCCAATTTTATTTTTTCCTACTCTCCTTCCTTTGTTGATCTTGTGAGGCAGCACTGCCCGTTTCCTTACTTCTCAAGGCACATAGACAGTGAAAAAGATCTTGGCAAAGAGCCCCCTTTATGAGGGGACCGTCAGACATTGATGCGCCGGTCTGACGAGGAGCATGCTCAGTGATGAAGCATGACATCCAATTGGATGTGTGAGGGCTTTTGCTTCTAACAGTAGGGTTATCCTGTGTCTTCTTTCTGTTGGAACAGTGTACCTTATACTTGTATAGACTAAGCTTGGGAGGCTGTACACTGGACCATTATTCTCCCCGTCCCTCTTGTTTGATACATACCTGCTTCATGTTAGCCAGACCGGTTCTAGTCTTTGCATCAACCAGAGCCTGTTCCCTGTGCCTGCATTTGCCTCCTAGTTGGTTTCTATGCCCTCCGTTTCCTCTTGGGGTATTGTGTCTGGTAAGTGTACGATCAGTCCTCAACTGTATAGAATAGTTTAATTTTGTATTTGTACTGGCACATGTTTTCCAGGGGGCTAATCCAGCCCCCATCCTTTGTCTGGTTTTGCATGTATTCATTAGTGCCAAACAGTGACAGTGTGCTATGGCTATATTCCTGGATTTGGTACTGTGCCTTGTATGTAAGGACAATCCATGTTTGTGCCCTGACGGTCCAGACACAGATTCACTTCTGCTGCCATCTGTCGATGGGGCTTGAGTGGTGACTAGATGTGAGATTAATCTGCACAGAGGCACTGATGTTCCCTGTTGCTGTGGGAAGTTCAGAGCCCTACCCTGTGTACAAACGCAGTGATGAGACCTGCGTGTTTGTCCATTACTAATCCGTAACACATGTCCACACCAAGGTTTCTCTGTCTTCACTCTTCTGTATTTTCTGCTTTACCATAACTGCCCTATCCCCTTGTATGCCTTAAGCGGATCTACGGCTTTAGGACAAATCTGCTTTGACAGATACTCTGCGAACTCAAGTGTTGCCTCCACAGACTCTTGACTAGACCTGCACAAAACTGTCAAATGCCTGACTCATGGGTATTATACACACACGTGACCATGAAGTGGTAGGCAACAATTAATGACATGTGAGGGGTAACATATCCAGCATAGCCCTCGCCAGCCATCCTCGAGCTTCCCTGTGTATTGTTTGTGTTGGGAAATGTATTGTCCCCAAAATCAAACAAGTACACACAGCAAAAGAGTTGACACATATTACAAACACATATCAGGACTGTTGTACCTCATTGATTGGTATTTGGTGTTGATACACATTTGTAACACATTTATACATGAACATCACGCATAATGTATTACATGCCATTCCAACAGAAGCACACAATTAGTTGTAACAGTCAAATCACACACAAAACACCCAAGCCATGATTTATATTTTTGTAGTGTAACCTTGCTTTCCTCTATTGACGCAACATCTGTGCAAACTTACAAATTCCATTTTAATTATCTACGTTTACACTGCTGTTACGTCGGTTAAAAAAGCAAATCCTGCACAAAGACATTAGAAATGTGGGCTGCGGTTGCATGGTCTACCACATGTGGCCAAACACCAGAACACACACTGCATGCCATACCATCCTATCTTTGTCTAGATATAGGTGGCATGCATGTTAAATAAAGAAAAATGACGCAAACACAGTTTGAGTCAGAACCTTTGATGCAAAAGTGTCGAAAAATTATGCAAACGCACAATAAACATCACTGGGTCCCTAGCGTTAATTCCACCAGCACATCCAAGGGATGCGGACATCCATAGAAATTGTATTCTTCCTTGAATGTGTGGGATTTTGACCCTTATGTAGCTTATGCGTCAAAAATATTGACGCAAACTACGTGAGCGTCAAAAATGTACACACAAGACGGAAAACGGGTGCAAATGGGACAGGAAGTGATGTAATAGGATATCCTGTTTACAGAAATGGTACAGTGGGTGTACTTTCACTTTCACTTTGCAGTCTGTGATTTTTCTAGACTGTGTGGCTGTGTGTTGGTCTTGCTCTCTTGTGGATTGTGGAATTTGTCTCTTGTGTGATCTATCTTTTGTCCTTTGGTGTTACCTAACTGTATTTTGTACCTGTGTAAGTGTTTTTGTGTCTTTTATTGTTGTCAGAATTGTATTTGTACTGTTAGGGGTCTGTTTGTGGGTAAGATTAGTTGGGGTAGTTTGGGTCTTTCATTGGGGTTTGTAAGTTTCCTTTTTTCTACTTTCTTTTCCTTTATTTCTCATTGTACTGTAATACATTGTTTACTGTATCATGTAGGGAAGAGCGAGGCTGAGGCGCATGGGTGAGGAGAAGCTTGGGGCATTTGTGTGGCTGATGTGCCACTTCCTTCCTATGATGCTCGAGGCAGGGGGCCGTGTCATACAGGGGTAAGACGGCTGCGTTGGTCAAAGACGCTGTTCCACCTTTAAAGAATATTCAACACCTCCTGGAATGAGCACCAGCTCAAGCCAATCAATATATGTCTTTATTTCGGCCAAAAGCCATAAAAGTATCCAATAAAACAACATACCATATTCACACAATAAAATAGAAAAAGGATAAAAAGAGAAGGGTGCCATATAATACATGAAGAAACCCTGTCACTTTCTTCTAAGATAGTTTGTAAGAGAACACAAATATAAGAACAGTATAAAACAGACATTAAATATTATAGAATTAAAAAAAACATCCTGACTTAGTTCCACTTGGTTATCTGCTTCTGCCAAAAGTGTTTTTGACTTTGATAATCAGTCAGCAAGATTTCCTCTAGTTCTTACAGCCCATGCACTTTGGAGATACCTTGCGACTGCAAAAACAACCTTGTCACTTGTATCACTTGCCAAAATTCGTAAGGATGTATTGTATTTACTTATCCCCTGTGATCTACATAAAGGAATAATCCACATCTTCCTAGGGACCAAATATCTAGGGCAAAAGAATATAAAGTGTGCAAGTGTCTCTGGTTGCTCGTGGCAGAAATGGCAGAAGCTCGAGTTGTTATCCTCCTTGCTCTACCTTGCGGTGAATGTCTTGAGTGGCAAGATCCCTAGCCTAAATTTAATAAAGAGGCTTTTAATGTAAGGAGGACTTATATTATCCATGTAGGCTTCAAACTTGGGACTGCATTTATGGTCTAAAAACTGTAATGTTCTGCTACCATGGTCCTTTTTGGTCCAAGTCTGCACCTGAACCATCTCCCAGTAACACCGCCTTATGCGTACTTTTGCTTCCTTGGTTAAATTGCAAGGATCTCTCCACACCTCCTCCATTTTAATGCATTGGCTCATATCTCTGATATATTTGAACCAAGGAATTTTCAATGCGCCACCATTCGCTAGTAGCTCAGCTGCTGCTGCTCGATAGGTGGACAGATGTTCGGATGTCCAAAGACGAACCCAATACATAAGATGTCTCAGGGCAATTTCAGTATGGATCTCATTTAAAGCTAAGTCAAATCTGAGGGGAGTGAGAGGAGTACTCATCGGCAGATGCAAGAAGTTGCGCATAAAGCAATTTTCTACTTTTCTCAAGCTTCTGGAGTTGCAGTGTCCCCATAACTCAGCACCATAAATTGAAGCAGCCACTGCTGCTGCCTTATATACTGTAATGGCAGGTGAGATTTCCCCTTCCGAGGTGTTTACAATTTTCCTCCCTATCACTGCTGACCTCTGCCAAAGGACAGACAGGCTCTTTCCAATCTGTGCCGACCACTGTTGGTCATCCGATAGTCTGATCCCCAAATAATCAAATTGGCTAACTCTCCCTACCAATTGTCCAGCTATAGTCATTTTTCCCCTGAATGACTTGTGCGGGTTCAAAGCCATAAACTTGGTCTTAGTTGGATTTATTTCAAGGCCCCTCTTGGCACAAAAGATAAAAAAAGCATCAAGTTCATTTTGGAGACCCATTGGGGTTCTTGAGATCAATAGAGTGTCATCCGCAAACATTATAATGGGGACCGGGACTCCTACTAGCTTTGGGGCATCATGGCTACAATGCATCAGCTGATCTACCACACCATTAACAAAGAGGTTAAACAGTGCGGGAGCTAAGAAGTACCCCTGTCTGACCCCCCTATCAACGGGTATGGCTTCTGTCAGGTCTCCACCTTGAGACCAACATACTTGAGCATAAGTTCCCTCATGGAGCTATTTTATCAGTCTCAGTAGTTCTTTGTCAAGTTGATAGGTCTCCAAGACATTCCACAACAAGTCCTGTGGGACCAGATCAAAGGCGGCATTTAAATCAATAAAGGCCACATACAAGTGGCTCTTATTGAGTATCAGGTATTTCCAGCAGAGGAGGTTGAACCTGAACGCCTGGTCTATTGTGCTGACTCCTTTCCTGAATCCCGCCTGGAAGTTGGAGAGGATCTGAAAGTCTGCAGTCTGGTCAGGACCTGCTTACAAAATACTTTTTGGCTCACATCAATGAAACTTATTGGTCTATAGTTAGTTGGTAATTCCCTTGATCCCTTTGTAAAAACAGGAACTATTATTGATCCTTGTCATGTAGAGGGAAGCCCACAACTCCTCAGAATCACATTGCTAAGTACATTTAGATATAAGGACCAAGTTCTGGGTCGGGATGGATACAAGTCACCTGGAATACCATCTAGACCAGGGGCCTTTCCTTTACGCAATGTTTGAAGAGCCAGAGTAGTTTCTTTTAGGGAAAAAGGATCCAAGTCAAAGTTAGATGAAACAGCTACCCCGGAAGTTGGTGTATAAGAAGTAGAAGGGCCCTCTAGTACTAGTGGAGCAACATTGATGCAGCTAATATGAGCCGCTCTATACAGGTTTCCAAAGTGTGACACCCAGGTTTCTGGCAGGATTGCTGGTTAGCTCTCCTCGTTATGGGAATGTCGGTTTTCTGCTACCAATTTCCAAAACAGTTTTGTATCCGACTCATGGAGAGCATCTACCAAAGCATTCCAGTTTTTGGTTTCCCACTCTTTTTTGGCATTTTTCAGTGTTGTTTTATATGCAGTCCTAGTTGCTCTTATCTCCCGGCGACTCCCTACCTGCAATGCTCCCAACAGCTGAAGTTTGGCCTGCCGGCAAGAACTAGAGAACCATCTCATTGATCTATCCATGGTTTCTACCTGTCTCCTTACTACCTGGAAAAATTGTATTAACCGTTTGACCAGGGTACCATGCAAATTAATCAGGTCAGCCAGTACAAAATCAGTGAGCTTCAGGGGAAGAAGAGTTGATGCAACTACTTTGTATATTGATGTCTGGAACTTTTCATCTTCTGCCACCGTTTCCCATCTCACATTTTTGTAATCGTTTGTCGCTATTAAAATATTACCCTTCACCCATTTATTCAATTTTCTGCAATTAAATATGGAGGTTAAGAAAGATGTGCAGACAGCTTGGTGGTCACTATCATCTTGTGGGGAGACAGCCATATCAACGAGAGAATTCCAGAGTATATCGTCTACTAAAATATAATCTAAGTGGCTCAAATATAGTCCTTTTTTATATGTAGGCTGACCTGGTGGCCCGGGAGCAGGACCTTCTGGACCACCTAGGTGTGGTGAATGGTGGCCCTGTTGATGAGTATCACATTGACAAATGTGTACAGTTGAATGCTCCTAAGTGACAGTAGCAGATGTCGTGAAATGCTGCATGCAATGTTTGTGGCCATGTGGAATGCAAGTTGAACAAACTGCTAGTGTACCACTAATGTGATGTATTACACATGTTAATACATGGTAACAATTCAGTTCACAGTTTTGTTGAGCCATGTCCGACTATTATTCAGGGCCATATGTAGCAAGCTCTTGATAACTTTCACTAATGGCTAAGTTTACTGAATTTTTGAGTTTACGTCAGGACAAATATTCATTCACATGGACAAACCCAAATGGCCCATTCTGCTATCAGATTGCACAATCACAAAACAGGGTCTTCTAGTGGCATTTAGGATGAGGAGTTCAAATCCTATCATTGAGTCGCAGGCGCCTATTACATTTTTTTCTTGGGCACAATTGCCGGGACTGAGCTATTGCAGTTATCATCTGTTTCAAACTGGTGCCAACCCATTTTCAAAAGAAGGGTCTCCATGGGATCCCTCCTCTTTGTGAATGCATGGCCACAAACTATTTCTGAGCATGAAGTTGTGCATTGGGCCACTGACTGCTTCCAAAAATCTATTTTAGTAATTAAATAGGTTGTTAAAATACTTTCTGTACACCCCTTCTGAAATATTGCTGCATTTCAACAAATGTTTACATCTCAATATGAAAGCAGTCACAGACATGGTGGTCTGCTGAGCTCAGCAGGCCAGCATTCCTGTGAGTGCCACCATTCCATAGGGGTTTGCAAAATGAGACCTACCTCATCATGATTGAAGAGGTATGTCATTTGCTACCCCATTTTTTATTTGCAAACAGTGTCATTTTGAGTGTTCTACCTCTGATCATCCAACTTGCTAATTGCTAGTTGCTGAATCTCACAATTTGTGAATCACAATACCTTACATAGGTACATAGGGCCCTGATTGACATATTTCAGGTGCAATGACTACACCTATGCCCATGAATTCTGTCAACGATGATCAGCTAAGACACTGTCAGCATACATTCTTTCACAGTTTTGGAACAGCAAAGTGGGCAATCCATGTTTAGCGCTACATTGTCATCATTACACACACAGGATCCCATGTTGTCATAGGGGACATATACAACTTAGAAAACACTGCCAATGGGCCAAATGTTACCTCAGACAACACTGGCATACCTATTATGGACCACTGAAAGCGCGATAATTCCTGATTGAAAATCGACCAACATGTCCATCACACAGTTACTCATTGTCCTTTGATGCACAAGCCACAATACCTGAGTCACTTGTTCTGCAGTGCACCTGGAAAAGTGCCATTGCAACTGTCACCCAATAACAAATGATGAAATGGAGTACCATCTGAAATGGATTAGCCACAAAAGTGTGTAGTCTGGTTTAGCCCCACATGATTGTTAGGGCCAGTGCATGTGTGCATAAGTGTGTCTATCACTCACTGGAGTGACAGTGTCAATCCACGTTTGCAGTGGTATGTCTGTTGGAGTGTCTACATGCCTGATGTGCAGCTCTATCATATAAATGTCACACACTGTCATATGGTGATCCCACGTTTGTACAGTGATCAGACATTGAGCATATATCTCCCTTCCATGTTTTACAGGTGGACCAGCCCCCTGTACCATTGGGGAAGTGGCTTGATTTGAGGACCCAGACGTATCCATTAAGTGTGAAAATGTCTGTCCTGTGTTGTGATTGCAGCTGTGTGATGGACTCATTGCAAGATATAATGAGCTGGCACATGATCTGATATGTGACTTGACTGGAGGTTGATATAGTGTTCCATGCGAGGGGTAAATAATTCATTGGCAGAGAGTCCTATCTTGGGAGTCTAGTGTTGTGCAATAGGCAGGGGCAGGTGAACAAGGGGATTTGTAGCTACGTGTAGGCCCATATTTGATTTGGAGGTGGTCCAGTGTCAGAATTTTGTGAGCAATTCATACCTTAATTTACACAAGACAGTGATGCATCAGTTTTACACACAAACATGCGCATCCCTGTAATGTGATGAACATGTAGGACTGTATGGGTGACTGTCCCCCAGCACCTAGCCCCACATGTTGTTCTCCATTTACATGGCACTTATGTGGTATGTTATAGGCGTGCATGCAGGTCAAGGCCAGATGTGTGCTTGCGTCAAAGTGGGTGCTTTAGGAAATGTGTCAGTGAGATCTGATGTTGATGGTTTTCCACAAATTAATGTAGATGTGCTTGACCAATGTTTGACTCACTCCTAGTTGGCAGGCCTCCTTACATGTGTTCCACTCACTAAATCCATGTACAGCTGGGCAAAGCTTCGTGGTTGTCCTTGACGGTTGAAAAAATGTATTGCATGCCCATTCCCCCTGAGGCACAGGGATAGGGGGAGAAAATATATGTAGCTAGGTGTGATGGTCACAGTTTAGATGACAGACATCTAATTCAAGCATGCATGTGTGCCAAAACTACACTGACACCTTATGATTAGCAACTGCATACCATCCTGACATTTCCATATACAAATCACAGGTCTTGTGTGCCTTGAAGGTTATCCAGATCATAGGGATTAGTTGGCCTGGCACATGTTGAGTACTTGCTGCATTTGCATTGTGACACATTGCACTACATAAATGCACAGATCAGTTAATTTGGTACACACCTTGTTATGCTTTGCTGTGCTGTTAGATAGTTGATGGGTAGGCTGTGTTGCCATGGCATTTCTCAGGGACAATCTATCATCTGTACTGTGATTTGGACTGCATGTGCAATTTGTGAGAGAGTGTTAAATTATCATCTGTACATGCATCACACAATGATGACACTAATGTTTGCCTGTCTCTTTTTTACAGCTGCCAACGTGAATGCTGCACAAATCAGAGACTTCCAGAGGGGGGCAGTGCGATACATGCACATCCTGGATGGGGAGGCTGGGTATAGAATGATGGGAAGACGCTATCATCGGGAGAGAGTCACTGGAGCATGGCGGGCTTTTAGCCAAGCGGGCCCAGGATTGACCACAACAGGTGCCACCACCACCCTGACTGCAGGCAGTGGCACAGTGGACACCAGTACCTCCATCACACCTACTGCACCCTCAACATCTGGAGCATGAGCCACAACACCTGCTGCACCATCGATGCCACCACCTCCAACCATGGCACCTGCACCTGCAGTTGCCATGACTTCAGCAACACAAACCACCACAGCAGCTGGTATGGACATGGCCGCATTCAGGCAGCTTCAGAGGGACATGCATAAGGTCCTAAAGAGAATGGACAGACTCAAGTGTGATGTAGCTCGCAATAGCTGGAGACTGAAATCTATCCAAAAACCTCTGAGGAGGGCAAACCTCTAAGTCCTGTTTTGCCTCACCCCTAATTCCGTCCCCTCTTTCCTTACACTGTTTTTTAGTGGGTTTAGGGAGTTTAGTGATAGGTTAGAGTTGGCTATTAGTTTAGATAGGATAAGTAGGTTGGGAGTGGGAGGAGTTATATTATCACATGTTAGTTTGTGGGTGGGTGATTTTGTGTAATCTTAAAATATATATATTTGTTTAGTATTAGTTAGTATCTGTTTAGGTTAGCATATGTTGTCCTGCATGTGTGCTGTGAGATAAGGGGGTGGTGGTTAATGTTTAGAGTGTTTAGTTACATGTGGTACATAAGTTTAGCATAGGGTAGTTAGGGCCAGTTGTGGGTACTGTATAGTTAGGATAGGTTAGATTAGGTTAGTATAGGTGTGTGACATGGTTTAAGTTTTCTTTTATACATATTTAATAAAGTTTTAGGTACTCCTTTACGGTATGTGTCATATGCTTGGGGATCAGGGCCTTTGCATGAGTGTACAGTGGGAAATTTGTGTTTGCCTGAGTATTCCGTCCTGCATCCACATCACATTCTTGACATGTTTATTCCCACTTCCAAATGAGCTGTCACATTGGCAGCTACAACAAAGCTTCTTCTCTATGCATCTGCCATCCATTGTACCCACCACTCAAGGTGACTATGGTTCTCATGTATTGGACAGGTAGGTGTGCTTTTTAAGCTGTCATTGTTTGGGTCCTGTGTTGGAATTTTGGGCACTGTGTGACGTCTGCCTGCAGCCTGATGTTCATGTGAACCCTGATAAGCTGAGTGATGTCAAATTATTATGAGGTTAAGTATACAAAATTCACGCTTATGAGTTTAGATTGTACTCCCAGGTGACGTTATTGTCCAAACACTCTTACACCTCCATTCCTTCCGCATGTTGTGGTTGTGGCATTTATATTTAGAGTCAAATGTCACATACACTATGATTGTCTTGTAGGTAATGCGGCCAGCATTGAGTTTAATCTTGTAGATACCTTGGGCTTCACATATACAACTTTTACACAGCATTTGACTGTTAGTGGTGCTTTTACTTCAGAAATGAGCCACAAGCAGCACAGATGATTATAAAATCCAGACCCTTGTGCATAGATATTAGCCCACATTCTTTCTACGCTCTTCTATTGACATTCTGTGACCATTGACATGTTGCATGCATCACAAATCTCCAGCACAGTAGATGTGTCACATTACACAGAAACAAAGTGGTTGTGTAGGTGCTGTTTATTTTAAAGTACTGTAGTGCAATATTTACATAGTCCAGGTTTGTAAGTCCATTGGTGTGACGCATTCTATTGTGAAGCAACACACGTGCAATGTTGAGGAACATGTCATTGGACATGCTGCGATGTAGTGTCATTCAGTGCAGAGAAACATGAATTACCATTTAGGTAGTGAGAGACAATTGCAGTCCATAGTGCTAAGGTTAACAGTGTGTCAGAGAAGAATGCATGTCACCAACTGTAGCAAGACTGGCAAGTTGTCAAGCACAGGACAAAGGAAAAACAGTGCCCATGTGGCATGGGCTGGTGCCACCGGGTACTCCTACGGGTGAAGGTGATCTGTTCCACGTCCTCATCCTCTGATGTGTGTGTTGTCTCCTTTGCCCATGATGGTGGTGGTGGTGGGTTTGAGGGGGAAACACACACTTCAGTGTTTGGAGAAGTGGACTCTGAATTCCCAGTAGCTGCCAACTGTAGAACTATTAAGGGCATAATTGCAGCAAGGAGGAGCTGCTGGTTATTGAGTATGGCAGCGACATCCCTGTGTTAGGCAGCCATGTCTGCCCTGAGGGAGTCCTGATTGTTGTCATGCTTGCAGTGAAAAGTTTGGGAGGCCAGATGTTGTGGCAACTCCCTCATTGCAGTGGTGAGGTTCCTCACACACTGTTGGAGTCCTTGCAGTAGTGATTGTTGGACTTGCATGGTTGCTGACTGTTCTGCGGATGTCATCATGCTCATGCACATCCCCTCAAGGCTGGCTGCCATATTTTGCATCCCCACCCGCACCTCCTTGGCCAGCTCCCACTGTACTCCCACAATTGTCCTCAGAAAGGTGGTCCCAGTGTCATCTTGTGGGGTGGTGGGTGAGTCCTCTGGGATGGCTGCTACATCTGTGCTCCTCCCTGCGACTGGAGGTGGGGTCTGGAGGGTTCCCAGGACATCTTGGAGGGTTTCCTGGCTGATGATTGTCAGCTCGTCATCCATGTCATCAGGGTAGTCCAGGACAGGAAGATCCACAGGAGAGCCATCGTCCTCTGCAATGAGATATTGTACAATTAGTGTCTTTGTTGTGGCAGTTGTAATGTGATGTCACTGACTTCACATACACTTATACGTTGCTGAGACCTAGCACATACCATGTATTGCATTGGTATGACATGATACAGGTGTCAGCATTGGTAGTTTGTTGTGTTGATGTTTGCGTATGTGTGCTACATTGCATTGCACTGATGGGCCTGGCAGAGTTCCATTTCCTCTTATGACTGTGCGGGTGTGTTTCACTAGCTACACACATATGCCCTCCCTCTCAGTGCTGTTGTCTTAGCAGTATGACAGTTGAGATGTTGCAAGGTGGCATTGCAGCTATTGTAACACAGGCACAGGGTAGACCCTGGAATGGGCAGCATGGGTATGAGATTACTGCTTTGTACTTCATAATGTAAGTGACAGTGCCTGCTGTTTATTGAGTCTATGAACATGAGCATTTGACAGGAGTTGCACTTGGTTAGGAATTGAAGGGGATTGATCACGTAGTCATCCTGAACCCTCATTTTGAGTGTGTTTTTGCAGTGGGCACCTAACTGCCCTTTCCTAATTGGCTAGCACACACAGCACAGGTATTAGTGGCAATGCTGCTTGAGGCAATGAGATTGGGCATTGTCCCTTAGTTCACATTGTGACAATACCAGCTATCCTGTGACAGCAGCCCAGTTTTACATTCTACTCTACCCTCCTGGACTGCCTTTGCCTTTCCAGCAGCCTTGGCATGGTGGTGTACCCCCATGCAAAGGTTGTGGTGTTGTGTTGTGCTGTGCCCCTGGATGCCCCTGCACAGCCCATGCACCCGTGCCGTGCCCCTTTGCCCTTTCCACTGCCTGATTTCCATGGCTGACATGCATTTTGTAGTAGGTATGTACCTCCCCCTTCTTGCACTTGACATTTAGGCATTTTTCCCCCATGCAATTTACCCTTCATATGTGTTGTTTCCTGAAAGTCTGCACTGTCCTGTCCTGCAATTCCTGTAAAGATCTCGTCTGGGATGACGGCTGCAACCATCTCTTCTATCTCATCCAGGGCCTCCTGTGGTGGTTGACTCCCACCTCCAGTCTGCAGTGCTGCCTTCCTATTCCTTGCCATTTTCTCCTTTGTTCTGCGCTTGCAGTCATGCCAGTTTTTCTTACACTCAGTGACAGTTCTCCCGACCTCTGCCACACTGTTTATCTTGTCCACAATTTGTTGCCAATTGTTCCCAATTGGCAATTTGGAGGTGATGAAGAGTTGATGCTGGTCCTCCATCTCCTCTCTGACCAGTATTTCATTCTCCTCTGCTCTGAAATAACACTTCCTTTTCTTCTTGTCTCTCCGCTGGGTCATGTCTGTGTCCTCCTTGCTTGTTCCTGGTAGATTGAGGTCTCCCTGGGGTCTCTTCTTACTTCTGGGATCCATTTTGGGGCTCCTTAGCACTGTCTGCTGCATTTGCGTCACTTTTTGATGCTATTGCAGGGAAAAATGGTGCATATCCGGTTCGCAAACCGGATTAGAGTCATTTTTCCAGCGTTAAAGTCATTTTGCTTTACAACGTGGCGCAATGGTTAGCATAAAAAAATTACTCTACCCAGTTCTTAGCGCCACCGTGCGCCTAAGTATAAATTTGACGCACGGGTGGAGCTAAGAAATGGCGTTATCCCGCGTTAAATGTTTTGACGCAAAACTGTGTTCTGCGTCAAAAAGCATATAATGGCTGTAGGCTTCCGCACAAGATATAGCAGCCATTTTTGCAGCTTATTATCACGAACTACACCCCGACACACTCACCCCCGGTAGAGCACACCCAGCCCCTTGTAGTGGACATCCCCCTCCTGGCTTGCACCAGAGCCCAATGTATCTCCCAGGAAAAACCCATTATGATTCAGGAAATTCAGGGGGCTATCCATGACCTGAAATCTGGGAAAACCTCTGGCCCAGATGGGCTTCCCTTGGAGTACTATTCAACCTTTTGTGACACACTGTCCCCCTACTGCTCCATCTCTACAAAGAGGCACTAAAAAATGGGGGGTTTCCCCAGGACCTCGACCTTTACGACCATAGTCATCTTCTCAAGACTGTCCAACCTTCTGAGGCCTGTGGGTTGTACCACCCCATATTGCTTATCAAAACGGACATGAAAATAGTCGCTAAACTCAACCACCCATTTTAAGACAGTTGTTACTTCCGTAATTCATATCCCAGTCAAAGCAGCTTTATGCCTAACCATAGTACGAGACACTGTATACCCCATCTTCATGTCACCCTTGCCCACAGAAATAAACTTTCAGCAGATCTGGCCCTCCTTCTTGTTGACTTTGGAAAGAGCTTCAACACTGTAGAATGGGATTACCTGGTAAAGGTGCTCAAATGGATGGGAGTTGGGCCACGGTTTCACAGACTGATATCACCTCCATCCTCACACCCACATGCACAAGTTGTCATTAATCGGGTATTGTCAGTCTCCTTCCCTATTGAGCGAGGAACCCACCAGGGTTGCCCTCTCTCTCCCTTCTCTTTGCCCTGGCAAGAGAGTCTCTGGTGACACTGATCAGATGTGACACTCAGATGCATAGGTGGAATTGTGAAAAATCTCTAGAGGACAGGATTGCCCTCTAAGCAGACAATGTTTTGCTTTATTTGGCAGAGCCTGCTGAGATGGGCCAGAAAAAGTTAGAGCTTTTTTGATTATTCCTTTGAGTCTGGTACAGAGTGACAACGCTTTGCATGGATGGCAAATGAACATCCCTGTGCAATGTCTCAATTTAAAATACCTAGGAATCCAAATCAACACAATGCCTAAACAAGCCCATGTTCTCAACTTAATATCACTCATACAGAAATCCAAACAGAGTTTTGCTGTGTGGCACAATCTTCCACTTTGTTTTCTCAATATCTCTTTATTAGTTTTGAAAATTAGAAAACATTTTCAGGGTGCATATCTATATAATACAGCGTCCTTTTGTCTTTTTCATAGCAATGCACTCTGCAAGTATTATCTCATAGCATAATTTATCTGGCAATTACAGTATTAGAGCGATACATACTATTTTGTAATGTGTACTCATGCTTAGCACACTCAGTATTATGACCGATTGTGGTTGGTATATCCTATGTATTGCATGTTTATTGTACCCACGAGTGACTTATGTATCTAATATATCTAAAAGAGAATAAGGTAACAGTATAACTAGTAACAACTAAGGGTTCATCCCATAACTGGTGGTGTTACTCTGGATTTTCAGCACATAGCTAATCGTCGTTGGCGAGGATCAGTACTAGGTCTAAGACCTTGTTAGTGGCCCTGCGCTTTGAGGATCTATGTGTTACCCCTAGTATGTAGTGTGTTCCGTCCAGGTGTGTTCCCCACCCCGTAAAGCTAATCAGTATCTCAGTTATAGATTCCCAGAACTTGGTTACATATGTGCATGTCCATGCCATGTGCAGAAAGTTGGCATCACCTGCATGACATCTCGGACACTTGTCTTCTACTCCCGGATACATTTTCGCCAGTCTTGCGGGGGTAAGATAAGTGTGTTGTAAGTAATTAAATTGTGTATATTTGTAGCGATCGTTCGTGGAAATAATCTTTGGGACTAGGAGGGCTTGCTTCCATTGTTTATCTGTGAGCGCTGTCTGGTGTGCTGTTTCCTAGTGTGCCCGGAGCACCCTGAAAGATTGTGTGCTGTCTATGTTTAACGCATTGTATATTTTTGTGATCATTTTTCTCTCTCCCCATTGGATAATAATGTTTGCAACACTGCTGATGTTTGTGGCTCCTCGTCTACAGTGTCCCAGTATTGTGTGGCATAGCGAGTTAGTGATGCGTAAGTGAGAAAGGTGCCCGGTGATATGTTATAATCATTGACCAGGCTATCGAATGGGATCAACATGTGGTCCTCAAAAATATCTTCCCATTCCGTTATATGCGCATTCTCCCAGATGGACGCCCCCAGCTCGTATCGTTCATCCGTGCATCCCGGCAGGACCCTGAGTGGTAGGCAGGGGTTGTATGGGTATTTTCGTTGCGTAGTGTGTGTGTGTATTTGGTCCACCACTTCTTGGCAGTTTTATTTAATATATCGTCTTCTGGTGTGTCTGGGCCAGGTTTCAGGATCCAGTTCAGTAGCCTACTCGAGCCACCATGCCGGAAGGTATCACTCAACTAATGTAGGTTATAAGCTGCCAACCAGCGCATAGGGCACTGGAGCTGGGCTGCTGCATAGTAGTGCTCGTAATTTGGTGCTCCCAGGCCCCCCTCTGACATGGGTGTGTATAGTTTGCCCAGAGACACCCAACGTCTTCCACTGCCCCAATTCAGCGCCACAAGAAATGACCGCATTTCAGTGAACCATTTACGTGGGAGAGCTATTGGAAGAGCTGGGAAGTGATATAATAGTAGTGGGAGCACCAGCATTTTGGAAATAGCCATTCTACCCATTGGAGACAGGGGAAGGGATGGCCCGAATTGTAGGGAGGATCTCGCTTCTGTCAGTGCTCTTCTGATATTAATATCTACGAGATCCTTTTCCTCATGATATATTCTGACCCCTATGTATTTAAAAGCGTCACAGGACCATGTCAATGGGGTGGTGGGCAGTCACTCTTATTGGGCTGTAGTCAGGGGTGTGAGGGGGAACAGGAAGGACTTCTCCCACTCTGAGGCCAGATGCCCTACCAAACTGCTGCAGCAGTGCCATCAGTTGCGGTAGTACCCTGGTGGAGTTACGCAGGTATACCAATGTATCATCAGCGTATAATGAGATAATGTGGCAATTACCACCCATATACAGTCCCCAATCAGGCGCATGCACTCAGAGTGCGTGCGCCAAGGATTCCATCGCCAATGCGAAGAGCAATGGTGACAAAGGGCACCCCTGATGAGTCCCTCGCCCAATAGCAAAGGAAGCCGAGATCAGGGTGCCCATCCTCACCCGCGCTACCGGCGCCTGATGAAGAAGGGCTATCCTTCTCAAGAAGCCAGGACTGATGCCCATCTTTTTTAACACCCTCATCAGGTAATCCCACCCCAGTGTGTCAAATGCTTTTTCTATATCAAGTGATGCCACCCATGCACCCATGCGCATCCAGTTCATGATTGGAAACAAACACCGGAGGTTTAGAAATGTGCTCCTGCCTGGGATGAATCTATTCTGGTCAGTACTGATCAACCCTGTGATTATGGGCGAAGGCCTATTTGCCAGTATACGACCGAGTATATTGCAGTTAGAGTTAAATAGTGATAGTGGTCTGCATGACCCCATCAATAGGGGGTGTCTGCCTGGTTTGGGTAAGACCACCAATGTCACTTCTCTCACAGTTGTAGGTGAGATTCCCTTAGCATATGCAGCATTATATGTTGTTAACATTCTAGGAGCTAGAATTCAATCCGCCATCCATCGGTACTCAGCGTCTTTCCCGGCGCCGTGTATTTGATTGCCTCTTCTATCTCTGATAACTGCAGCGGAGTCTCTAATATGCCTGCTTCCGCTGCAATTGCAGTGTATAGTCAGGATAAATGTGTACCTGTGCTTCCCATATTCTCCAGGGGCCTCAGGCATGGAACACATGCAGGATGTGGTCTCTGTCTCGATAATTAAAGAGGTAAACCACCACTGGGCGTGGAGGGACCCCCGGGTGAGGGGGTCCACCTGGTAACCCTTGGGCTCTTTCAACTGAGAAGGACGAATGTTTGCCTTGTAGGACTGTCTGAGATAGCCATTCTTCCATGTAGAGATCCATGCTGGGGCCCTCATCGTGCTCTGGTAGCCCCACCACACGTTTGTTATTATGTAGGCAATGTCCTTCCTGATCTTCTACCCGCAGCCACAGTTGTACCACCTCCTTTTGTAAAGCATTGATGTGGGAGGCAGCATCTGCCACCGATGGGCGCATATCAGATTCTGTGTTTTCAGTGGTTTCGACATGCTTCTTCAGTTTCTTATGCTCTTCGTGCAGGTGGCCCATGTCTATACGTAGTGCATCAATCTTGGGCTCCAATGTGGCCTTGATGTCCAGCACTGTGTTTAGTATGTCGTTAAATTTCTGTGTGTTCCGCCAGCGTGGCGTCTGGAGAGTTTCTACGATCTAGCATCACTTCCTCCGGCACTCCTGTTCGGCCGCCTGGGATTGTCCGTTTTATTGCGACCCATCTCTGTTTCTGTAAGTCTATTCAGAAGTAGTATTTCAATGTCACCAGTGGCAGAAGAGGGGTTCAGTATTCATCCGGCATAGTCAGCTCGCATAAAGATCACCAGGTATTAGTCTACATACATAGGCCTGCACTGAAGAGCTTCAACGCTCTAAATTGCCCCCCAGTGTCCCTCACAGTGCAGTGGTGCGGAGAAAGTCAACTGCGTGTGTGCTTACATAGGAGTTCCACAGCTCTTCGCTCCGTTCGCCCTCTCTACTTTAGTCCGATGTCTAACTTTTATTTCTCTCAGGGTCAGTCCTTAGGCCTAAGGTGGTATTAGCAGGAAGAGAAGCTATCCACGGGCTCCTTTGGTCGCTCCCCCTGCCCGGTCTCCTCCTGCAGGGTCATCGGGTGCGATTGATTATAGCATGGAGGTCCTCCCCTCCCTCTCAGCCACCAGTGTTGTTCCTGGCAGGCATCCCCCGGGCCGCAACCTCTATTCCTTGTCCGGGCCGCGCCCTGGGCAGCCTCTGCCCTCTCACACCCAATCGCACCACAGGTGCGGCTTCACTGCACTCCACGCTCTCGCTGGGACGGTCGCTATCTCCTCTCCATGGCACGCCTCGGTCCGTCCCTCAATGCGAGTGCACCTCCATGAGCCGGGGGTGCTTGTTCTTCTCGGGCAGCGGTCAGCGATCGTGGGCTTCCATGCAGCCCGGTTACTTGAGTGCCCGCTTCACTGCGTGACTCCTCACCATAAGGTAGGCCTGATTCCGTCTATGCGGCTGCACCATCCACTTCGCCTGCTCCTCACTTGCCGGCTTGCTGTGCGAGTGGTAACTGGTGCGGAGCCCCTCTCATCATCCGATTATTTTGGCAGAATTGGGCATTTATTTGAGGATCACAGCAGGGCCTGGAGTGGAGTTGGATTTAGCCGTCCGCTCCTGTCATCACCTTGGCCACGCCCCCACAATCTTCCACTTAACTTACTTGGCCAGTCAGTCGCTCTGACCAATATGAGGGTGCTGCCCTGAATTTTATATACTCTATAGAACTATCACTACATTCCTGAGGTTTGGTTTTGTGAAGTGGTGGCGCTGCTATGCTCTTTTCCTTGGAAGGGACGTCCCCCTAGAAATGCTCATGCTAGATGTTGGAGGTCGGTTCATGATGGTGGGATCGTTGGTGTGAACATCCAGTTTTATTACTGAGCATTCCACCTCCTGGGGGTGAATGACTGGTTGACAGGTGGTTGGAACGACCCCACATCCAAATTGGAACTGACGATCTCAGGTTGGATAGCATGCTTGATCATTTCTATGGTCTTCCAATACAATGGGCACTTCCGGGGATTACCAGAGTATTGTTTCTGATTTGGAGGAAGGCCCTCCACCTTATGGGAAAGGCGGACCATCTGATGGGTCAACCCCCCATTTGGCAGCCCTTTCCCACCATCCCACCTCCCAGCTGTCCACTCCCCCTTCCCCCTCCCCTTCTTAATGGCGGCTGCAATGCGGCCACGCAGTGGATGTGCACAGCTGGCACACCCAAGGCAAGCCCGTCTGCGCTCGTCCGTGCCTGGACCTCGCCCAGTGCCAGGAGCCCTGGTGGCTCTGTGGATGAGACCCCTCCCCCAAAGCATCTTGAGACCCTCACGGGTGAGTAGCCACGCTTTACAAGCATGGATTGATTCCACAAATAACTTCAAGTGCAACATGCCTTTAGTTGTTACTCCTCATGGCTCCAGAAAGTGGCAGAATTAAACCCCCTCAAGGCAAAACTGCTGATGGGGCAGTGGGGAGGGACAGGATATCCCAGCTATATCATACTTTGATTAATAACACTCCCTAAAAGCTTGAATGCCTTTGTCAGACTTGAGAGGACTGGATTGGGGAACTTGATGAAGTGGACTATTGGGAGGCTTGGCTGGCATCACATAAACTAGCAATTCCAGCATGCCTACGTTTAGTACAACTACACTATCCCCATCATAAATACATGTCTTGTTTATGCCTCCATGCAGCTAATCTTCTTCCTGACTCCAACTGTGGGAGGTGCGGGACCCCTCATGCCAACGTCTTCCACATAGTGTGGCATTGCAAGAATAAAATGGAATTTCTAGATTCCTCTGATTCTACCAGAATAATAAATAATCCCATCTTGTCTAGTTTTAACATCAGTCTTATAGTTTTTCAGATACATTACATACACCAAAAATGAGTAAATATCTCCTCCACCCTCTTTATAATCTATACATATTTATAAACTCTAGAAAAGTAGAGTGGACAGAATATCAGACAGTTTCGGTTGTTATTGCACATCTGCCACACTTAAAATAAACCCCTTAGAAACTTTTTTAGTTCTCAAAGTCCCCCGATAAAGCAAGGCTAGAAGGAACAGCTGGACATGACTCCACAAGGATGGATATCTTCAGCAGATATCCTGCTCAAGCCTTGTTCAAAACAGTTGGGAGTGCAGTCTCCCTGAGCTAGCCTCAGTACTTGCCCAAGTGCTCTAGATGTTGGAAAATTATTAAATTCCAAATTTCCTGTCTGGTTGGAAAACCTCAACCTCGTCCTTTCAACAGCCTCCTGGGGCAGGCATCTAAATATCAGATTTCTCTCCAGGCAAGGTCCTTTTAGCAAAAAATTCACAGTGGTCACTTGGGACATCTTAGAGTCTAGAAGGAAATTTTCCTTTGATGACCCTGTAGCAGTTGACTCTTGGGGTGTAGTTCTATTCCATGGGAGTCAGGGGTCCATTGGTCTTCTTCATTCCAGCTGTCAGACAGATTATTCTCCTTTACAGGAGTTTCTTCCCACGTCCCTGAATGTTCTGAGGATGTGACGAAGAGGTGCCAGTCTTATCCTGTGCACTAGCCACTGTACCTCATATAAAAAGGTCCTATTCTTCCTACAGTTGCAGGACCTCTATCACTCCTTCTAGCCACTATCTTATTGAGATGAGATGAGGAGTTAAAGTTTCATCTCCTCTCTCAGTGCTCGGAGTGGCTTTTACCTTGTGCGGTGAGCACAGAAGCAAAGTCTAAGGTGGCTGTGGGCATGAATTTTTTAAGCATCCCTGGCCTCCAACTGGAATCTCTATTTCAAAAGGAAGAGCAGTGAAAACTGTCTGTTGTGTTGGCAGCTATTCCCTACCCTCCTAGATAGCTAATCTCTGCTAAGTAGATACTGTCAGCACCACCCCAGCATTTCCTTTTGTATTACTATTTATTTTTAAATTGTATATTGACATAGAGGTATTGTTGCACAAAATGTTACAACGGCACTTTTATCTTTAAATCTAAGGTTAGATCATGTAATGTTCAAGGTAAATCTATAACTGGCATTCCAATATGTGATCATATCACACTAATAACATATTTTTGCTCAGTGGTAACTTTATGAACTTAAACAGACTGACTTTTTTCATCTCCAGCTCCTTTCATCCTAATACAACAGTATTCTAAGAGATATACTTATCTAATATAGCACATGGAGTTCTACGGTTCCCCTGAACTACTGCCCATTGTAAGGTTCCCAAATGTCATAGAAAATTTGTACTTGATCATTCATTTTGTAGATCAGCTACTCCTGTGACGCCATTACTCTCCATCGTTTTGGTCTATTCCTTTGATCTGGGAGTATTCTTGTTTTCCAATGCCCTAGAAAGCACACTTTGGATACTGGTAATATGGTGTCCAGCCATCTTATCTTACAATTGGTCATCTTAGGGATTGCTCGGCTATCAGTAAAGAGCAAATACCAGTGATGGTACAATTTTTTAATCATTTTTTTCCTTCAATTACAGCCAAACTATGGCCCAGAAGTACTTCGAGATTGGGCAATGCCATGAGCTATGTACCATATCTCCTTGCCCGTTAACACCTCTAGCATCATTAATCAAAGATTAGCTTTGTCCTGTGCAACAAACATACATATGCAACCTTTGCCCATCATGTAGTATTTTGAAGTAGCTGAACTTTAGTGTTGCTTCCCTTAGTCGACGTTCATTTTTGGAAAAGATGGCACACAATTCATCATCAGTAAATAATTTTTTCACATGTGGATGCCATCTTCACCAAGGTAGGCTACCATACTTTTCGAGTATGTCTCTTCAATCAATATTTCATAAAGACCTGATATAATTTTCTTAGAATTACCCCATTGTTCCAAATAGCTGTGCATTGATAAGGTACCCAGACCTCCTAATAGAGTGATCACTTTGGCTTTCAAACAGTGTTAGAATTGTTGATAAGGGAAGAATTGTGAAGAATCCAAATGGAACTCTCTTTGTAGGCCCTGAATGGATTTAACCTTCTCATTTTCAAGTATTTGTGCTAGACGAAGAATCAATTTCCCAGCCCACACCAGCCAATTTACAGTTTGCCAATTTTTCACGGACTGCTGTGTTATTCCAGTGTGGCACCTGATAATTCCGAAAGGCTAGCTGTTACAGGATTTTATGCCTAGAAACCCACTTTTATAGTTATCCTGCCATGACTGGGTTGCTTCTGCTGTCTTCTGTAGACAGATGTACATAAATAACTTGTGGGCCTGCCATTTCTCTGTGGAGATAGTGTTCTAGTTAGGCCATCTGGGATAAGTGTAGGGCTGTGTGGTACAATTCAATCCTGGGAAGTCGAAGAACTCTAGAAGTGGTTGTCACATGCACCCTGGCAGCTGCCAGTTGTGTGGGCTGTTTGACCAGATAAAGTTCTTAATGTGACAATCAATTTGTTGTAGTAAAGTATGTGGATCTGTGAGAGGTAGCATGTCTAGGACATAATTAGAACAAGAAGTAGAGACAATCTTTATTGTTTGCACCCACCCCCACATAAAGGGCTGTAGTTTATTCTACTTCTTAAAGTCTTGCAGCATCTGTTCAATTAGGATATCCATATTATTTGTGATCATCCTACCGATTTTGCTACAAAGCAGGGTGCCTAGATATTTCATGTTGTTCTGAGCTAACCTGAATCGAATGGGTGATCTTGTAAAGAAAAGGACATAGTGTAATCAGCATGGCCTGCTCTTAGTCCAATAATTTCTTTTGTATGCAGAAAAGGGACAAAAAGTCTGGATAGTCTCAATCAGTACTGGAATAGACTTCTTTGGGGATGATAAAGTTAGCAGAACATTATTGGGATATAGCATACGTTTGAGGTTACAGACTAAAGTGGAGGTTGCCTGAGCCTAGCCACTTCCATGGTCCTCACAGCACTTAAGTCTTGGAGGGCGAGCTGCTGTCTGTATCACTTTGACACTCTTCCTCCCTACCCTCTCACCTTGTTTCAGCTTCTCTATTACTTTACATTCACCTCTCCCCTCACCTTCCCACTCTCTGAATGGTTTTTACATTTTTGCAGAGATTCGTCCCCTCTTAGCACTACTCTCTTTTGCATTCTCTTATAGGTAGGTGAGCCACAGAAAGGTCAAGCCAGAGGCCTAGCAAAAGGTCCTCTTGGAACCTCAAGCCCAAAATGAAGCAAGCTTTCATAGGAGGCAATGTAGCCTAGCGGCTAGAGCTGGCCATCATGGGGAGTAAGGCTTGAATCTTGGTCTTGGCTCAGCATTCTGTGGATCCATGCAAATCTATGTATCAGAAAATCAATTAACGTGGTCTTTGTCTGTTATGACAAGCTCTTGTGTCCATGGCCAAGGTTTGTGTTATGCCGCCAAAAATACAATTTGGAACCTGCCAGTCAACCATGCTCTAGTCTCATCCTCCAAGAATTAAAGTCAAAGCAGTGAGCTTTAATGTCATGAAGAGATGCCCATGTAGTGGCTGAATTGTACAGTGAGAAACTGGACAATCTAGGATTATTTCTGTTTTTCCTGTGTGACCAAATTGTGTGGTCCTGGGCAAATGCTTTATTTCAACACCCACCATTTTGTTAATTATCTCACAACAGGGCAGTTGCATAATGTGCATTTGGGTGTTTGTGTCATACAGCTATCTATTTAGATGCAAAAGACTATAATGTTGCTCCCTGTTTAATAAGAATGTAGGCCATATATAGAGTACATGAACCCTAACCTACCTCTTCGTCAGGGCCACTGAAATTTTAGAAATTATGCAGTTGCTGCATTTTCTGCATAATTAAGGATTGGCTGCATTTGCCATTTAATCCATCTGCCGCATAATCTGCAACTTTTGACAAAAATATAATTTTGTTTGTAGCTCAAATGGATCTAAAGTCACTAAAATTGCAGCGACACACTGCTGCACAGTTGAAAGCCCTTCACAAACACTGACTGGTCATCGTTCTGTTGTTTATTGCTCTATTTGGTTGTTATACTGGTACTAATGAGATGAAACCTTTGCCTTGATACTAATAACATGGAGAAAATGACAAAATACTGAGGTAATGCTATCCCAAAATGTGCCAATTTATGCCACGTGATTTGCTTTTTCTCGCTGCATAGGTTATCAAACCCTGCCACATAATTAGGTCCTTTTGTGAAGCATAATTCCAGTGGCCCTACTATTATTTCATACACTCATGCCATTATCATCAGTGCACTATCACTTGGGCGGGAGCAGAAATGTTTCTCAGTTAATCTTTAAAAACTCTCCCTTTTACTAAATACATCTCAATGCAGTGATATAGTCTCATATGCTAAGGTAAAACGCTTCCATGTGTAAAAGAAGTATGGTTTATTGAATTTTCATGATCCCTATGAGCTCTTCCTGCTAATTTATTGGTTCGCCCACCTCCACATGCTATCCCTTTGTTGTGAGCCGTGCAGGACACCCTGCTTTTCTTTCATGCAGGGCTCTCTTCACACCTACGGGCACTTCAGGAACCCATCTAATTGCTGTCATCTTGCAGATCCATCAATTAGATTTCAGAAGCCCTTTCAGCCCATGGCTGCGATGCCCAGAGAGGGGGTCCCAAGGGTAGGTGTTGTGGCCGCCTCCCTTGGATGTCACAGAGCTGGACCACTTGCTCCCTGAGCTTTGTAACACTGGAATCTTTTTAATTGGAGATCTCTGTTGTGGGTGCCTGGTTTTCAGCAGGAGCAAGTCCCTGTGCATCTGCCCAACCTGTCCATGCCTAGTGGAGAGTCAATATTTTAATGGTGTATAATGGTGTACTTCATCATGTTACCCACTAGGTGGCAACATCCATAACAATTACCTGAGCGTGGCAGCCTCCAGGTGAACGAATATCAACTTTCTGCCATTACCAGCCTGTCTGAGAAAAGCCCACTCAGAAAGGGGACTCAGGCAGTCTCTTCCTCAGGTAAGGGGAATACAGCCATGAGCCCTGGGATCCCTGGCTGCAAATTCATTGCATTCTGTATGGCTCAGCCAAAGTGTTCTTCCTTCCTCACAGCTATCACTGTGGTGCTCTCCCCGAAGGCAGATGGGGGCTCATATCTCAAGGCCACTTACTTCTCCACCGTGGGGAGATGTAGTGTCCTGCTGGACACACATGTGCCTTTCTGCAAGTAGTAGCTTGCCAGCTACTCCCCGAGGGCTGGACCTTAACACCCATTCCACACCCATCCAGCACATGTGTCACCAGTCAGGTGACATTGCAAATAAAAGAGCCCGAGTGCATGTGCTCGTGGTTAGTTGAGCACCATATCACTCTGTGTCTTTATTATCCAGCATGTGGCCTTGGGCCCACAGCACAATAGGGAGGCAGCACCCAGACAAGCTGCAAGAGCCTAGCACCACACTGAGCGGTAACAGCGCAAACACCTCGCCTCTGCTGTTTTCACCTCTTTGGTCTCATCTGCACTGTTAAAGGTGGGGTACACCTGGTCCCAGGTCGGCTGCCCATTGCCTTTGTCAGTTTCTGGGCCTCCTCTGAGTCGGCACCTCTTAGCTTCCCCTCCCCACTTCAGAATTCCTGCTGAGTGTAGGGAGGGGCCATGATTCACAAGCGGCAACGCCTTAGGTGGTGCGTCATTAAGCCCGTTTCATCCTTCAACGATGGCAATAAATTACATATTGCATTTTCCTGATCTGCACGCATGGTTTAAGCCATGTTGTTTTCTTATGTGTAATGATTGTAAAGAAGGGCTTTTAAACTCTAACCAGAGCCTCAGGCGTTAAATCGGTGGCGTGATGTCCATTATATGTAGGATATAAAATGAAATGGGTAGGTAAAAGCTTCCTACATTGAGAGAAGGGTACGCACAGTTGTCATCCAACACCATTATGTTCGTCTGCATCAATTGCAAGCATAGTACTAGATATATAGCCTTTGTTGTTTATGAAAATACTATGTAAATATTTTACATGTAAAATTTAGAGGATGAAATTTGATACAACTAAACATTTCCAAACATAATACATGTCTTACTCTGCGAAAGCAAAGCTCTTACAAATTTCAATAATTACTCACAAACACCTTTCCAGTTTCTGTTACTTTTTCGATTGTCAGTTTTTGTTATCTTCCGTAATTTGTGGAGGTTCAAATCAATGCAGACCATACTCTCAAGTGTACAGTCAAACGTCCCAGCACAAATACCCGAATGTTGAATCTCCAAAACATTCTGTATAAAATAGAAGCTTTAGGGCCGAGAACTTTGTGGTGATGTTGGCCTTGAACATCACAAACTTCCTCAAAGTTAATAACTATAAAACTGACCTAATACTTTTTGGAAACAAAGTAAAACCCAGATTAGTTTCCATCCACATCTCGGTCAAAGGTTTTGTGTGTAAAAGGTAAAAAACTAATGGATCACCTTTGATACAGATAAATGTCTAAACACTCTGATTAGAAATGTAGTTGGCAGCTGCTTTCAACACCTCACCAAATTTAGATCAATCATGTCTCTCCTATCTTCTTCTCACAAAGCAATGCTATTGGTTAACGCTTTTTACATCAGATTAGATTGCTGCAGCTGCCTGCATACGGGTCTCCTAGAAACCAATCATAGTTGACTGCGGAGGGCACAAAATGCTAGCATTAGACCGATTACGGGCCTTACCAGGAAGTACAATCACTCTTATGCTTTCTGAGCAAAAAGGATATTACATCTATGAGATGCACCGTCTATGGCTATTTCTACAGGAAATCGTTAATTGTAAAGCAGCGGGCTGCATGTGGAAAGGCAGGCATGAAAAAGACCTAACATTTGTTTCCAGCCATATCTTCCCTAACACTCCCACCCAAGCACTGTGCAAACGAGCACAAATTCCCTTCGCATCTCATGCATTAAACATAAATTCAAAGGCGGTACGATGAGTCCCAGATTATATTTTCAAAACTAAAAACCAGGACAGGCCCTAAACATAGAAGTAGGACTATCTGTTGTAATTCAAGAACATAGAAGGACTTTACTGACACCATTCACTGACATAGAATGACTACAAGGATAATAAAAGGATAATAATTGGAGGTTGTCTTGTTCCACATTACAAAGTTGTGTCTGTCTCATGAAAGGTTTGTTAAAAGTTCTACGTCACAGGAGTAGAGCAGTGTATTGTGTGATTTGGATCCTACAATTTATAGTGTTTCACTTATATATTGATGAAAACCAAAGTCACAAGACTCAGAAACCAAATTGTAAAACCCGAGCTTGATAGGTAAGCATCTGTGTTTCTGTGGGGCGATCAGTGGTATTGAGCTGAACATAAACCATGCAAAATGTTTTAATTCCCTGAAAATATAAGTATAAAACACATTCAGAATCCGCTTTCCATTTTCAGAATAGCTGTTAGGATTGTGCAAGACATGTAAGGCTACTCGGCTAACACACAAAAAATATATTGTAATTGTATTTATATATTGTGATTAAATAACACCTCCCCCTCTCGCTCCCCTGTCACCCATGCAGTGTTGAAGCGTAGAGCAAGCCTCCTGAGGCAGGAGCCAATCAGCCAAAACATATATGCACACTGAGGGGAGTGCTGTGCACTACTCCTAGGTCCCAGTCAACATAGTTTATTATGGTTTTGTTGTAGGCACTGCCAACAATTAGTCATACAGAGAGATAGACAGGCAGGGACAGAAAGATAGATAGATAGATAGATAGATAGATAGATAGATAGATAGATAGATAGATAGATAGATAGATAGATAGTTTTTGTGATTAAAGTGTTTGTGATATGTTTCGCTATGTGTCACAAAGCAACTAAATATCAAACACGGATAGTTCATTCTTACCTCTGTTGTCCCTGGGATTTGCAGATGTGCGATGCCTAAAGTGAAACCCTTCAGAAAGCTGTCAGTGGTGTAGGTCTTTGCATTTGGGTCCTGTAGTGAAATATCTGGTGCTTCACTAGATGGCTGCCAGGTGATGATAAAGAAGGATTCATTCCCAACTGTGCTGTCAAAGATCACTGTCCCAGAGAGCTGCTGTCCTGGCTCTATGTTTTCAGCAACGCTTTCCAGCTGGTAAAAGATGTGAAAAAGAAACATGCCATATAGCGTGCATTACAAATAGGGAAAATGCAGTAAGTTATTTAATATAGTGCAACTGTGTTCTTCAGACTGGGTTTAGGATTTACTGCATGTATGAAGGTTGGGTTCAATAAACCTATGACAGTGTAAATAGAGAAATTCAGTTGGTCCAGCTGTGTATTTTTAAATTGAATGACTCCCTATTTGTTTTCTACTAAGCATGGAGTTTCGAAAGTAAATGGAGCGCCTCTTTTTTCCGCTTTACTCTGTTCTAATTAAGTTCCTTTTGGAAAGGCCCCTCAGCAGGACAGCCTCTATAAAAGGACAATCTAATTACAATTTGTATAATATGTCCATGTTATTTATTAAACGAGCCCAAGTAAACATAGCATCTGTTGCCCGAAAAGGGCAGCGGTGTAAGCAAAGTGATCCCCACAGGGAATATGATAAGAGACCCCCTACGTCTCCAATATATCACAAATATTCAAAGACACTGGGCTGAATTGTGTCCCCCTGAAGAGTTGGTGGGCACCCTATGCTGCAGGGGTTTGTGACGCCCCTGCCTACGAGAGACGAAAGTGCAGTCATATTGCACCTGCGTGACAAAAGGACCCTTTCATGACGGTGTTTTCTGGCACACCGCGGAACTGGGAGCCTGTTTTATGCACCTGCAGGGGGTAGAATGAATTCATATGAACCAATGTTTAGTTAGTACAATATTTCAGCGCAGCTCAAAAACAGAAAGAGGCAAACCTTGCCCTTTGTTACCAATCTTTACTTTCTGAAAGTAAGGCACTAACTCAGAGAAATATCAGATTAAATTAGTTCACTTTATGCCCTGCAGGCTCATAAAACAGGCACTCGTGTCTGCGCCAGAAAAGCCTAGTATGACGTAGCCCCAGAAGACTTAAGAATCTCAGGCCGAGATTTACAAACACTTTACACCATGTTTGCTTTACTTTTTTGAGGCAAACCTGATAAAAAGTGTTGTGATGAAATTTACAATTCAACGCAAATCACGCTTTGCATTAAACTGTAACACAATTTGCATTAAACTGTAACACAAAGTAACACTGCCTTGCATTACTTTGCAGCCAGGTGGCGTACCATGGGTGGTGCTTGGGCATGCCTATGAGTTTACATCTGTTCTGCTTCAAAAGAAGATAGGCTGAACTGACCCCAACCCACTCTGTGATAAGATGTCACTGATTGACACTCGACCCTAGGCACTTTAGGGCTTAAAACTGAAGTTCCCAGGTCTGAGGCAATTGGTGATGCTCCCCCTCATCACAAAGGGGAGGGCCTCAAGGCACTTTTACCTGGCTGAGGAAGTCAGGCCCACAGAGCTTTAAATTCCGCAGCTTGGCAAAGTTCAGCTCAGGCAGCCAGGAGCCTGTGCATTTAGCATGTGGCTACCTCCTGGCTGCCTGACCTGAACAAGAACAGTGTCTTTTAGGCTGACATTAAGGTAAGGGTGTGGCCCCTCAGCCCGTAAAGACGGGCCACTACTGCTCAGAGAACTGTCATCACCACAGTCCTGGCTTCAATGGGGATACCTTCAAGCTCAATCATTTTCAAGTATGATTATTTGAGAGAAGTCTCACAGGTCTGCAGTTAAACTTTAACAATCCCACTATGGGCTCCTATACATCCTGACAAAGCAGTCAACGATCCAGATAACATGAAAACCTTTACCCAAATGGGATCACAGGCCAAGTAATTTCAGCAGTCAGTGTCATGGTGGTGTCCCAGCACAACAAGGGATCGGTAAATAAGAGTACCTCTAGGAGAACTGTGATGGGTGCAATCATTGCATCTCCAGATTATTTTTTCAACCGTGGGTGAGGGCAAAAAAGGCATGGACTTTGAGGGTCTACATTTGAGAGATTTGTTTTGAACAATTAAAAATCATTAACCTGTCACTCAGTATATGCAACCAGCAAGCCCGAAGATGTACTAAATCTGAGCAAGATCTCAAAACTAACCAGCACCCCCAGATCTGAGTTATGTCTTCTTCTGACATAGATTTTATAGAATGGCTTCCCTTTACGCAGACTAGACAGGAAAAAAGAGTGTGTTTGTTCTTTGGAGAAATGGCAGAATATGTATTGGCTCAAAGCAACATCTTCAGGAGTTTGGGAATCAGGATTGCAAAGACTTTCCCCCGAGGTTGTCAACGATATTTTTAAACCTGTAGAAAAGAACTTCTCTAAAAACCACTCATTATGACCAGGAGTTGGGGAATCATGATTGCAAAGATTTTTCCCTGAGGTATGCAACAATATTTATAAATCTATAGAAAAGAAGATCTCTATAAAGCACTCATTATGAATTTCCAAGAGAATATTGCAATATTTATGCTCTTGAGAAAATCCAATACTCCAAGGATCAGAATTTGCCTGGTGTAAGAAACAGCATCTACTACGAATTATGCTCTTAAAAAAAGGGTATAAGTTACTTTTTGGGGCTTTCCCCCACAGAAATATACAGGTCTCAATCATTTGTGGGCCTTTTTCTTCCAAGTATATTTTAGCAGACTTGACCAGAAATAAATAGTCAGGAGGGGATGCAGACTTAGCTCCCGTTAACTATCAGGTGCCATAAATTCCACAAGAAAAAGAAAACACCAGACATTCATAATGAGAGCCTAAGAAGTGTAAATGTCCCAGTGATTTAAAAAAAATGAAAAAGGAACTAGAAAAAAACACTTGTGGCAAAATAACTTTTCAGAGATACTGTCTTTTATTTTTAAGATATGTATAAAGGTAATGCCAACACATCTTAGAGTTTTGTACATAATCTAGACAAATAGCACTTCATGACAAATCGTAAGGTCTATAACGCTGAGGTAAGCATTTTGAGGCTCTCCATCTAAGTAAGCCTATTAAAAAGATAAGGCCCTTTGAAATATTTGTCTTAAATGTAAATGTTTCAGAATGTTCTGTAATTAAGATGAAAAAATCCAGCAGAGCCAGTGTGAGCCTGAGCCTAGTTTTGGGCTGATTGGTTGTATTCTTTCTAAATTCTGTATTCAAAATAAGCTTGTTCCAGATTCTTAGAGGGGATCCTTTTTGAACCCCCCCCTACAAGAAAAGAGACTCTTTGCTCCCAGCTAATTAGGGACATATAGAACTGCTAGTAGTGGATGTGAGATGTCTGTATATTTCTTAAACAGCTTCAGGGCTGGGCAGAGGAAGCCAGTCTGTTACACTTTTATCAGATGGGATTTCACTCATTATCTAGTACCCTAAATAATACTTGAGCTTGTTCCCTCCTAGTTCAGTTAACATCCATGCTTTGCTGACTTTGTGTTGCCTTTGAGAGGGTTACCAAAGGAATTCTGTTGTACAAATGTTTGTCCTTGGGATGTCCCTCACACTTTTAGGACCGTCTAACTTTTTACACCAATACATGGAAGTGTGTCTGACATACTCTACACCAAAAGAGGACTGAAACAGGAGTGTGATTTAGCACCCCTGATTTTTGCTTTTACAGAGTTGATCATGGGGGCTGTCCCATCAAAACGGGGCAGTGAGGCTGTACCTCGCTTACAAAATGCAGATTGTATTTCACTTTGCAGCAATCACTGTTAAAAGTGCTCTAAATGTCTTGATTCTTTACATTTGAACCAATATGATAGTTGGTAATGTGAAAAAAGGTGAAGGTGCAGAAATGACTTCTGGGTGAAATAAAGGTTGAACAGCTTCACTTCTATACCTTTAGGGACTCGAACTTGAGGAAGGAGGCAACCACAGCTGCAATGTGCAATCATTAAAAGCCAGGATGTTTAGCACTAACTTCATTATCAACATGATCATCAGTTAACTTACAAGCTGTTCTGCTAAGCCTATTAGTCATAGTGAAGATGCTATATTTTAAGAATTTGAGGTGCAAACCTTTTTATCACATGAAATAATGCACTTTAAGCCCACACATAACCAGGAAATGCACAATCATTCAAATGATGGCGGACCTAATAAGGTGAGTAATTTTAGTAGTTCCTCTACCCACACTAAAGTGCTTCCATCCCATCCAACGGGTGCCTTTTATATTTTTCAGAATTTGTTTATGACAAAAGTTAGTTTGACATAAAGTGCTTCAAGAAAGAGCCATAATCATCCTCTGAACTGTTTCCTTGGACCATCAACGGTGCCTAAAGACAGTCTTTGCTCTTCCCACCTCACCTGTCAGGGACTGCTCCATTCTTGCCTGTGCCCTTGCCTATGACAAATCACCCTTCTGCCCCAGCTCCCTTCCAACCACTCAATGAACACAGCTCATCTGCACTGGAGTCCTGAAACCACATGGAACTAGATCAGACCCATCCAATTAAGCACAAACTGGACACCCGCAAGCCGGTGATGTGGTTAGTTTGCTTTTTAAGTGAGTTGAGAGAGGCCAGGATTGTGACCCAAGACCTGCATCCACAACAAATGTGTATGGTGAGTGGCACCATTAATATGAAGGCAATCATTTTCCTATATCTTCTGTAAAGTTTCAGGTTTTGAGTGTATGAAATGTTTGATTTATGCCCCATCTTGCAAACAAAGATGCAGCAGTTTTTAAACATAATTTCATTGTATTACATATCAGTTTAAAATATATTTTTTCCCAATTTCTATCCTCGTAACACCTTCTACAATAAACCTAGTTTAAAAACGCCAAAAACAGAATATGGTTTCAAACCTCTTGCTTAATTAAGAACTTTTCCCTGAAAGGGACTGTGAGGGAAAGTTAAACCCTGGTACAGACATGACATAGAATAAGTGAAAAGGGCACTGCAGATCACCTTTGACACTGATTTTGATACGTTAAAGGCTACAGGTGAATCTGTAGATTTCAGCTGCAGATCATAGCATACTTTTATGCACCAGGGAGAATGACCCAAATGCTGCATAGCGTCATTCAATACTAAAGTTGCTTCTCGTTATCACTAGACCAGATACTGCCCTGCTAATGAGAGGGTACCTTAAAGAACAGGAAGCCCTACAAGACCTCAAAGGAGATATATCTTGTGCTATTGAGACCTATGCCCAACACTCAAAGTCCAGAAGCTTTTGTTGGTTGCAAGAGCTATTACTAAAATCCTAGAAACCCTGGTGTAGGAGGCTGGACTGGCTTGTAGTGAGTACCAAGGGGTACTTACACCTTGCACCAGGCCCAGGTATCCCTTATTAGTGTATAGGGTGTCTAGCAGCTTAGGCTGATAGATAATGGTAGCTTAGCAGAGCAGCTTAGGCTGAACTAGGAGACGAGTGAAGCTCCTACAGTACCACTAGTGTCATATGCACAATGTCATAAGAAAACACAATACACAGATATACTAAAAATAAAGGTACTTTGTTTTCATGACAATATGCCAAAGTATCTCAGTGAGTACCCTCAGTATGAGGATAGCAAATATACACAAGATATATGTACACAATACCAAAAATATGCAGTATAGTATTAGAAAACAGTGCAAACAATGTATAGTTACAATAGGATGCAATGGGGACACATAGTGATTGGGGCAACACAAACCATATACTCCAAAAGTGGAATGCGAACCACGAATGGACCCCAACCCTATGTGACCTTGTAGAGGGTCGCTGGGACTGTAAGAAAACAGTGAGGGTTAGAAAAATAGCCCACCCCAAGACCCTGAAAAGTGAGTGCAAAGTGCACTGAAGTTCCCCAAAGAGCAAAAAAGTCGTGATAGGGGAATTCTGCAGGAAAGACCAACACCAGCAATGCAACAACAATGGATTTCCAGACTAGAGTATCTGTGGAACAAGGGGACCAAGTCCAAAAGTCACGATCAAGTCGAGAGTGGGCAGATGCCCAGGAACTGCCAGCTGTGGGTGCAAAGAAGCTGCTACTAGGAAGTAGAAGCTGAGGATTCTGCAGGAACGACAAGGGCTAGAAACTTCCCCTTTGGAGGATGGATGTCTAACGTCGTGAAGAGTTGTGCAGAAGTGTTTTCCTGTCGAAAGACCGCAAACAAGCCTTGCTAGTTGCAATTTGTGCGGTTAGGGTTTTTGGGTGCTGCTGTGGCCCAGGAGGGACCAGGATGTCGCCAATTGCGTCAGGGGACAGAAGGGGTGCCCAGCAAGAGAAAGAGCCCTCTCAGAAGCAGGCAGCACCCGCAAAAGTGCCGGAACAGGCACTACAAAGTGGAGTGAAACGGTGCTCACCCGAAGTTGCACAAAGGAGTCCCACGCCGCCGGAGGACAACTCAGGAGGTCGTGCAATGCAGGTTAGAGTGCCGTGGACCCAGGCTTGGCTGTTCACAAAGGATTCCCTCGCAAAGTGCACAGGAGCCGGAGTAGCTGCAAAAGACGCGGTTCCCAGCAATGCAGTCTGGCGTGGGGAGGCAAGGACTTACCTCCACCAAACTTGGACTGAAGAGTCACTGGACTGTGGGAGTCACTTGGACAGAGTTGCTAGATTCAAGGGACCTCACTCGTTGTGGTGAGAGGAGACCCAGGGGACAGGTGATGCAGTTCTTTGGTACCTGCGGTTGCAGGGGGAAGATTCCGTCGACCCACATGGAGATTTCGTCGGAGCTTCTAGTGCAGAGAGGAGGCAGACTACCCCCACAGCATGCACCACCAGGAAAACAGTCGAGAAGGCGGCAGGATCAGCGTTACAGAGTTGCAGTAGTCGTCTTCGCTACTTTGTTGCAGTTTTGCAGGTTTCCAGCGCGGTCAGCAGTGGATTCCTTGGCAGAAGGTGAAGAGAGAGATGCAGAGGAACTGTGATGAGCTCTTGCATTCGTTATCTAAGGAAATCCCCAAAGCAGAGACCCTAAATAGCCAGAAAAGAGGGTTTGGCTACTTAGTAGAGAGGATAGACTAGCAACACCTGAAGGAGCCTATCAGAAGGAGTCTCTGACGTCACCTGCTGGCCCTGGCCACTCACAGCAGTCCAGTGTGCCAGCAGCACCTCTGTTTCCAAGATGGCAGAGGTCTGGAGCACACTGGAGGAGCTCTGGGCACCTCCCAGGGGAGGTGCAGGTCAGGGGAGTGGTCACTCCCCTTTCCTTTGTCCAGTTTTGCGCCAGAGCAGGGCTGAGGGGTCCCTGAACCGGTGTAGACTGGCTTATGCAGAAATGGGCACCATCTGTGCCCATGAAAGCATTTCCAGAGGCTGGGGGAGGCTACTCCTCCCCTGCCTTAACACCTTTTTCCAAAGGGAGAGGGTGTAACACCCTCTCTCTGAGGAAGCCCTTTGTTCTGCCATCCTGGGCCAAGCCTGGCTGGTCCCCAGGAGGGCAGAAACCTGTCTGAGGGGTTGGCAGCAGCAGCAGTTGCAGTGAAACCCCTGAAAAGGCAGTTTGGCAGTACCCGGGTCTATGCTACAGACCCATGGGATCATGGGATTGTGCCAACAATGCCAGGATGGCATAGAGGGGGCAATTCCATGATCATATACATGTTACATGGCCATATTCGGAGTTACCATTGTGAAGCTACACATAGGTAGTGACCTTTGTGTAGTGCACACGTGTAATGGTGGCCCCGCACTCACAAAGTCCGGGGAATTTGCCCTGAACAATGTGGGGGCACCTTGGCTAGTGCCAGGGTGCCCTCACACTAAGTAACTTAGCACCCAACCTTTACCAGGTAAAGGTTAGACATATAGGTGACTTATAAGTTACTTAAGTGCAGTGGTAAATGGCTGTGAAATAACGTGGACGTTATTTCACTCAGGCTGCAGTGGCAGGCCTGTGTAAGAATTGTCAGAGCTCCCTATGGGTGGCAAAAGAAATGCTGCAGCCCATAGGGATCTCCTGGAACCCCAATACCCTGGGTACCTCAGTACCATATACTAGGGAATTATAAGGGTGTTCCAGTGTGCCAATGTAAATTGGTGAAATTGGTCACTAGCCTGTTAGTGACAATTTGTACAGAGAGAGCATAACCACTGAGGTTCTGGTTAGCAGAGCCTCAGTGAGACAGTTAGGCATCACACAGGGAACACATACAAATAGGTCACAAACATATGAGCACTGGGGTCCTGGCTAGCAGGGTCCCAGTGACACATAACAACCATACTGAAAACATAGGGTTTTCACTATGAGCACTGGGCCCTGGCTAGCAGGATCCCAGTGAGACAGTGAAAACACCCTGACATACACTCACAAACAGGCCAAAAGTGGGGGTAACAAGGCTAGGAAGAGGCTACTTTCTCACACAACCCCCCCCCCCCCAAACGAAGGACAATAAGGCTAACCTTGGCCAGTTGAGACTTTATTGTCTAAGTGGTGATAAGTAGAGTGTAGCTCTGCAATAGACTGGTTACTCCCTTTATCATCCACTATATGGTTACTTCCCTGTGGGGATGTAAACCACCCTGTTTGAAGTTTTTTAGCTAAGCAACAATGTGAAGATGTATTTTCAGAGTTTCTATCACTAAGTTTAGAGCAGTGGGAATTGTCCACTGAACCTATTTTTAGTGATGGAAATGCCAGACAGGGATGCTGTCTCAGTAAGGCCATAGCTGGTCAAAAACTTTGTCCATATGGCTGGAAGAGAGAACAGGGATGCTGTTTCTCTTGAGTTGGAGCAGGGCAGGGATGCTGTCCTATGAGCTCCACACTAGGGCAGGGATGCTGTCCTAAGTGTTGTGAGGCAGTGCAGAGTTTCTGCACTAAAGTTTCTCTGGGAGGGTTGGAGGGATGCTTCATATTAACTAAAATGGTGCTCTTTTTCTCACCAATGTTAGTTATCCCACAGAGAGGTACTTCTACCTCAGGGAGTACAGCTTTGCCAGCTGATGATTCCCTTGGGACAGGTGCCACCCCAGGAGAGGTTTCTCCCAACATAGGAATGATATCCTGATTGGCAGGGTGGTTAGGGGATACTGTGATACCCTTTTTACCTGTTGTTGGAGAGGGATCCTGAGTTTTCAGGCCTTCTCTCCTTTGCTTTTTCATTTCAGTAGAAATGAGAGGGAACAATTCCTCTGGGATGCCCAGCATGGTTGCATGGGCATAAAACTCTACATCAGCCCAACCTGAGTCCTCTAGGTCATTACCTAAGAGACAATCTACAGGTAAGCTAGGTGATACTACCACCTGCTTAGGGCCAGTAACTCCACCTCAACTAAACTGAATTATAGCTAAGGGAAGAAACGTAGTGGAGTTATGGACATCAATAATCTTATACTGTTGTCCAATGATGTGTTGTTCAGGATGCACTAGGTTTTCAGTCACCAAAGTGATACTGGCACCTGTGTCCCTGTAGGCCAAGGCATCAACACCATTTATTGAAACTGTCTGCCTGTACTTATCCATTGTAAGGGGACAAGCAGCCAGTGTGGCAAGGCCAATGCCACCAGGTGTGACAGAAACTGTCTTGGGACTAACTACCCCAGTTTCTATTATGGACCCATAAGTGAACCCAACTACACCCTTAACTTGACTGTTGACAGCAGTCCCACCACTAGTACCACTACTGCTAGGGGCACTAGAGCTTGATGTATTAGTGGTGGTAGGCTCAGGGGGTTTACCTGGACAGGACTTATCCCCTGGCCTGTGGCCTCTGTTTTTACACACAAAGCACCAAGGCTTTTTAAATTGTGTAGGTTGAGAAGAAGAGGAAGAATTTGTTTTATCCCCACCCCCTGAAGAATGTTTAAGATTTGAAGTGGGATCTTTGGTTTTACCCTTAGCCCCATGCCTATCTTGAGATTTCTCACCATCTTTCTTCTTGCCGTCTTTGTCACCCCCTGTATGAACTTTTCTGTTCACCCTTGTTCTGACCCATTTGTCTGCCTTCTTTCCCAATTCTTGGGGAGAGGTCAGATCAGAGTCCACCAGGTACTGGTGCAACAAATCAGACACACAATTATTAAGAATATGCTCTCTCAGGATTAAGTTATACAGGCTTTGATAATCAGTAACTTTACTGCCATGTAACCACCCCTCCAAGGCCTTCGATGAATGGTCAACAAAGTCTACCCAGTCTTGTGAAGACTCCTTTTTGGTTTCTCTGAACTTCATCCTGTAATGTTCAGTGGTTAAGCCATAACCATCTAGGAGTGCATTCTTAAGAACTTTGAAATCATTGGCTTCACTTTCTTTCACAGTAAGGAGCCTATCCTACCCTTTCCACTAAATGATAGCCATAGGATAGCAGCCCACTGCCTTTGAGGGACATCCTGTACAACACAGGCCCTCTCAAGTGCAGCAAACCACTTGTTAATGTCATCCCCCTCCTTATAAGGGGGAACTATCTTGTGCAGATTCCTAGAATCATGCTCTTTTGCAGGATGACTTTGGGGAATACTGCTGCTGCCACCAGGGGTTTCTAAAACCAATTTCGGTCTTTCTCTTTCCACTGCTAAGGACTGCCTATCTAAATCCAGCTGTTGCTTCTTGAGCTTCAGCCTGGTTTGTTCCACTCTCAATCTATTGAGCTCCCTTTCTAACATTCTGTCATCAGGGTGGGTGGGAGAGGAATGTCTACAAACAGAAGTATGCTGAGAATGAACAGAAGGAGACCTGGCCCTAACAGATGGCACCCTAACAGCCTGGCTAACAGAAACAGCACTTCTTATATGATGAGAAGGAATACTCTTGCTGTGATGTGAGACAACACTATTACTGTGATGTGACTCTACATCAGTACCAGCTATGCTAGGTTGTCTGATAATGGGCAGGATAGGAAGTTTCCCTTCTAAATCATTTGCTAGGGGTGTTCCAGGGTCAGTTTGGGAACCATCAGCTAATTTCTCAACAGAAGTGCCACCTCTGGCCTTATCCTGTTCAACAAGCATATTAACCAACAGTTCTCTAGAGGGATTCTTCCCTACACTTAAACCTCTTTCTATGCAGAGACTCCTTGCTCCTTTCCAGCTAAGGTGATTATAAGCAAGTTTGGACAGATCGACAGTTTGGCCTGTGTCAGACATTTTAGAAAGTGTTTAAGTGATAGAAAAAGTGAGAAACAGTTTTCAGAACGTTTTGAAAGACAGAAAAAAAAGCTTTTAAAACTTTTTAAGTAATTTTTAGAAAGTTTAGAGGTACTTTTCAGCACTTAGTAAAGAAGTGAAAAGAGAAAAGCAAAACTTTTTGGTTAGGTGTACATACACTGAACTTGTTTTGTATATTTTTCTCTTATGAAAAGTACAATGACAAAAGTGGTAAGTAGTTGCAAAGTACTTATCCCACCGCTGCACAAACAATGTAGTACGCTGGACTGGCTTGTAGTGAGTACCAAGGGGTACTTACACCTTGCACCAGGCCCAGGTATCCCTTATTAGTGTATAGGGTGTCTAGCAGCTTAGGCTGATAGATAATGGTAGCTTAGCAGAGCAGCTTAGGCTGAACTAGGAGACGAGTGAAGTGGTACTGTCCACTAGTGTCATATGCACAATGTCATAAGAAAACACCATACACAGATATACTAAAAATAAAGGTACTTTGTTTTTATGACAATATGCCAAAGTATCTCAGTGAGTACCCTCAGTATGAGGATAGCAAATATACACAAGATATATGTACACAATACCAAAAATATGCAGTATAGTATTAGAAAACAGTGCAAACAATGTATAGTTACAATAGGATGCAATGGGGACACATAGGGATAGGGGCAACACAAACCATATACTCCAAAAGTGGAATGCGAACCACGAATGGACCCCAAACCTATGTGACCTTGTAGAGGGTTGCTGGGACTGTAAGAAAACAGTAAGGGTTAGAAAAATAGCCCACCCCAAGACCCTGAAAAGTGAGTGCAAAGTGCACTGAAGTTCCCCAAAGAGCACAGAAGTCCTGATAAGGGAATTCTGCAGGAAAGACCAACACCAGCAATGCAACAATGATGGATTTCCAGACTAGAGTACCTGTGGAACAAGGGGACCAAGTCCAAAAGTCACGATCAAGTCGAGAGTGGGCAGATGCCCAGGAAATGCCAGCTGTGGGTGCAAAGAAGCTGCTACTAGGAAGTAGAAGCTGAGGATTTTGCAGGAACAACAAGGGATAGAAAATTCCCCTTTGGAGGACGGATGTTTCACGTCATGAAGAGTTGTGCAAAAGTGTTTTCCCGCCGAAAGACCGCAAACAAGCCTTGCTAGCTGCAATTCGTGCAGTTAGGGTTTTTGGGTGCTGCTGTGGCCCAGGAGGGACCAGGATATCGCCAATTGCGTCAGGGGACAGAGGGGGTACCCAGCAAGACAAGGAGCCCTCTCAAAAGCAGGCAGCACCTACAGAAGTGCTAGAACAGGCACTACAAAGTGGAGTGAAACAGTGCTCACCCGAAGTTGCACAAAGGAGTCCCACACCGCCGGAGGACAACTCAGGAGGTCGTGCAATGCAGGTTAGAGTGCCGTGGACCCCGGCTTGGCTGTGCACAAAGGATTCCCTCAGAAAGTGCACAGGAGCCGGAGTAGCTGCAAAAGACGCGGTTCCCAGCAAAGCAGTCTGGCGTGGGGAGGCAAGGACTTACCTCCACCAAACTTGGACTGAAGAGTCACTGGACTGTGGGAGTCACTTGGACAGAGTTGCTGGATTCAATGGACCTCGCTCGTCGTGCGGAGAGGAGACCCAGGGGACAGGTGATGCAGTTCTTTGGTGCCTGCGGTTGCAGGGGGAAGATTCCGTCGACCCACAGGAGATTTCTTCGGAGCTTCTAGTGCAGAGAGGAGGCAGACTACCCCCACAGCATGCACCACCAGGAAAATAGTCGAGAAGGCGGCAGGATCAGTGTTACAGAGTTGCAGTAGTCGTCTTCGCTACTTTGTTGCAGTTTTGCAGGCTTCCAGCGCGGTCAGCAGTCGATTCCTTGGCAGAAGGTGAAGAGAGAGATGCAGAGGAACTCTGATGAGCTCTTGCATTCGTTATCTAAGGAAATCCCCAAAGCAGAGACCCTAAATAGCCAGAAAAGAGGGTTTGGCTACTTAGGAGAGAGGATAGGCTAGCAACACCTGAAGGAGCCTATCAGAAGGAGTCTCTGACGTCACCTGCTGGCCCTGGCCACTCAGAGCAGTCCAGTGTGCCAGCAGCACCTCTGTTTCCAAGATGGCAGAGGTCTGGAGCACACTGGAGGAGCTCTGGGCACCTCCCAGGGGAGGTGCAGGTCAGGGGAGTGGTCACTCCCCTTTCCTTTGTCCAGTTTCGCACCAGAGCAGGGCTGAGGGGTCCCTGAACCGGTGTTGACTGGCTTATGCAGAAATGGGCACCATCTGTGCCCATGAAAGCATTTCCAGAGGCTGGGGGAGGCTACTCCTCCCCTGCCTTAACACCTTTTTCCAAAGGGAGAGGGTGTAACACCCTCTCTCTGAGGAAGTCCTTTGTTCTGCCTTCCTGGGCCAAGCCTGGCTGGACCCGAGGAGGGCAGAAACCTGTCTGAGGGGTTGGCAGCAGCAGCAGCTGCAGTGAAACCCCTGAAAAGGCAGTTTGGCAGTACCCGGGTCTGTGCTACAGACCCGTGGGATCATGGGATTGTGCCAACAATGCCAGGATGGCATAGAGGGGGCAATTCCATGATCATAGACATGTTACATGGCCATATTCGGAGTTACCATTGTGAAGCTACATATAGGTAGTGACCTATGTGTAGTGCACTCGTGTAATGGTGGCCCCACACTCACAAAGTCCGGGGAATTTGCCCTGAACAATGTGGGGGCACCTTGGCTAGTGCCAGGGTGCCCTCACACTAAGTAACTTAGCACCCAACCTTTACCAGGTAAAGGTTAGACATATAGGTGACTTATAAGTTACTTAAGTGCAGTGGTAAATGGCTGTGAAATAACGTGGGCGTTATTTCACTCAGGATGCAGTGGCAGGCCTGTGGAAGAATTGTCAGAGCTCCCTATGGGTGGCATAAGAAATGCTGCAGCCCATAGGGATCTCCTGGAACCCCAATACCCTGGGTACCTCAGTACCATATACTAGGGAATTATAACGGTGTTCCAGTGTGCCAATGTAAATTGGTGAAATTGGTCACTAGCCTGTTAGTGACAATTTGTACAGAGAGAGCATAACCACTGAGGTTCTGGTTAGCAGAGCCTCAGTGAGACAGTTAGGCACCACACAGGGAACACATACATATAGGTCACAAACTTATGAGCACTGGGGTCCTGGCTAGCAGGGTCCGAGTGACACATAACAACCATACTGAAAACATAGGGTTTTCACTATGAGCACTGGGCCCTGGCTAGCAGGATCCCAGTGAGACAGTGAAAACACCCTGACATACACTCACAAACAGGCCAAAAGTGGGAGTAACAAGGCTAGAAAGAGGCTACTTTCTCACACCTGGTGTCTTCTGAAGAGTGAGGGTACCCTGGCTTGGCTAGGTTCAGGTCAATCTTCCCTGTAACGTGGAGAGCAGAGGGAAGGCATAAGATACATGGGAGTTCAAAAATAATGGTATGACCAGAGCATGTGCTCTGCACTTATTATCTTTCGCCAAAGGAAGGCAAAGTTAGCACAAAACAAGGAAAATCCACTCGTAAACAAAGTAGCTTTTGATAATGGCTAAGCATTGAAAAGGAGGTTTTTCCCCAAAGCAATATTTTCAACGAGTCTTAGTGGATCAGGTGGTTTGATTAAAAATGAACTGTCTAGTCCTTCTGGCAGTCTCACTCACAGATAAGTGCTTGGCAGATTTCATAGTGTACTGTTACAAATTCATTTGATTGTGAGGTATGTAAATCACATATGTACAAGCTTTTAGCAAATTTGGCTTAGTCTGTCACTTCCACCTAGACAAGAAATATTCTATATTATGCAGAATACATTTTATAAGCCAAGACTGTTGTGGCTGCAGTCCGTGGTATTTTAAGAACTCCAGCAAATGGAAAATGGACTGAGCAGTGCCATCTCTAATTGAGAACAAGTGGGGAAATTGTGAGTGAAACTTTTAGCAAGAAGGCCAAAGTCCTAGGTACTGTCATCTTGAAGTGGAGACTGAACAGTGGAGCTGTGATGGTGAGTGTTTTCAAGCAAAACTGGAGCAAAATGTCACTTTTACTCTCCCCATTTGTGATGATTCTGAGTTAACTGTCACAGATGTGCTACTATAGCAAATCAGATCCAACAGAAGCAATTTTAATATCTACACTTTCCTAAAGCCACTGATGACCATGCAAATAACACCAATGCTGATCAGTAGGAGAGTGGTGGAAAAGGAGATGGGACATAAAAGAGAGAGAGAAACAGAGACACTAGATATTTTCCCCCTGTGTGATTGTTCTGCAGGATTTAACGTGCACTGGAGAGGTGTTGATATCTACAAGTAATAATTATTTTAGTATTTGGTGAAGTACACTGGATATTTTCCCCTCGCCTGATTGTACTGCAGGATTCAACATGTACTGGAGAGGTGACGATGTCTACAACAATTAATAATTATTTTAGCATTTTGTGAAGGATATTAGCCTTCACTATCTGTAGCATAGTGTCTGGTATACCTTGCAGCACTCTCTGTAACACCAACACTTTGTGGTTGATGATAACTTTATGACTTGATAGAGCAGAAAAGTATAACTTACCTTTGTCAATAATGCATCAAATAACCTGAACTGTAACACTCATTGTCATATTTATACATAACTACTTTTAGAGTGTTAGAAACAAAATCTGTGATCTGAATTATTCCCAATACACACAGTGTATTGGCTACAACATAATAAATTCATATCATTAGTGTAATTACCTACCACTAATGTATAAGGGCTTCCCCACTACTGGCAATACCTTAATACCCTAAGTGAAACAAAGTCTGTACAATCTAGAGCATTGACCAACTCCTCCTGTGAATATGTGCAATGGAATTCATAATCCTAGAAAGGATGACTTTACTGCATGGAGTTTGTGAGAAATGTAGTTGTTGGTTGACTGTTGTGTGAGCCGTGGTGAAGAAGGAAACACAATCTTTGTCAGGTAAGGCATCAGTAAACCCCAAATTAACCTGTCCTCAGCTTGGCACAGAGTAGTCAGGCTTAGTTTGAAGTCAATGTGTAAAGTATTTGTGCAACACTTCAAACTGTAAAACAGTGAAATCACCACACAAAAAGGATCCCACACCAGGTTAGAAAATTAAAACTTAATTCAATAAATATAACAAGATCAAAATGACAAAAATCCGATAAGTAGGACTTGAGTTATGAATTTTTAAAGAATAAATTGTAAAATAGTGCTTAGAAGCAAGAAGGGCCAACTGGGGATATCTAGTTGTGCCAGACCAGGACAAGGTCAAAAGTTGAGACTGAGTACGCTGAGATGCGGGCTGTCTCCAGGGACCCAGTTTGGCCTATTGAACCAAAGTACCTTAAATCCTGGTTGTGAAGCATCACATAGATCCGAAACAAAGATGAGTCACACAGCTGAGGCGATGCATCTGTTATGAGATGCAGTGATTCTGCGGTGCCAGCTCCTGTTGCCTCATTGTCGAGGGCCCTGTCAACAGGGCTTGCAATGCTAAGGCATGTGTCAGGGAAGTGTTGCGCAGCATAGCTGGAGTGATGTGTCAGTCCCGATGAGCCCTGGGGCTGCGATGCAGAATTGTAGCGTTGTTGTCGAGGCTTCAGTTGCCAAGGGATGTGAGGAGCTTACGCTGGGGAAAGTGTCACATAGAGATAGATCTAAATGCAATACATTGGTTCCAAGATGCGGGGTGCACCAGCGATGCAAGTCTGTTGCATCGGTTCTGATACACGCAGTAGTAGTGATTCATGGCTTCTGCTCCATACAGTGGTGGTGACGCATCGGTTCCGCTCCAGCAGTAGAGGATGCATCGATTCCGCTGGAGCAAGCACCTTAGGCCCACTTCCAGGGGTCCAGGACTGGGGTGGCACCACTTGGCAAGGCTGACTCATAGATGACAGAGTCCAAGTGCAGAAGCAGGGTGGTTGAAAGTCTTCTATGGCCCTGAGAAATCAGATCAGGAGGCCAGGCAACCAGCCCTTGGATGTCAATCCTGGTACTGGTTTGGAGAGATGCAGTTGCAGTCCTTCTATCTCCTAGACAAAAGTGCAGCAGGCACCAGGTCAGCAAAACAGGAGTCCAGCAGGGTAGCAGTACAGCAAAGTAGCAGTCCGTCAGCAGCAGACCTTCTTACTGGCAGAGTATCCACAGGTCTAGAAGTGTACTGAAGTGGTGGTGTCTGAGGTCCAGTACTTCTAACTAGTTGGGCCTTTGAAGTGGGGGAGACTTCAAAGACATGCCTTTAAAGTGCACAGAGTCTCTGCCCTTTCTGCCCTGGTTCCAGACTCACTACAGGGGGCTATGCAGCCCTTTGTGTGTGGACAGGACACAGCCTATTTAGGTGTAACTGAGGCTGTACCCCGCTCCTCCCTGTCATCCTGACCAGGATGGCCTATCAAGGCCCATCAGGACACATCTAAGCTCCCATTGTGTGTGGCTGTCTAGGAGAAATGCACAAAGCCCAGCTGTCACCCCGACTCAGACATGTTCGCAGAGACAGGCAGCAGGCACCAAATGGCTAAGTAAAGAAAAGCCAACTTTCTAAAAGTGGTATTTTCAGAATTGCAATTTAAAATCCAACTTCACCATAAGCTGTGATTTTAAATATTGATTCCAGAGACACCAAACTTGAAAAATGCATCCCTTCCCAAGTGGAAGTTATACTCATAAAAGGTTATAAGGCAACTCCATTGTTATCTTATGGGGCTTGCAGTACTGTAAAAACAAATCAAAGAATCTTTCAGTACCAGGACATATAAAACTTAAAAATGCATGTCCAACATTTTAAATAATCTGCACCCTGCCCTTGGGGCTGTTAAGGGCTACCTTAGGGGTGACATATGGATTAAAAAGGAAAGTTTGAGCCTGGCAAAAGGTTTACTTTGCCAGGTCAATATGACAGTGTAAAACCGCACAGACATTTTTAGAGGGCTACCAAAGTGGATGGCACAATCATTGCTGCCGGTCGACTAGAATCATTTCATTTACAGGCCCTGGGCACATGTAGTACACTTTACTATGGACTTATAGGTAAATTGCAATTGGGGATAAGCCAATCTTGCCACGTTTTAGGGAATGAGCACAACCACTTTAGCACTGGTCAAAGTAGCAGAGTAGCAGAATCCTAAGGTCAGCAAAAACAAATTCAGCAGAAACAAAAGGTCTGAAGGCAAAATGTTAAGGGAAACTATGCCAAGGATGTTAGGTGTAACACATGTCTCCTCCCCTTAAATGAAAGTGGAGGGAACTACCCAACCCCTAGGGAGTTCTCTTCACTAAGGTGGAAGAACCTGGAGAGACCATTAGCATTGGTGTGCTCTATTCCAGGATGGTGTTCCACTGTAAGTCCATTCCCTGTAGGGAGATGGACTACCTCAACAGTTTGGTATTCTCCCCCCTCATCTGCATTAACCATCTGAGTAGCCAAAGTGAGAACCAAATAGATATGGACTTAGCGTGTCCACTGCCGAGGCTTCAGCAAAGGCTTCCGTTCTATTACACTCCACCCCTGTTCCCTGGAAAGTAACCTCCTGTTGATGACGGCTACAGGTTGATCTAGTCCCTATTTGTTTAGCTGTGAGAGCACGGACCCTATGCCATGCTCTGAGGTGTCTGTCCGCTTAATAAATTCTTGGGAGAAGTCTGTAGCTTTGCGCTCAGATGCTGTGCACATAGCCTCCTTCAGGGTGTCAAAAGCTTTCTGGCACGCCTCTGCCCAGATCACCTGATGTAGCTGCTTCCTGGAAGTTAGCTCTGACAAGAGAGCAACAATGGTGCCATAGCCCTTGATGAATCTTCTGTAGTAGCCAGTGAGGCCTAAGAAGGCCCTCCCCTCTGTGTGGGTCTTTGGGTGGAGTTCCCAAGCCAGAATGGTTTCAATCTTGGCTCGGAGGGGCTGCACCATGTCTCCTCCCATTTAGGGGCCCAGGTAGACCACTGATCACTGTCGTATCTGGCACTTACTGGCCTTGATAGTCAGTCATGCCCTCTGCCCAGCCTGAAGCACATTCTTGAGGTGGCACAGGTGGTCCTCAAAGCTAGAACTGAAGACTGCAATGTCATCCAATTAGGTGGAATTGAAGTCCTTCTCTACAGCCAGGACCTGGCTCACAACCTCCGGAAGGTGGCAGGGGTATTCTTTTACTCGAAGAGCATTACCCGGAACACCTTTCAAGTGGTAAAAGATAGCCATATGGAATTTGGTGTCTCTAGACTCACAATTTAAAATCACAACTTATGGTAAAGTCAACTTTTGAATTGTAAGCCTGAAAATGCCACTTTTAGAAAATTAGAATTTTTTAACTATAACAATTCTGTGCCTCTGCATGTCTCTGAATACATGTCTGGGGTAGATGACAGATCAGCTTTGTGCATTACCACTGGACAGTCACACAGAAAGGAAGCTTGGATGTGACATTTTCATACTGATGGTCCAACACTAGGCTGATGGGTCGCCCTGGGCTAGATTGGAGGGAAGAGTTGCCACTTACACCTGAATGGGGCTGTGCCTGTCCCCGCACAAAGGGCTGCATAACCCCCTGTAGAGTGTCTAGGGCCAGAGAGAGCAGGACAGGGACCTTGTGGACTTCGACGACATGCCTGGAAGTTTCTCCCACCTTCCAGAACCAGAGCACCAAAGCATAAATACTGGACCCCAAACCCCATCAAATCACAATTCTACTGGAACCAAGGACCAACACTCTGTCAGGTTGACTTGCCCCAGTTTCTTTAGTCTCAGGGACATCAAATACCTCCTGCAACTCTCCTGGTGCTGCTAGACTCTGCCATCTGTGAGTTCTACCCTTGCCTGAGGTGGGTTCTGCAGCTGTCTACTGCCAAATTCAATGCAGCGCCTCGAGTGAGGGAAAAATCCTAACGCATCACCCCTTGACTCCAACACCTTCACAGCCTGTGCGGCCCAAAAATGACGCTCTGCACGGATTATCAACAACCAAACTGTGTGGAAAATATTGACGCATTGTGCTGTCAATATCTACGCATTGCTCCATCTCTTTCAGCAGACTCTGCATGGGTCCTGTAGCCGGCCTTCCCTACATTGAGGTCAGCCTGGATTTTTAATTTGCATCGATCCCTCGCTACCTCAAGTAGCCTTTTGACCACTATTGACTTCGAAGCAATATTTTTACATTTAATCTTCAGAAATTGATATCTCGACTTCTATCAGTTGGATTTTTGGTCTTGTTTTACTCAGATAAATATTATCTGGGTTTCTAAAACTGTGTGGAGTCTTTTTGTGCTGCAATTCATTGTGTTGCTGTAAATTAAGTGTTGCACAGACACTTTACACATTGCCTCTTAAGTTGAGTCTGACTATGAAGCTCTAGTGAAGCTACTAGATGGTGAGCACTGGTTAATTTAGGGAGTGTAACTGACATACCCTAACTAGGATTGTGGACCCTACTTGGACATGGTTGCATTCCCCTGCCAACTAGAGACCCAATTTCTAACACCTGTTTTTGATCCCCTTGATCAATGAGGCAATCTGCCAGCACCCCAACATTAAGTCAAACATGCTGAAGAACTTGGCAGCTCCTAACTGATCTATGAGCTCATTAACTCTGAGGATGGGGTGCACATCACACTCAATGACCGCACTTAGCCCACGGAAGTCCACACAGAGCCTACGTTTTGGGTGTCACCTGGAGGCTCAGCCTTGGGGGCCAGCACCACTGGGCTGGAGCCGGGGGCTGTTAAAAGCTCAGTAGCCCCTAACTCCAGGATCTTAGAGACTTCCTCCCTCATCCTGGCTCACACCATATCAGACAACCTGTAATTGTTTCTCTTCACAGGCAGGCTGTCTCCAGTATCAATGTCATGGATACACCATGTAGTGAGTCCTGGGTAAAAGGAGAATTGAAATGCAAACTGCCCCCAGCCACTGGTTGCAGTCTCTCGGTTGGTCTAGGGTCTCCGTTGACCTGTCCTGCTCCTTAGAAGAAAGGAGTTGAGGGAGAGGTGCACTCTCCTCTTCCAACCCATCATCAGTGACTAGGAGCATGGTTAGCACAGGCCTCTCAAAGTGGGGCTTGAGACAAATTGACATGCAAGACCCTCAAAGGGTTCCTGAGAGTCTAGAGGTCCACCAGGTAGATGACATCACTGTTGCACTCCTTCACCTCATAAGGCCCAGGCCAGAGGTCTACCTAAGTCATTCTTCTAGGGTGCAGGTCCTCCTAACTACTCTCTTGGGCTGCCTTGGACTATGTGGTCAGGCACACTCACTCATGCAACCCTAACATCTCCAAGTGGGACCTAAGCTCCACCTCCTTACAGGCAGAATGTTCTAGGTCATTGTCAAGCAGATAATCCACAGGCTTGGACGGACTCACAGCTACCCTCAAAGAACCAGAGGACCCCCCACTGAAAGGGAACCAAAGCCACTGGCTAGTGACTCTCACGGTTGTCTGCTGCCCAACTTGGTGGAATGCATTAGGAACTACCTGCTCTGAGGTCACCACATGACATCTGACAGTAGTCATGCTGACTCAAGCATCCCTCAGACCCTCCATCTGCTGCCCATTGATGGTGACCTACTGCCTGTACTTCAGAGCATTAGTAGGCATGTGTGTTCTCTGCACCACCTTCTGCCAACCAGGGACACTAGGGTAATCTACTCTGTCCCCGACAATATCTAAGACAATCTCGTAATCAAGTGATACACTAGCTGACCCCAATGACTGTGCTCGCTTGGGACGCTTGGCATTCCAGTGAAGTGCCCTTCCAGTTGTCACTCATCACACTTGAGGAGTGCCTTCCCTGATGACTTTCTGTCAGGAAACAACCTTTTCTTCTTTGTATTTGGGGGAACTAGAGTCCTGTCCCAAATAAATATTTGGGGACCTTTAGAGAAGTCCTTATTTTTAAGTTTATCTCCCCCTCCTTCTTCTGATGTAGACCCAGCCCACCCTTGGAGTGATCCCCCCAGATACCTTCTTGTATACCCTGTTGCTGATCCAACGCTCTGCCCTCTTAGGAAGATCTTTGAGATCAGAGAGCTTACTGTCAATCATGTGCTCTTTTTCAATCAAATTGTACATCCCCTGATAATCCTGTACTTCACTGTTCTTTGCCCAACCATCCAGTGTCTTGCAAAAGGAAAGAACACAATCAACCCTGGTCTGTTGGGCCAGCTTCTGACTGTCTCTAAACGTCTGCCTATACTTTTCTGGGGTCAGACTATATTTTCAGACAATGGCTTCCTTCACGGGGGGTACCTCATTCTGTCCTCCTTCTCAAGAGCCAGTAGAATCCCCCCCCCCACCCAGGATATGTTTCCACAGACTAGACACCCAATCCTGCTTAGGGATCTTGTGCATCTGAAAGACAATCTCATAGGCTTCAAACCGCTTGTCAATGTCATCTCCCGCAACAAAAACAGGCAACAGATCTTTAAGAATATGGACCTTCTTGTCTCCAGAGGGCACTGAGGTAATGCTGCCATTATCACTGTTGGACTATGCTGACTGGCCTTGAGGTCCAGCTCATTAAGACTTTGTTTGTGATCGAACATCTATTTCCTCTCCTCTATGGACAATTGTTTTCCCAGCAAGGCTCTTTCAGCCCTTGTCTTTGCTGCCTCCTTGTATAGCCTGTTTTTTCATTTTAAGCTTACTTATCTCCAGCTTGAATTCCCTATTGGCCTTCCTCTCTGCCAGCTCCTGTAGGGACAAGTTGCAGGAGGACACACTGCTTCAAGCACCTGAAGATGTTCTGGGAGGATGTTACCACCCAGCCTCAACAGATCATAGACCAAACCCCTTCTGTGGGTCCTGCTCTGACCCTTCCTCACTCTCTTCATCCTCCTCGCCATCTGTTGTGGCTGACATTTGATAAGCCTATGCCCATGGTCTCAAGGTTTTCTGGAGCTCCTCTTCTTGACACTCCTCTTGGCAGGCAGCCTCCTTTCCTGACAAAACTGCTTGAACTGAGCCACTGTGTCGCTCTCCAGGTTGGCCAGTTCAAACTCCATCTTTGCAGGTGAGGTTACAGACACAAATAGTCTGATAAAGGGAGAATTAATTTAGAAAAAAGGAAAAAGGCCAATTAAGGAGAAATTAAAATGTGAATTGCCTTAGATGTGGGATGGCAGTGTACACCAAATCACTATATGGAACTGCACAAACACAAGTCTTATCCTCACCGCTGATCATCAATGTGATAAATTGGGTTGTTGGTTGACTGGGTTGTAAGCCCTGGTCAAGCAGCAACCACAATCCTTGTGAGGGCAAGGCACAAGCAAACCCCAAATTCACCAGTGCTCACCCTCTGGTAGCTTGCAAAGTGTACAGTATTTGTGCAACACTTCAGATAGTAAAACATTGAAATCACCACACAAGAAGGATCCCAGACCAGGTTAGAAAAGCTAACTTAATTTGATAAATTAAAACAAGACTAAAACAACCAAAATCCAACAAGTAGAACTTGAGAAATGAATAAAAAAAAAACGTAAAATAGCACTTAGAAGCAAAAAGCAGAGATATCTGGTTGGGCCAGACCAGGACAAAGTCAAAAGTTCATGATGACCACGCTGGAGTGCAGGCCAGCTACAGAGACCCAGTTAGGTCTTTTGCACCAAAGTACCTTAAATCCTTGTTGCAGAGAATTGCATGGATCCAAAACAAAGATCCATCATGCAGCCAAGGCAATGCAGCGAGTCTGCGGTGCAAGCTCCTGTCACGTCATCGTCGAGGATCCCATCCAAGGGGCTTGTGATGTGAAGGCTGGTGTCAGGGATGTGTTACGCAACTGAGGCAATGAGTCAATTCTGATGAGCACAGAGGCTACGATATGCAGCAGTAGCATCATTGTTAAGTTGCTGTTGACCAGGGATGCGAGGAGCTTGCACCGGGGAAAGTGTCACACAGTGGTGGTACCAAATGCGATATGTCTGTTGCAAGATGCGGGGTGCACCCGAGATGCAAGTCTGTTGTGTCAGTTCTGACACAATGGTTCTGCTCCTGCAGCAGAAGATGCATCGATTCAGCTGGAGCAAACACTTTAGGCTCACTTGCAAGGGTTCAGGACTTGGGTGGCATCACTTGGTAAGACAGAGTCACAGGTAGAGACTAAGGCCCTCATTCTGACCTTGGCGGGCGGCGGAGGCCGCCCGCCAAAGTCCCGCCGTCAGATTACCGTTCCGCGGTCGAAAGACCGCGGCGGTAATTCTGACTTTCCCGCTGGGCTGGCGGGCGGTCGCCTTCAGACCGCCCGCCAGCCCAGCGGGAAAGAGGCTTCCACGATGAAGCCGGCTCGGAATCGAGCCGGCGGAGTGGAAGCTGTGCGACGGGTGCAGTTGCACCCGTCGCGTATTTCACTGTCTGCGCAGCAGACAGTGAAATACATGTAGGGGCCCTCTTACGGGGGCCCCTGCAATGCCCATGCCAGTGGCATGGGCACTGCAGGGGCCCCCAGGGGCCCCGCGACCCCCCCTACCGCCATCCGGAACCCGGCGGTCGGACCGCCGGGATCTGGATGGCGGTAGGGGGGGTCGGAATCCCCGCGGCGGTGCAGCAAGCTGCGCCGCCGTGGAGGATTCAATGGGGCGGCGGTACACTGGCGGGAGCCCGCCAGTGGTGCCGGTCCGACCACGGCTTTACCGCCGCGGTCGGAATCCCCATTGGAGCACCGCCGGCCTGTCGGCGGTGCTCCCGCGGTCCTCCGCCCTGGCGGTCAAAGACCGCCAGGGTCAGAATGACCACCTAAGTGCAGAATCAGTGTGGTTGCAAGTCTTTTATGTCCCTGAGATTTCAGATCAGGAGGACAGCCGACTGGCCCTTGGAGTCACTCTAGGTTCTAGGTAGGAGAGATGTAGGTCCAGTCTTTCTCATTCCCAGGCAAGGGGTCAGCAGGCACCATGTTAGCACATTAAAGCAGAAGTCCAGCAGGGGATTAGTCAAGCAGAGTGGCAGTTCTTCAATAGCCCAGCAGTCCTTCTTCCTGACAGAGTATCCACTGGTCCAGATGTGTACTGAAGTGGTGGTGTCTGAGGCCCAGTTCTTCTACCCAGTTCGGTCTTTGTAGTGGGGAGTCTTCGAAGGAATGCCTTTGAAGTGCACAGAGTCCCTGCCCTTCCTGCCGTGGCACCAGACTCACCACAGGGGGTTATGCTGCCCTTTCTGGGTGGACAGGACAAAGCCTATTTAGGTGTAAGTGAGGCTGTGCCCAGCTCCTCCCTCCCATCCTGCCCAGGATGGCCTATCACAAACCATCAGGTCACCCTTAAGCTCCCATTATATGTAGATGTATAGGAGGAATACATAAAGCACAGCTGTCACCCCTCCCCAGACACGTGAGCAAAGACAGTCAGTAGGCATCAAATTGTTAAGTAAGAAAATGTCAACTTTCTAAAAATGGCATTTTCAGAATTGCAATTTAAAAACCAACTTCACCATAAGCTGTGATTTTAAATTGTGATCCCAGAGACAACAAACTTGAAAAATGTATCTCTTCCCAATTGGAAGGTATTCTTATAAAATGTTATAAGGCAACACCAATGTTATCTAATGGGAGAGAAAGGCCTTGCAGTAGTGAAAAACTAATTTAAGAGTTTGTAAAAGTTTGAAGTATGTGCCCAACTTTTTAAATACACTGAACCTTGCACCCTTGGAGCTGTCTAGAGCCTGCCTTAGGGGGGACATATGTATTTTTAAAGGAATGCTTGGGCCTGGCAAAAGGTTTATTTTGGGAAATGTTTAGCGGGCTGCATAACTGAGTAGCCCAATTAGTGCTGTAGGCCCACTAGTAGCATTTAATTTAAAGGCCCTGGGCACACACAGTGCACTTTCCTAGAGACCTAAAGGTAAATAAAATATACCAATTGGAGATAAGCCAATGTTGCCATGTTTTAGGGAAACAGCACAATCACTTTAGCACCGGTCAGCAGTGGTAAAGTACCCAGAATCATAAGACCAGCAAAAAAGAGTCAGCAAAAAAGGAGGTCTGAATGCAAAATGTTCCAGGAAACCACGCCAAGGATGCCGAGCTAACAGAGCTCATAATCATTGCAAGGAAAACCATAATATAAGTATAAATCAAAGTCTAAATCCTTGATCTCTAATGTTTATCAAGAATACTTCTCTGAGAACAAGGCACTTGATAATTTTTGATGAAAACACAGTGAATTCTATTCTCTTGGCAACAAGATTCTGGTTGCAGCAACTAACTGTCATGATACCAAGCAAGGAATGTAGGGAACCATAACAAACTTATGCTCAATAGAGCTAAGGTGGCCTGCACCATTAGGAGTCTCAAGGTGAGGCACTCTGGCAAATGTAGTTGATCTTGATTCCACTTGCATGTTTTGCACAGTGGAGGCAATGAAGCCATGCAGCTTCACACTTAGTGGCACGTACACAATGGGTGTACCACTGACCTCCTCTGTTGTGGATGACTCAAGCAGCTTTAAAATTTGGAGGAGTGCATCTTGATGTCTGCACCTTGCCGAGCATTTACACTTGAGCCTCGGTCAGGGATTATGACGATAAACTTGCATTTGTGGGGGTAAAAAGCAAATTTGATATTGTACTGAAGTTCTCAAATTTGGTTCCAAGTCTTCTGGAGCTTTCTTAACGTTCTTCAAACGTCATTACCCAACAGATGATTGCAAACTAGTTTACCTCCACCATGTTTAGAGACCAGCAGGTTTTCAGAAAAAAACTATGTCCCAGACCTATGCCACAGGTTTGCTCTTTAACAGACTGCATTGGGTTGCATTTGCCTGCAAGACATAATGCTCCGCTCACACAAAGAAAAAGCTTATTGACAACATTTCAATACATCATTAATAATATAAAGACAGGAAAGTATGAGAAGACTGAAAAACAAGACACAGGCACCTGTGTTGACTTCCGTCTAAATAATACAGTTAGATGCAAACACACTTTACAAATATGCTGTCGTCCTACATTGAACAAACCTGAATAGACAACATGGATAGATTTCCACTTAGTGAGGATATTCCGGTGAAAGCATCAATTAAGCCATTGGAGTCCAGTCTATCAGATGCGAAGAATTTAGATCCTTCTGTAATTGAGCACAAAACAATTAGACTAAACCGTGTGTGAACGTAAATTGAGCTGCAAATGACCATGCTGTCAAAAAAACATTCACTTTCTACTGCTCATTATTGGGCAGTGAAAAACCTATAGAGTCAACATTTGCATGTCAGGTTAGACCCACAGATGTTCGTCAGCAATGAAGAATCATGCAGGATTTTTTTTTTATGCAAATGAAATATAAGCATTAGCAAAGCTGAAAGGTCTGGTTTAAATATGCCATTGTTTACTAATACTAGCATTTTCATGTAAAAACATAATTATAATAATAGAAAATGATGCTCTCAAATGATAATTTTCCCTCGAGACGTGCACATCCTAATCACAATAGTGACGATTCAGAAAAGGTATGTAAAAGAACATTTCTGCAGTACACATTTACATGTTCTTAGATGCCTTTGTGGCTATGCCCCAGAATAACAAAAATGGGAATATGCATGAGTGAGTCTACTGGCTGCACGCTCTTCTCCTTTTATTCAATAAATCTAATAATTCTAATTTTAATCCAAATTATTTGCCGTCAAGATGTGATTATTCAGCCTGAATCACGAACATCTTTTGAAAGAAGATGTATGCTATTAAAAATTCTTGGATTATGAATATTCATTTATAATTAGCACAAGCAGAAAGGACTGTGCCCATTTTGCACTGTGCTGATAAGAAGTTGGATGTTTCGCGGCATGCACAAGTATGTAAGTGTTCTCTGGTAGTACTACTTCTTGTACTCCTAAATACTTATGCGAGACGGCCCCATTATGCTGACACTCTTCCTTCAAAGTGACTTTTCATAGAGCTGTAAACGTTTCTTTCCTATCAGCAGCATCTGTTCTTTTCCAAAAGATCTGTTTGATTTGATTTGTTTGTCTAGCCTTCATCCTTTGCGTTGTCACCATGAATCAGGCTACAGCTGTCTGATGAAAACGTATTTAACTCTCTTACAAGATGGATGATCACAGGTGCAGGCAGTGCATTTAAGTAGCTTCATCCTAGCACGCTACAAAATACAAGGGCAGTGTGTGATTCAAAAACATAAATTTATCTTGATAGTGAGGCTACCTTAGCCTAAGTGTAATATGATCATGTTAGAATGTATGTGATTTCCAAATGCAGATACTTCTAAAAGAAATTTCCATTTACCTAACTGATGTCTTTTAATCAACAAAACCAAACTGGTAAATAAGTAAGAAAAACTGTGACACTGCTTCAGATGGCAAAGTATGGAAATTGGAAAAATTAATTTGAAATTCATAATAGCATTTGAGTGCAAGCTCACATTTAAAACAAAGGTACAAATAATAAGCAACATACAAGAGGATAAGAGTGGCACATACAATGAACAACACTGATGAGAGACCACCAGGGTATATACATACAACCAGTGATATAGAAGGTAAGTCACATTAAACAGACAAAAATCAAAAAAGCCAAATTCTAAAGAAACTAGTCCACCTAACCTGGAGGATGAGACAGGAGTATAAGCATAGTAATGGCACAGCTCATTGAGAAACGTATGTTAATTCTGGATAGCATTTGTTAGGTGCTAATTTGTAAGAACATTATTGTTTTCATATGTAGCGTTTTCATTTCACACCAAAAATTACACATAATGTAGAACATTTACATCCTTTTTTTCGGATCACGTTTATGGTTTAACTCTTTTATTTTCGAGAAATACAAAACATCTCACCTACACCCACTGGCCATTGAGTAAGTGCAATTCACTGTTTTTCAGCATTCAGTCACTAAGACATGTCTAGCACCAAAATATAAATATGGAGTTAAGTTTGCGCCGGATTTGCGTAAAAAAATGACGCAAATCTGGCTCATACAGAGTATAAATATGGGACTAAGTGGTTTAAACTTTCAAGTTTAGTTTATTTGATGAGTTCAACCAAAAAAGCACACAAACATATTACCTTAGCAAACCTTTTGCACCTAGATTAACCTATTCGCTAATACATATTCTTAAGTATTGATATATAAAAAGATCTTAAAAAACTATCCTCCAATATAACTCCCAATGGACATAAATTAGTATAAATTAAAAAGCGATTATAAAAGAACCACTATCGAGTAGCCTAACAGCAAAGTATCACGTTAAAACACAAAACCCCCAAAGTTACTATACATATGTAAAACAGATTAAAATCCCAAACCCTAACGGCTTTCCTGTCATTATAACCTTTGGAGATCTGTTACATTCCTGCCATAAACCTGAGCACTCCACTAACCTTTTCTATGACAATTTTGATCAAATAATCAACAGACCAGCTACGTGTGAGGTCAAGGCCTAGGTAAAGTGCTACGTGCCCATATTATAACATTTTAGCACCGTTTTGATTGTCATTTGCTCAAAGTTCGTTTTTAAATAGTAATGTTTTTAGATTGTCACTTGCCCCTCAATTTGATCAAATTGGGCCGGCGATTCATTTGTGCTTGAGATCAAGATTTGCTGCTTACCATTGGGGATGTTACTGGATTATTAGGTGTGAACTCAAACAAAACATAATAGCAAACTCTTTCTTTTTGATCAAAGGCAATGCAGAAAGCGAATCAGCAATAAAGTGACCATGTGCATTATGTACAACAAAACAAATGTACACAATGAAATAGTATAATGACTGAAAGTGCAATGTGCATATTACAAAATTGTTTGGCCTCCTGATCATTAATACTCTATTAACATAATAGTTCTTCCTGTTAGGAAAGGCTGTTCATATCCGCTTCGAAGAATTTACCAAACCTATAACATAATTTAATCTTACTGCATGCCGTCATGTTTGAAAGTAAGTCCTGAAGGCACCACTGCTAGAGATCCCTAAAGACAGGCAATAAAACGTGCCTTCTTTCTTCTCCAAAAGCAGTGCAAAATACCAGTAGATGACATCAATACAATGGACATTGTTTACAGCAGGGGCAAGAATACTCAATTGACGATTCTTTCTCATGCTTCATGATATTAAGGCCCATATTTATACTTTTTTATCGCCGCATTTGCGTCGTTTTTTTACGCAAAAGCGGGGCAAACTTGCAAAATACAATTGTATTTTGTAAGTTTGCGCCGTTTTTGCACCAAAAAGCGGTGCAAACGCGGCGCTAAAAAAGTATAAATATGGGCCTAAATCTCCATTTGATAGAGCAGTCACTTGATCCAATCTTAGCTTTGGCATCGATCTCCTAATGTTGTTTGCTTTTATATTTTTTCAGCACTGTTGTAAAGTATCCTCATATTCTTTACATAACAAATGTGACAGTCATCCATATCACCTTTTTAAGGTGACTTATTTAACCAAGAGTTTTATAATTTTTTTCCTAGGAGGCACTGAGGTGTCTTTAGGAGAGGGTATTGTAGGTAAATCCATAGTCTTCACAATATTACCAAGGTTTATTGCCCATGGATTTGCCCTCTGAGTCTGTAAATGGCATTTGATCAAATGCCTAAATAAACCATCAGGTGCTGTCCGTGCACACAAGCAATAATTTAAAATTATCTGCCTATACTTTAGTTTAATATTCTTCAGCTCCACATCCAATCTTAACACGCTCCTTTACCAAGCCCTTTGGAAGACGAGCACACCTTTCCAGATGTTCATCTCTGTAGCCTACAATCACATTATATGAGACTGAACAAAAAGTTTACGTTCACGAACAGCAGATTTACAATTTTTAGGTTGTAGTTCTCTTTGGGCACTTTAATGGAATTATGACCCAAAACTGAATCCTTGCTGTTTAAGGAGCCTGATACAACCTTGGCCCTCTGTTCCTGAATATTCATGTGTTGTTTAAAGTTAAGATTTTATTAAATACGTATTTGCAGTTTCAGGTTCTCGGAATTGAACCACAACTTCAGATTATTTTTCTTTTTTGTTGACTTTGAAAATTTAATCATTTTTGTATTGGTGGTTTTTCCTTTTACGTCGTTTGCTGCACAATATAATGAGAAAGCATCTAGTTATCTTTGGAGACTCAGGGGTGTACGATCCAATAAAATGTTATTGTCATTTTAGACTATGGCCGAGATTAATTCTCCTCCCAGTTTTGGTGGATATACACGAGCTGGACTAAGTTTTGTCAGAACATCTGCAACGTACAAAGAAAAAAGGAACAAAGCTGGGATACACCCTTGCCTGAGCCTATTAGGCATGTTGATTTTTCTTGATAAGACACCATTACTCCCAAATTCAACAAAAGTCCAAGCTTCTGCATGGAGCTGCATTATTAATTTCACTAAACCTAGTTGTATCTTCCAGTTCGTTTTTTCCATGGATATCTCTGGTTGATCTTATCAAATGTCAGAGATAAATCTATCAACACAACTTAGACTGGTTGATTTCTTTCTAAAGGCATATTCTTCTACCAATAACTTCAATGCAAGGCACCCATCTACAGACGAGTGACCCTGCTTAAATCCTAAGCAGCAGGCTTTTTTGGAACTCCTATTGTAGCTTAGTACTCTTTGGTACAATAAAGGTCAGATATACTATTCACCCACTGCTCCTCATCAGCTAGTCACATTTTAGATTTCTTAATTCCACCTAAAGTTTTTCCAATTCATGATCAGAAGCTTTTGGATCACCCGCCACGCAAGGCCAATAATACCTATGACAAAATGCAAATTTCTCCTTCTAGTTGATCTTTCCTGAATTCACGCCTGTATTCTCTTATCAAGGAATTGCTTATTGCGAAATCGCATTTAAAGACTCCCTGATTTTCTTGCTCAATATAGCTTTATCTTTCTCAGCTCAAGGATTAACCATTGACCTATTTGCCTTGTTTTTGGGCTTGGGTGCAAGACGTCTAACATTACTTATTAGCTTGTCATATTCTACCAGTGTCTTGCACTCAAGGTATTCGCAATATGCTTTCAGGTCCTAATGGATCATTTGTTTTCTCTGCTTTTTTCAGCTTTACTGACTAGATTATCTTGTAAGCATTTTTGCATTGATTATGGGATGAATTTAACCAAGTATCTCTTTCATTTACAGCAATCTAGGGTTAGTAAAAGAGATTTATGATCATGCACTGTCAAATCCCCTTTTACTACAGCATCAACCAAATATTAAACATCCGTCGAAATTATGGGATAGTCGATCAATGAAGACACCTTACCATTATCGAAGGTTTGTTTACTAGGGTGATCCCCATTACACCTTCAAATGATTGTTGCCATATTCAGTGTATCTGATATTGTAACCAGTTTTCTCACTCTGGAGTCACCAGAATTGTTTATAAAATACTAAGCAGGTATATGTAGGCCCTTTCCAGCTTGAAACCCGTCCCAGAGGCCAGGATTAAAAATGTTAGCGTTAAAGTCACCAAGCAAAAGGATGGGAGCTATGAAACATTATTCTTATCCTCTCCAGAAGAAATATCTTTTGCTTTACTTGTTTATCTTAGGCTTTTTTTTTCAGCACGAAGTATATGTTTGCAATAATTAGACCTCATGCCATAGATGTCACTTGCTGGGATTTGATTTTTAAGTTCAGTATTTTGACTATTAGGAAATCGGGGAATTCAGAAAAGATTCTCATGCTCCTAATATCTTTATTTACTGGCACTACTATTAAGAAAACACCTGCTAGCCTACCATATTTTTTCCTTCACCGTGAGATGGTTATATGACAGGAAGTCGTTCATGACTTCATCTAGTGACTCCATTTTTTTCTGTAGAGCAATGTTCTTAAAATTCTTATCTATCAACTTTTTAGTTAGATGCTTCCAGTTCTAGTTTTAGGTCAGCAATATTCCAAAACAAGCAATGAATAAAGTCCTTATCAGGATCTCCAAGGGCATGTTTCAGAGACTGGTTTCTTATACTAATAGCTGTTGCTATCCAATTCCAGTCACAGGCTCCTGAAGAGACAGTGTTGTTGGTATTCATATGAATTAAACTGCCCTGGTGTGTATTTGTTATAACAATATGCTCCTTTTCTCTAGCCACGGGGTTTTCAGTCTTCCTACCTCCAAATATAGTTGATTTGATACCTTGACAGCCGACTGAACTTCACTCAGGTTCTCTTATCACCCTTTCTTTTTGCCAAGACGAATTATCATAGCTTTTGTATATGGGATAGCTAGAGCATGTGCGTTCACCAGTACAGTTAATATCTTTATCCGCCACTATTCTGGATTGAAAATAATCCAAGGCATTTGACCCCTTAAGAGGGGAAATAGTTTGTTTTGGGAAAAAGACCAAAGTGATATCCTTAGATGTTACTTTTAAAAGCCTTGGTAGAGAACTGAAGATTATCAAAAATCCTCAATCTTTTTAAGTAGGTTTTATGACCCTAGATTGAAAAATTATCCACTAACAATAAAATACAGTCTAGCCCTTGATAAAAGTTCAGCTCTTTCATCTTTTCCAAGCATCCTGATGTACAGCTCTGTGGTGTCCCTTCCTTTTGATGCCCATGACTCACTACCACATTAAACAGCATATATTAAGTGATTAAGAAGGCCACACGTTGCTATTTCCTCCTATAGACCTTCCGCATTGCGTTTTGACATAACATCTAATGTTTAATTTCTCTTGGATATTTCATATCTCTGAGGAGATTATGACCTAACTCAGGCTGAAGATCTGAAAGTATATAAGTTGCTTTCATTCCCCTTTTTCAAAGGGGATAGAAGCCTGAAGTTTCTTATACCTCTTTGTTGCATTCCTTTTTTTTCATTTCTTTTTTTTTTCTTTGGTCTTTGGTTCTTAGTTAGACTCTTGTTTTGAAATATTTAGAAAACATTCTTAGGTCCCCTACTCCACTTCAAGCTTTTTCAAAGGCATATCTGTAGTCTTTACAGTGCTTCTCTTGGACACCCCTCTTACAATTATGGTGTCAAGATTGGCTTTATCACCATTCAGAAAAGAGAAGCTTCTATCTAAATCTTCCAACCACAAATGCAAGCGCTTCCCTGATTTTTTAGTTGAATTCGACTCTTCGGCTACACAAAGGACAATCGATGTTTGTTTATGACAAGCAGAACAAGAATCTTTTTTTGATACTGAATGGCTATGGCAATTCCTTTATTCATTGTAAGCTGAAAGACCAACCTTTAGTCTATTAGATATTCGATTATTAACAAGTTTGTGTCGCTGTTATGTTCAATGTCACTCACAAGTTGGCCAACAAGTGGACTATACACTCCAAGGTTGTATTCATTGGGACTAACCATTTCAAATTTGTTTGACCCTTACCTCACCAAGGCTGATTTATTTGTGATAAAGATACTGCCTCTTCGGATTCCTTCATGTTAGGCAACTTCACAGTTTCCCCACTTAGGCCAGTAATCTCACCCTCTTCTTGTGTAGTGAAAAGGTTAATCAAATATGGAAAAGAAAATCTTCTTTGGGTATTTTGATTGTCAGCTTTATTTAATGAGTTTTTATTACCCTTGCTCACAAAGGGAAATGAGGATATTTTTGATATCCCAGCATAATTGATAATCAGTTAAACATTTTTGTCTGCATTTCCATCAATGCTTGCCAAGATTGATTTATCACTGAAAGCACTGTATTCACCAATATCGGCACCAATATCAGCCATAATGTCACTTTTGTGTTCAAAATTTTCATGAATGCTTGTTGAACTTAGCCCTCTCTGCAGGGTCACAGCCAAACCTTTTGCCTTCACCCTTCTTGTTTTCTAAATTCATTTTTAGCTGGCATCAGGACACATTACCACTGCTAACCAGTGCTATATGATTGTGCCCTCTCCCTACTACATGATAAAATTGGGGTACACCTAATTGGCACAATTAATTTACCTATAAATCCCTATTATATTGCACTACATGTACCTACAGCCTGTAAATTAAATGCTACTAGTGGGTGTGCAGCAATCATTGTGCCACACACTAAAGTAGCACTTTCAACTTGTTTCAAGCCTGACATTGCAGCCTGTAGTGCAGTTAAACTTCTAATTCGACCTGGCACTACTAACCTTTTGCCTGCCCTAATCCTTCATTTTCAGTACACATGTCACCCTGAGGTAAGCCCTGAACAGCCTACACATTGTAGAGCATTGTATTCAAGAAGTCAGAAAAGTGTTTTTAAGTTTTACATGTCATGGTAGTGAAAAACTCCTAAATTAATTTTTCACTACTGTAAGGCCTGCCCCTCCCATATACTTATATCCCTTTGCCTTATTAGCAGGGGTAAGAGATAAATTCTGCTCTGCTGATGGAATGTTACGCTTGTAATGTGGAGTTCCAGCCAAATCCATGTGGCAGGTTTTTTCTTGCGCAGGGCTTGGCAATGGTATGTTGGCAAACCAAATTTGGCATCCTCTAGCATGATTTTCATGTGCTAGGAGGGCACCCAGTGAGATTTTACCAATGCAGGACCATTTGAGGTGAGAAAGCTGCTGCTTGAGTACAAAATCTACACCAGTGGCAGCCAAATGAACTCGAGAAGCAGCACTCTCTGGCATTCTGCATTGTGCAGTTCACACTGATTTTTCAGCACTGGTTGAGCTCCTGGCACTAAAAATCAGCATGAACAGTGTGATGTGCCAATTTCCGCCCATTCACAGAACACTGCGGAATCTTGCAGACTTCTCATGTAACTTGGAAGAATTTTGCGGAGTGAAAGTCCACGAGTTCCACCCACTCCACTTATTACGTTTGAAAAGTGCTAACTTGTGATTGAGAGCAGGTAGAAATCTCATGTTTAGACTCAAATGAACTGTAATTTAAAATCCCCTTTAATGGTAAAGTTGAGTTTTAGATTACAATCTTAAAAATATAATTTTTAGAAAGTTGGCATTTTCTTGCCCACAAGCTTCTGAGGTCTGAAGACTTCCAGGATTGTCCAGCTGCCTTGGCCTGTTAAAAGCTCCCCCATTAAGAATGAGTATTGGGCCCACACAGTAAACAATGGCACCCGGGTGTTGCTGGGAGAATACCATCCTGTCACACTAGCCTTTTGTCACCCTAGACGTCTTGGAGCCTTTTGCAGGGGAACAAAAGAACTTTCCAGAACCGGGTGTGGGATAGCCTAGAAGATTCCTCCACTTCAAAGGCTGGCACTAGAGGAAGGACTCCCTTGTTTCCCAGAGGACTGCCCTGCTGCTTGAGGCTTGCCTCGTTCCACAGAGGACTGTCCTGCTGCTTGAGCCCTGTATTGTTTTCCATAAGACTGCCCTGCAGCTTGAAGTTTGCCTTGTTTGCCATAGGACTGCCCTACTGCTTGAGGTTTGCCTTCTGCCTGAGAGGCTGCCCTGCTGCATGACCTGCCCAGCTCTCTGAGAAGAAAGACTGGACCTGCTCCCTTTGTCCCATTCTACAATAGCAGCCAGTTGACTGACCTCCTGTTCTGAGCTACAGGGACACAAGGAGCTCCAAAGCAGTAGTCCCAAACTGTAGGTTGCGACCAACTGGTGGGTCATAAGACAATTTTTGGTGGGTTGCAAAAGTCAAAGCAATAAAGAAAGATGCCTTTAAATTCTGTATTTATTTTGTCACATTTGCTGCGCTTCAAAGACAGAGGTCAAATCCCAGGCTATGTCTTCTCACTTTGCAGTCAGGGATAGAAAAATAAAGTGAATTATGTGACAATTTAGCAGGTGCGTGAAAGGAAAGGTTTTAGGATACCCTTTTTTGTAACACACAACAAAATGTAAATAACTAAACATTAACTGTACACCTTCCGCACTTAGGAAAGCAAAACATTAAGCATTTTTAAAAAGCATTCTGTAGTCTATTGTAAGCAAAGATTTTAATGGATCAAAATATATGAAGACATTTTACTTGGTTGTGCACAAATGATAAATATTCACGGAAAGCCAATTTCCACGTATTATAATTTGTGTGCAATGCAGTTTTATCAATAAAATTGTTTGCCTGTGCACATTTAGTGGCCATATCAACAGAAAATGTGCTGTCTGTAAATGACAGTGCACTAACATGTGATGCTTTAGTTAAATTAAAAAATCACCCTCCCATGTCCATTAAAGATAGGGGGTTCGCAAAAGCTTGTTGTTCAAAAATTGTGTTGCCCCAGAGGCCTCTCTGCAACTGCCCAGCTGGCATACTGCAATTGGACCTGCCTGGATGTACAAATGAACCTGCCTGAGCTCTGCTAGCCTCTGCAAGAGTGAATCCCTAATGCCCAGGAGTTGCATCCCATGGTCCTAGACCCTTGTCTTGCATCAGAGTGCTCTCCTACTCAAGAAAAGGAGAAATCCTGAAGTTCTATACTCTTTGAGCCAGACTTTGATAAGGTACCTTTTTCAGCAGGACTAATCTGGGCCCTGTATTCAGCTCAGACGCCATTGTAGTCGGCCTGAATGTTTTACTTTTCAGCAGTCTAGCACGACCAGTGACCGCCAGTTGGCGGTTTGTTCTTTTAGGTACTATACTTGCCTATAAAATTGAAATTTCAAATCTTCGGTTCTATTGATTGGATTTTTGTTATTCTGGTTTCAGTTTGCATATAAACATTTACTCTATTTTTATAAATTGGTTTGGGATTTTTATTGTGGTGTGTTTTCTCTTCATTACTGTTAGCGTGCTGCATAAAAACTTTACATTTTGACTCTAAGTTAAACCTGATGGCTTTTGTGCCATGCTACCAGAGGGTTAAGCACAGATTAATTTAGTGACTTTGTGGTTCACACTGTTGTTGTTGCTTGACTAGGGTTTTGTAATTGTTTGTTTTTGTGTATTTCTTGTAGAGCACATTCAGACCAGTGGTATCGAAGCGCTAGACAGGTAAGAAGGCCGGAGCTATTCCAAAATCTAGAGGGAAAATAACCAAGTCTTGAGTTGCTTGCAAAATGGAAGCAGGGATGAGATTCCCCTGATCTCATTTGGAAGAGAGTTCCATAACTTAGCCACTGCGATTGAAAAAACCCTATCCCCCCATTTTACTTTATTGCTCCTCTGGATTCTCACCAGTTATGATCTTAGTGAGCGACTGGGTGTATACCAGCTGATTGAGGTTTGTAAGTATCCAGAACCCTGAAGGGTTTTGTGAGCCAAACACAGCTCCTTATTTATGAAGCTATGCACCTCCAGACACTAAGGGCCATATTTATACTTTTTTAGCGCCGCATTTGCGTCATTTTTTGACGCAGAAACGGCGCAAACTTGCAAAATACAATTGTATTTTGTAAGTTTTCGCCGTTTTTGCATCAAAAAGTGGCGCAAATGCGGCACTAAAAAAGTATAAATATGGGCCTAAGCCTCTCCTTCTTACTTAGGGTCACATCCAAAACAGTATTCTCTGCGTTATCCACAACAAGCTATGAGTCTGTGGTATTGTTACTTTTATTACTTGGGTTTACTTGGGATTCCAAACAGGTAGTGGCCAGATTTTCTTGGTCTGCCTTAAACAATTGCTTACCCCAATAGCTCCCTAGTGGCAGCAATCACTCTCCCATTGATTCTAAGGTTGTATAGTCGGGAGGCTACCCCAATCAGAACCTTCAATTTGGCCGATGCCCCCCACCCAAAAGACTCAAACTGCAGTCCCCACACTCCAGAGAGCGCCATGTGGTTCCTCTAGTGGGTCGGAACCATAAACAGGGAAGTGCCGTGGAGCAAGGGAGGTGGAATAGCCATAGCAAAGGTGTGCCTTGACGGAAGTGCACGGAGCGAGGAGACGATGTAGTCGGACTGTCACAACGCTGGTGACTAAGCCAATGGAGACAAAGATGCAGAGGACTTATAGGAAGTAGTCTGTCCAAGGGAGACGCAAAGAGGTAGAGAATCACTGGCTGCCAGTGGAGAAGTCGAGCACAAGGATGAACTCTCTATCCACATTGCTGTTGAGTCTAGCAGTCCGAGAGGACAGCAGGATGTTGCAGCTCCCGATGCCATGCCATGGCTTCAGGCAAGTCCAGACTTTGCATGTGTTTTTGTTACAGAGGTGATGGGCAACATACAGTCATCGCTACCCGGGCGCTTGGTGGTATAACACATGTGATATAGCGAGCACCACTGGGGCACGAGCACGGTAAAGAGGACAAAAGGCAGTAGAATGCCTAAAATTCTTGAGAACACTAATCAAGAGAGCAAAACGTGATAACGCTGAAAGAAATCCTCCATAAAAACAAAAATTAAAACCGTTACTCACCAGTGACTAGGTGTGTCTATCTGGGGGTGATCACAGTGGTCCTGTCAAAAAAGAGGGCCGCTGAAAAAAATTCTATGAAGACAGCAAACCAGAGGAAATAACTGAAAAAGAACCACATAAAACCGCCTCCAGGCAATGAAAAAATAAAGAACTTAATTCTTGCTTCTGGATAATATCATACATTGGAGCAACAACAATAAAGTTAGAGGCAAAAATAGATTACACATGTTTTTTTAAAAGTCATGATCTCATTGTTTGTTGCAAACAATATATTGATATGATGAAAAACATATTCAACAACTTGCCAATATCTGTAAACAGCCTGTAGACACAAGCCCAAAGAGAAAATTAGTATATCTATACATATGACTCAAAGAAGACTTGTAATGAAGAATTACACTCTACGCACTCACACTTAATCACACAATAGAATCATACCACACCAAATATTCATTAAAACAATGCTAGTCATACACAAGGGTGTAATGAGGTTGCTATTTGAGGCAGCATATAGATCCAATACATTCATATAGGAAAAAATCAATAAAGAAAAATGCATATTTTGTAACAGTAGTTCCATCAGTACTGAAATGACAGCTAACGTTTATGACACATATATGGATACAGATAATGATCTATTATGTACACAGAGACAATGATACAACAATGCATGTCGTGATCTTTCCTTCCCCTCATGTTTTGCCTTCACATGTTCCTGTGGAACCTCAGGGAGCCACCAACTTCAGGGCGCACAAGGTAGTAGACGTAAAATATCTGTAGAAACTGCAACCAAGAACATGATAGCCTGCAGGGATGGAACCTCTATCGCTCTATTTCTGCACACAATTCACTGAAGATGAACATAATGGTAATTCCTCAAAGAGAAACTCTCTCAATAAAAGTAGGTCTTGGTATGCAATACATAATATCTCTAAGGGTTCCTGAACCCACCATGCCCTCAAAGAGGGTCGTAGGACATCAATATGCGGGTGTTCTCCGATCCTGAACAACAATACAAGTTGATCCTAGCTTCTTTATCGACGACCTCTGGAAAGCAGTCAAAGGGGGTGCCATGATTCTATTATGGTTAGGTTATATATGTGGCATGATTGAGTTTGAGTGCATAGAGTGTAATTTTTGATTACCAGTCTTCTTTGACCCAGATGTATAGATAAACTATTTTTTTCTTTGGGCTTGTCCCCACAGTCGACATACAGATAACGGCAAGTTTTTTATTGTGTCAATATATTGTTTTAATCATATAATGAGATCATAAGTTTAATAAAAGCATGTTTAATCCATGTTTGTCTCTAACTTTATCGTTGTTGCTCAGTGTATGGTGTTATCCTGAAGCAAGAATTAAGTTCTTTATTTTTTCATTGCCTGAAGGCAGTTTATGTGGTTCTTTTTCAGCGATCAAATTGGTGCCACAGGTGAGACACTGGTGTCAGCCTTCAAGACACAACCAATTACCCTGGAAGCAATGTTCACCCAGTTAGCAGAAGAACAGCACTACCTACAGCTAGTCCTAGAACAACAAAACCAAACTGCACAAAAGTACTGGGAGTTGTTTCAGATGGTTTTGAATGATCAGGTGGCTCTCCCAACCTACCACCAGCATGTCTAAGACACAGCCATATAGTGGCTCACCGATGTGATATCCAGTGCACGCATACATCCCAAAGTGCCTGGGATAGTATTACAAAACTTCAGGAGAGCGATTACCTTGACTATAGTTTTGTAAACTATGAGAGAGCTGCTGCCATAGCGTAATGACCTCAGGAAAAGTGGGGACAGTACCTAGTGCCTCTGCTGCCCAACAAACTACAAGCTACTTAGCAAGCAGCAAACCCTGCAGGGGTAACTGCCATGTAGACATCGAAAAGGCCATTCTGGAGCGTTTCGGATGTGACCCTGAAAACTAGAGGGGGCAGATCCAAAAAGAAAAATTGAACACTTAGGACAACCCAAGGGCATTGTACAATAGAATAAGAGATCTGGGGAAACGGTAGCTCCAACCTGCTATAGCACGATAGAGGAGATTAAATAGAGGAGGTATATTTGGAACAGTATCTAAAGGCCTTGCCTACCAATACCTGATTGTGGGTGAAGGAGCACCCCAACCTCACAGTTATGTCCGCTATCAACTTGGCATGTGTGTATCACTATTCCCCTGAATTTAGAGTGTATCCACTCTAATTCTTACAAAAGGGCCCTACGGAGATGGGAAACATCAGGGGAGAACAGGGTTCCCACACCACCAGGATCCCCATAAACATACCAATGGCAGGAACCGAGCAGCCCCATGAGCCGCAGTGTTTCAACTGGCCAGAATAGGGGCACCTAGTTTGACATTGTCCCCTACAGGCATCCACTAGTGATGACATGGAAGTAGGGTATGCTAAGGGAAGAATCCTAGTCACTGGAGTAGAACCCAAAGGGATACAAAAAAACTATGTACCTGAATGGCAGAACACTGATCGCCTTATTGGACACAGAGTGCCACTGTATGATGGTTAGTAAAGAGCTAATCCCAGCAACACAGGTAAGAGAAGGGAAACAAGTGACTTGTGTACACGGAGACAAAAAAACTTACCACCTTGCAAAGGTACTACTCGAGGTGGACAGGGATCCCCAAATACATAGGGTGCGGGATTGTCCCCTCCCTACCCGAGAAGGTGATATTCGGATCAGATCTACCGCAGTTTAATAAATATCTATTGGGTCTAACATCCCATCAATCTGAGGTGTATTGGTTCCAGTAGGCCCCTTTCTGCGGGTCACAAATAGAAACCTTGACAGTGAAGGAGGTAAAAACAAGACAGGAGAATAGAAGGAAAAAGAGAAAGTACCATCAGTACTCTCAGCCCTCGACTACTTGTGTTCTCTCATCTGCAGAGGGAGTTCCGACTCCTCCACAGAGCTTATGGATGGACCAGAAGGACAATACAACTCTGATGCATGAGTGGGAGCAAGTAAAGGAATATGAGCTAGAGTAGGTAGGCCCTTTCTTTTGTGCTAAATGAGATCTATTGTAAAGGGTCAGAAGGAGTGGTGATCATTCAGCGAAACAACCACTGGTACCCGTAGCCATCTGAGAACAGGCCTTGCATCTAGCTCATAATCAGGTTGGGGGTAGAACCTTTGGGGGTAGACATTATGGTCAAGAGCACATTCTGAAGTATTTATTAGAACAGTTATATTGGCCAGGGGTGTATTGTGAAGTAGCTAAGCATTGTGCAGCCTGCCACAGATGTCAGTTGAAAAACCCTCCAGCACTAGCAAGAGCCCTCTTGCTTCCCTTTCCCATTATAGAGGTGTCATTCCAGCAGGTTGAGATGGATCTGATAGGTTCCCTGAACCCCTTTGTAGTCCTGGTGGATTATGTGACACGCAATACTGAAACAATCCCATTGGCTAGCATGACCACCTCGAGGGTTGCACAGGCCATGATCTCATTCTTCTCCCAGGGGGGATTTTCCCACAAAATACTTACCAATCAGGGCACCCCCTTTCATGTCCTGTCTGATGGGTTAGGTTTCTAAATTATTGGGCATATGGCAAATCCACACGGCTGTATATCATCCACAGACAGGTGGATTAGAGGAAAAATATAACCAGACTATCAGGACAATGCTAAGAATAGTTATACATGAGTTGGGATACAGGTGTGTGCCATCAGGACCCAGAAACAGAAATGCATGAGGTTCCCCCCTTTGAATTATTGTTTGGGAGGAGACCCCGCACTCTTCTGGACATGACTGCAGTACATTGGACAGAGGGGGAAGATGAGGGCAAACCCCTTCTAGGCTATAGCTCTACAGTTAAAGAAACCCTATCTACCCTGTGGGAGGAAGTTAATAACTAACTGGAAAGGGCACAGCAAAGGCAGAAACAGGCCTATGACCAAGGGACAGTGTTGCACTTTGCTACGGGGAGAAGGTATTGAAATTGTTACCTAGGACAGGTAACAAAAAGTCCTAGCCCCTTTGCAAGGCCCTTTTCTTATCCAGGAGAGGGTGACCCTAGTGACATACTTTCTATCCCTCATGGAAGGAGGATGGGACAAATTATCATGTTAATCTGTTAAAGCAGTGGGAGGACCGTCCTCCCAATCAGGTGGGCCCTGTAGTTTTTCATATATTACGTCAACATTAATACTTCCCTAGATATTCCCATTCAACTGCTCTTGGAAACCAAAACAGAAAAAATCAACATGGGGGAGTCCCTAACCAACAAACAAAAACAACAGTTGAATAAATTGCTGGATCACCTTCTCTCAAGTAGTCCCAGATGACCAACATTGGTATCCCATAATATAAATACTGATCAGTCCCGAATGGTTAAACTAAAACCATACCATATTCCAGCCACCAGAAGGCAGGCTGTGGAACAGGAAATAGAAGCCATGCTCAAAGCTGACATCATAGAACCATCACAAAGAGCTTGGTGTTCCTCTGTGGTTCTGGTACCAAAATAGGAAGGGAGCCTCCAGTTCTGTATCAATTTCTGCTAACTGAACTCCAACTCACAGTTCTACACCTATCCCACGCCCGAGTAGATGAGCTGGTAGAAAGGCTGAGAGAGGTTGGATCATGTCCACTATTGACCTCAAAAAAGTATTGGCAAAAACCCCTCACCCCAACGGCCAGGCAAAGACAGCTTTTGAAACACCTTAAGGACTATACCTTTTGGTCTCCATAGTGCCCCTGCAAACATTACAGAGGCTCATGGACACAGTCACCAGGCGAATGCCGTGGTATACCTAGACGACCTCCTAGTGTACAGTCCACACTAGAGAACCGACTTACAACATCTGGTACAGGTATTACACGTCTTGAATCAAGCCGGACTCACATTAAATACAAAGAAAACTATCTTTGCCACATGACACATTGAGTATTTGGGGTTCATGATACATGTCCGGGTCACACAACTGCAGCTAAGCAAGATTGAGGCCATCCTAAAGAAAAGCCCCCAACGAGCAAAGAGATACTCTCCTTAAAAGGATTGGTGGGAAATTACTTCAGATTTGCTCTCGGAAATCGCAGCCCTCTCACGGATCTGTTAACCAAAAAGTGCATGGGGAAACATATACCCTGAACTGAGGCTCAAAAGCACAGTTTCCAACAGCTGATAGAGGAGCTGTGTCTTGCTCCTGCCCTCATTTGCCCCAACTTTAGCAATTCTTTTTTGTAACAAACGGCAGCCTTAGGTGGGACTCAAGTGCTGTTCTATCTCAGCAAGATCAGCCGGGAAATCTGCACCCAATATTGTTTCTGAGCTGCAAGCTGTTCCCAAGAGAACAACATTATGCCACAATAGAGAAGGCATGTCTTGCTATCAAGTGAGCTATGGAAGACCTACAATATTACCTGTTGGGTCATACTTTCATTCTCCTGACTATCATGTCCCCCTCTCCTGGCTGGCACATATAAAAACACTAATCCTGTAGTCAGGCGGCTACCACGTCCAGGACCTTCAATAGAGCTTATGCCACTAACCCAGAAAACTCGAGCCACAGTGCACCAGTTGCTCCGGAGAGGGTCAAGTGGTTCCCCGAGCGGGCGGGAAACAAACACAGATGTGCTGTGGAGCAAGAGAAGTGAAATAAGCACAGCGAAGGTGAAGGTGTGCCTTGGCGGGAATGAATCAAGCAAGGAGTCAACTTTGGGAGGCTGTCACGACTTGGGTGACTGTGACAATCTACAGGAAGATGCCGAGGATGTGCAGGAAGTGGTCTGGCCAAGAGGGACGCAAGGAGGGAGAGAACCACTCGCTGAAAGCTGAGAAGCCAATTAAGAGGACAAATGCTCTAGCCACACTGCTCTCGAGTCCAGCAGTCCCAAAGGACAAGAGGATAATGCAGGTTTCGACACCACGACCCCGAAGATAATGCAAGTTCTGACTTTGCATGTATTTTTGCTATGGAGATAGTGGGCAGGTGTACAGTCATCGCTATGGGGCCACTGTAATGCTATGTGTACTTGAGCACCGACTCCATCTTGACCACTGACTGATTTGTGCTTAGATTCAGGTGCAATCACAGCAGCAGTGCAGGGTTTTTCCACACCAAGCTTGTTTTCCACACAGAACGTGTTTTTTCAACACAGAGCAAGTACACAAGTACTGCCAGCGTGTGATTTTTTTTATAACCGAAGGAGGGGTTACTAGAGTCTTCTTCTTGAGTTGTTTAAGGTATATGATGCAGGGAAACTTGCCACTGGGGAAAGGAGCTTTCCTGAAAGTGGATGCACTGTTCAGGGAAAGTCCCATTTTGTGGACGTCATCCTGCATCATCCATTCAGAGTTCCTCGGCTTGATGCTGGAAAGGATGTAGGATTAAACCTCTCTGGTGATGCATTTTAATTCTTAATTATTTAGCTTAACTATTTATATATTCACTGCATATATTGACTGGTACTGTATTGCACATCTTTTGCCTATGGTTGTTTAACTGCTGTAAGTATTTTGGCATATACACGTTTTACTGCATTCAAGATACATGCTTATGTTCACATTTTTGTGTGCTTTTATTTGATATCTGGGAAGTGCCTTAATAAATGTTTTACTCAGAGTAAGAGTGTTGCATTCTTTAGCATTGTTTCCTCTTAGTTTAAGGTAGAGGAATATGACAAGGTAGGGGGTATAACACGTGTGATATAGCGAGCACCACTAGGAGCATGAGCACAGTGAAGGGGACAAAGGGCAAGTGAATGCCTGAAATTCCCTAATTATTTATATATCTTATAATATTTCCTTTGAGGGCCCCCAACACTCCTGTTCCCTGCGCTACTAAGAAGAGGACCCAAAAAGTACAAGGAGAACCTGCTAGGAGAGCCCAAAAATCCCGAAAACCAGAGCAAAAAGATTCAGGAGAGAAGATACATTAAATTCTCGAGAACACTAATCAAGAGAGCAAAAAAGTGATAGCTCTCAAAGAAATCCCCCCCCAAAAAAACAAAAAACATAACTTACCAGTGACTAGGCGTGTCTATCTGGGGGTGATCACGGGTAGTTATTTGACTTGGGGCCTTTTTTCTTATGGGGTCACCAACTTTCCTTATGGTTGATCTATATATTCTCAGATTGTGTTCTCATCATTTTCATGGAACAGCACTTATTTACCAGTTTTTTTTTCTTTTTAACCCAAACCACAGCATTGATAGTGGGCTCTCTGTTTTTAATACTTCCTCCAGTTGGACTTTAGAAACATCTTGTATTCCAGGTGGAACAGTTTGGAGCCCACCTGCATTTTATCTGTGCACCTTAGGTCATATTGTGGGACAATACTAATTCCAGTAGAATACCAGTGTAACACTAGTATGTTGTGGTATATCACCACAAATCTCATCATATCTGATTCCACGTTCACCAGAGCTCTTCCAGTCATGCAGCCTTTGGGTCCTGACACCACTATCTACACCAATAGACTGCTAAATAGGACCTTCAGTGCTCAGCAAGCTTTGAGTCAATAAGGTGATGGGTGCTGCTTCAAAAAACTCGCAGTGAGTGTTAGAGTCATTACAATGAGTTACTCAAAAATGGTACCTTAGATTATAACTTATGTTTTATTAGTTAAGAATGATTCCATCACAGAAGTTCTCCAGGAAACATGTAAAGACTATTTTATTGAGCCCTCCAGGCTCAATATTAGGTGTATCCATCTGCACAGTATACACAGGTTCACACCAACTCTTCATGTTACATTTTTGCCGAAACCACACTGAGAGCCATCTTCCTGGGGGAGGGAGTAGTGAAGCCACCAACCAGACCTGCTTCTGCCCCCACCATCACACAACATGTAAGTCAGCAATTAGCTCACAGTGTATGAGGGAACTATTGAAGGCACTGCTAAGTATTCAGCTGGCCTCCGCCCTCCCCCAGGGCCATTAGCAGACCAGTCAATTCTGTGGCTGCCTTGTGGGCTTGGTTGGACCTCTTACCACTGTCAGCCACATATGAGGCCAACAGTGGAACAGCGATGTCACGATATGCCTGGGACCACTCCCTCCAGTGATCATCTGGTCAAATGAGGAGCAAAGGAGCTTGAATGTTTCCGGCAGACCACTGACTTTATGGGCAGTACTGTGCAGGAATCTTTGATCCAGTAAATCAGCTGGTATGGTGACGTGTTACATAATCTTCATTACAGAATGCCTTATATAGTCTGCTCCACTGAGTAGTGATATTAAAAAAAAACAATTCTTGCAACCACTTTATTGCCTTATAGTGACCTGTGTACAACCAGTCATTTGGAGCTTTAACCCAACACCAGGTCAGTTAAGCCATGTCTTGATTATTAATAGGCTTGTTAATTGAGGCCTTGCTTTTAGGGTTGTTACCATCTTAGAAAATTCCTTGAGTATGATGTGGAGGATGCATAAGTATTTTGGACATGAGAGTTCTCTGAAGTCCTGGGAGAGGTCTCAACAAAGCCCTTGTCCTGCTGTTCTATGGGCGATGTGATTGTTTCCATTCTTAACAGATCCCATAGGCAATAGTGCCACTCTGTCACTTCCAGGTTTTTAGATTTGCCCTACATGTCTAGGTGCACATAGAGCTAAGGTAATTTGCATTCCCTTTGGAGCATGGAGTGGATACAACTGTCTGTACAGTAAGCCTAGTATGGTGTACAAAGGGAATCTTGGTATACCTGTGTCGAATTGTGTAGACTACATTCTCCCAATATAGAGGGAGTTTTGGACATTGCTGTAACAAGGTGCAACCGCCACAGCATCTGTCCTCCTTGCTGATTGCTCCAGGTGTGTAGGCCGGCCAAGGTGCTGTACCAGTGAGGACAGGTTTTTTTTCATGGATTCTTTTGCAGAGGTCAGTTTCTTGTTATCCTTTGTAGTTAACAACCAACATTGATAAGGGGTGACCTGTTTAATAGCGTGAGGTTTAATGAATGGCTGGCGTAGCCAGTGTCATACTTCATGGTATTTGAATCTGTCTGTTTCTATAATATTATATCCCTATGTTATGCCTTCAAATGGTTTGATATCTCTGTTCAAGAAGGGATATCCTATCCTCAGTATTTCCTGCAATTTGCATACCTTAATTGAGGGGTCTCTCAGAGCTGGAGTAAACTCTACATTCACTACCATAGATGTGAACAGTGAGGGGAACACAGTCAGTCCCTTACCTATGGCTACTTTATCCCAAACTAGCAATGTATGGTGAGCAACTAGGGAGTAGTACAAGCCCCACTTATGGTGTGCCTTGTGCAGCCAGGGGACGTACCTTGCTTTCCCCAAGATCATTTGTCTTATGAAGTACCATTTCTGTTCTGATAGTGTTATATTTCATTCCCCTAGGTGACCTAGTTGTGTTGCATGACTTGCATGACCAACCCACCAGGTTTGTAAGGGAGTGTGAGGACATGTCTAGCTACTCTTGGCTCCTTTCCAGCAAGTCAATTATTATTTGTAATTTTTGGGACAGAGAGGTTGGTGTCCGTTTGAGGGAGAGTTTGAAAAAATAAAGGTTTTGTGCCAAACAGTAATTTTTATGGTGGTCATTCGGCCCAAACAAGATAGCCCTCCTCTGTGCCACGATTTACAATCTTTCCCTATCTTGTGTATTAGGGGTGTGTAAATAGCTTCCACTGATTTGGTCAGATCAAGTGTATATCCAGTGCCCAGATATTTCAAAGGTGTGTTAATTCACCTAAATGGAGGGTCTGCCAGTAGCCTTTCAGCTATTTAATTTGTAATGGAGATGTTTAATGTTTGAGATTGAGCTTCATTAACCTTGTATCCCAGTGCTAGCCAGTACTCCTATTAGAAATTGAGTTTTTGGTTGGCAGTCAGGTGACCCCCTGTCCAAGCAAGAACCTTCACTCTGGAAATTGCAAAGGAGAAACACACCTGGTTAACCCCCACTCACCCCCTTGGTAGCTTGGCACGAGCAGAAACGCTTAACCCAGAAGCAATGTGTAAAGTATTTGTGCCAACACACACAGTAATACACTGAAAAGACTACAAATTGACACCACACTAGTTTAGAACAATAGGTAATATTTATCTAAATCAAACAAGACCAAAATGACATAAATCCAAAATGCACAAGTCAAGATATGAATTATCAAAAGAATAAGTCTTACTCGATAGAAAACAATGGAAATGTTGATTTTACACAAAGTACCTGGTTTGCGTAAAAAATAAAGCCACACAGGCGAGCGTGCATCGGAAAAGTCAGTGATGCATCGATTCCTTACACACAAGTGAGGTTGTGCGTCTTTTCTTCTCAGGTCAGGTAAGCGATGCATCATTTTTCTCCGTCGCAAGAGAGCATTGTGTTGATTTTCAGACAGGGCAACTCAGGTCCGCGCAGGTTCACGATGATTTTGCCACCCAGCAAAGATGCGTAAGAAATCCGGTTGCATGGTGTTAGAGAACCGTGCTCCGTGGGGTTTGCGAGGTTATCAGCAGCCGCAAGCGGGTGCTGTGTCGTTTCTACAGGCGCGATGCGTTGATTTCCCAGTCGCGATGCAGGTGGGGCATCGTTTTCAGCAGCGAGGTGGGTGGCGCATCATTTTTCAGCCACGTTGCTGGTGGTGCATCGTAAATTTCCCTGCACGGTGTTCTGTTCGTAGATTTCAGTCCTTGTTCTGCCCTTTCAAGGGCCCATGAACTGGATGGGGCACCACTTTGCAGGGCAGGAGTCTCAACAGAGAGTCCAGGTGCTGGCAGAGGAAATCTTTGATGGCCCTGAGACTTCAAAACAGGAGACAAGCTCAGTTCAAGCCCTTGGAGATTATTAAGCAGGAATGCACAACAAAGCCCAGTCTTTGTCCCCTTTCACAGGTAGAAGCAGAAACCGTAGGATAGCCAGCAAAGCACAGTCACAGGCAGGAGCAGCGCTTCTCCCCAGCTCTTCAGTTCTTCTCCTTGGCACAGATTCCTCTTCAATCCAGAAGAGATCATGAAGAAATCTAAAGTCTGGGGTTTTTGGTCCACTTTTTAAATCCCTTTCTCCCTTTGAAGTAGGCAAACTTCAAGGGGAAATCGCTGTTGTTCACAAGATCCTACCTTGCCCAGGTCAGGCCCCAGACATACACCAGCAGGTTGGAGACTGCATTGTGTGAGGGCAGGCAAAGCCCATTCAGGTGTAAGTGACCACTCCTCCCTCCACTCTAGCTCGGATGGCTCATCTTGATATGCAGGGTACACCCCAGCTCCCTTTGTGTCACTATCTAGAGGGGATTCACAAACACCCCAACTGTCAGTCTGACCCAGACAGGGAATCCACAAACAGGCAGAGTCACAGAATGGTTTAAGCAAGAAAATGCCTACTTTCTAAAAGTCACATTTTCAAACTAACAATCTAAAAACCAACTTCACTTACAGATGTATTTTTGAATTGTGAGTTCAGAGACCCAAACTCCATATTTCTATCTGCTCTCAAAAGGAAACTGCACTTTAAGGATATTTAAAGGCAGCCCCCATGTTAACCTTGGAGAGAGATAGGTCTTTCAAGAGTGAAAACTGAATTGCAAAGTATTTCACTGTTAGGACATGTTAGACACACCAGTACATGTCCCACCTTTAATATACACTGCACCCTGCCCATGGGGCTACCTTAGGGGTGCCTTATATGTATGAAAAGAAAAGGTTTGGGCCTGGCAAGTGGGTACACTTGCCAGGTCGAATTGGCAGTTTAAAATTGCAACCACAATCACTGCAATGGCAGGTCTGAGCCATGTTTATAGAACTACTCATGTGGGTGGCACAATCGGTGTTGCAGGCCCACTAGTAGTATTTGATTTACAGGCCCTATGAACCTCTAGAGCACTTTACTAAGGACTTACTAGTAAATCAAATATGCCATTCAGTGAAAAGCCAAATTCACATAGGGAGCACTTGCACTTTAGCACTGGTTAGAAGTGGTAAAGTGCCCAGAGTAACAAAAACAGCAAAAAACAGAGTCCAGCACACAGTCAACAACTTGGGAAGCAGAGGCACAATGTTAGGGGAGACAACTCCAAGGTCTGCCAGGTCTAGCAATTCCCTAATCTCTTCTAGTATACCCAAGTACAAGCAGGCCACATCTGTCACCATCATCAGAACCACATCTGCAAGCAATGCCAATTTTAGTGTGTCCTAGCCTATGTAAATTCCTTTGATTTTGACTTTGTGTCAGATTTTTTTTGCAAGCGATTCTATGACTAAGGCAACAATTAGAGGAGAGAGAGACGGCATCCATGTCTCATTTACCTCCTGATTACAAAAAGGTATGAAGAAAAGACATGCACTTTGTCTTGTGGAACTTATGGTTCACTGTTGTCCTATTCTTAAAGCTTGAGTGGGAAGCCAGGTCTCACCAATGTACCCTCCATTCACTTCTAACCCACCAGGTTGAATGCTTTCACAGCATCAAGGGCCAGTGAAAGAGATTGCTTGCTCGTTCTAGGAATATTGTCAATTATGTGAAGGACCTTATTTATTTGTTCACAGTGCTTTTTATAAGTATAAATCTGGATTGGCCTTGGTCAATCAAGCTTGGCAATAGTGGATTTAGTTGTGGCACTAATATGTCTCTGAATATTTTCATTTCCATGTCAAACAGCCATAATGGACAGTACAATTCACATCCTTTCTGTTCCTTCCCAGTCTTTAAGATCACCATTAATTCACTTCTGCCAGTGCGGGTACCAACATCACTACATCTGTGAAAGTGTTATATAGTTTGATTTAAACTGGGGTCAATGTTCCTCCAGATTCATTCAAACATTTGACTGTTTACTCATTGGAGTTAGGCACCTCCCCCCCTTTAAAGAAGTGCATTTGAGTAATGAAATCCAGGACATACTTACTTCTTGGGTTACTGCCTTTCACTCTGAATGTACTATGAGGGGTTCAGCATTAGGCTTGTTTTGTACATGGTGTAGCAGGTCCCTGATGTGGTTATATATGCCTCAGCCTTCCATTCCTTTCAGTAGTGCAGGAAACGTATGTTGTTCCTTCAAAATCTGTTCTCTAGATCTTCCTGTTTCAGAGATAGTTTTCTGGCCTGCTCTTTCTTTCTGAATCTCACCCTACTTGTGGTAGTGCTTCTCCAATCCCAAACGGCCATTTTATCCACAGAGTCTACTCATACCTCTAGGAAAGTGATGTCCCTCTTCAGGTATGATTTTAAGTCTGATTTTACAGACGTTACCTCAGTCTTAGGGCTTGATTTAGATATTGGCAGAGGGATTACTCTGTCACAACGGTGTCCACCCGCCTAAATCTACTGGATATAATGGGATTTAGATTTTGGCAGAGAAAATACCCATCACTGTTGTGACAGAGTAATCTCTCCACCAATATCTAAATCAGGTCCTTAATCTCCTGTGTGGCATCATGCTCTGCTACGGTAGACTCCATTTTCACTGCTTCCTTTTTCTTGCTTGTTTGCTTTGCTTGAAGCAGCTCTTTCACTGATGTTCTTTCACACCTGTTTCTCTGAGTGGCAACTTAGATACATTGTCCGGGGCACCCATTCCTGCTCTTCACTCTGTTGCCAAAAGTGAGTGGGCAAGCACTACCATGCCTTATATCTCTTGCAGCACCAAAGCGTTTGTGTTTCCCTTAGCCATGTATGGTGGCTAATACAGTTTGCACCTAAACCCACAGTTGTGGGACCCCTGTCTTCAAGGCTGCCCCTGAAAAATACTTGACTGACTTATTATAGAACAGGTATCTGCTTCTGTTACGGTCTGGGGTGTTGTTTGCCATGGGCAACTCCTGCTTTTAAGCTTGCATGCTCCAGTTTGGAGATCAGTGTTACTCTTCCCCTGCAGTTGAGAGAGGTTTCTCTGTGATTTATGTGTGTCTTTCTTTGTAGGGTCTGCTGTCGCACACCTGTAACACGGCCCTTGCCCAACCTGTCATTCATCTTCTGCACCTGCTGCGGTCTGCACTATACAGGCTCATTCAACCCCCACCTGTGGAGCTAAACCCTTTCTCAATCCAGCAGTAGTTACCCCCGAACAAGCACACTGGCTCATGGGCCTGCCTCACCCTTTGTCCTATGTTGAGTGTGCCCCTCACCTCCTGGCTCTACTGTTGCTATTTATTTCAAAATGTTTCAGTAGTGGGGGTATCCACCAATTTGGGGGGCATTGACACCCTGGTGCAAGCCTGACCTCCACTCCGTGGGACTCCAGCTATATATGTCAAAAACTACTCACTCTTCTCACCAGGAATGAACACTGACGGCCACAAATGGTATAGTGTGATTTAGTTTTACTTTATTATTGGCAAAAGTGGACCCAACACGCTTCAGCTCGTAATCTCGAGCCTTGCTCACAGATGGGTGTGGTTTTACATCATACAGTATTTAAAGACAAAGTGCATGTGATTACAAAGTGAACAACATAACAAACATACTACAGTCTTTCTCATATATAACTTAACGTTGCCACAACAAAATACAATAAATATACAAAAAACCTTATGCAGTTGTATACTTTTATCTACCACTCACACTGGAAGAAAAAGTATTGTGATAATTTATCACTGATTTTGTTCAATATATTTTTTTAAATGTTCTATCTACTTTATAGCACATGATAAAATCAAGACACATTTTGAATTTCATTGATTGATGTGTGTGTGTGTATATATACATATATATATATATATATATATATATATATATATATATATATATATATATGTGCATATATATATAACCTTTTGTACCTTACTACTTGACTTACATGCTTTAAAGCTCATGCATGGAAAAAAGCCTTTTATCTTACCCTTCTCCTTCCGGCAGTCTGTATAGAGACGCAGAGAAGTATTTCTGCGATATATAACTTGAGGCCAGATCCTGCGTCCAACTCCCCTAACCACCCAACCCCATGCTGTGCACAGCCCCTTTGGACGTGCACAGCGGAAGTTGGCCATGCCCCCTCTGGTTGTCAGAATAGGTGTGAGAGGGTGTATCTGGGGCTGAGAGTGGCTGTGAAAGTGTCTGCCTGGGTTTGAGAATGCGTACATGAGTGTTTTAGTGGATATGTCAGTGAATGTGTGGGTCTGTAAGTGGGTGCATGAGGCTGTCAGTGGGTCTGTGAGTGGTTGTTTGAGAGCCTGAGAGGGTTTGTGAGGAGGTGCATAAGGTCTGAGTGCGTGTATGAGTGGGAGAAAAAGATTGAAAGTGAGAGAGAGCTAAAAAAGCGAGAGGGAGAGAGATAGAGTTTTCTTTTAGGTCTTTATGAGTGATCTACTTAAAATGTGATATTTCTGTACAATTTAAAATAAAAAATGTATCTGTCATTTTTGCTAAATAAAATAATTTGAAAATTTGAAGAAAAAAAAGGGAAGCAAGTCCGGCTGGACCCGAACCCTGATTGCTCAGTGTGAAGGTCTAGCAACCTTCACACTGAGCTATTGCTTTTTATTTTTCATTTTTTCATAGCCCTTTAGGGCCTATCTGGGACCGTGAGGAAGCCCTCAAGGGCTCCCCCACAGTCCCCCCAGATTTCTTTTTTTTTTTTTAGAATTTATGAAAACGCCCTTATGGGCTACCTGGCACCGCCATTGCTTCAACAAGCAGCTCCGTGCTTGCTGAAGCATTTAATCTCTGCCCTGCACACTTGCAGGGGACAGAGATAAAAGCTTCAGTTTTTGACAGCAGGACCTTCTTGATAGATCCCGCAGTCAAAAACGGAAGTGCTTGCTGTGGCTTTTCTGCAGCTTCTGAGGTCTAAGGGACCCCCCTAATTTTTCTAAATATTGGCCCCGCTCATAATTAAGTGAAGCCCCGGGGAGTTGGTGGTCCCCAGGGTTTGGGGGCCCCAAAGGGACCCCATTTCTTTTTTTAAATATTTTCCCTGGTGAGGTGGTGATCCCCAGGGCATTGGGGGGGGGCACGCACCCCCCCTGCATATTTAATGTAAGCCCTGGGGAGATTGTGGTCCCCAGGGCAGCAGGGGACACATGGCCCGCATGTTATTACCATATTATTACCATAACACCCCAGGCAGGTTGTGGTCATTGGGCCATCAGGGGGACACGTAGCACTTCATCTATTAAATCACAGCCCTGGGGATGTGGTGGTCCCCATGGCAGTGGGTGCACAGGCCCCCCATATAAATTATGAGCACTGGGGAGATGGCGGCTCACAGGGCAGCGGGAGCAGCCTCCCCCCTGCATTTGTAAACAATTTCCCCTGGGACTTGGCCCACTAGGGGGCTTTATAGTAATGAAGGGCGGAAGACCGCGCCTCATTTTTTAAAAATTTCATGGTGGATCCACTGTGACTTGATTCGGAAAATAAAAATAAATGCTTTTTAGCCCTTTTAGCCCACTTGGGACACCATCACCAGAGCTAAGGGGTCAGGGTGTTCATTGCCCCTTTTCTTTATTTTTTTTTGGGAACTCAGCTTCAGCCGAGTCCCAAGATGGCTGACAACACTTCAACGGCTTCTGTTGCTGACGTTTTATCAGCCAATCAGATCTCTGCATGAGATCGGGAAGGGTCGCAAATCCTGTGTCCCTATATACACAAATTTGGATTTTCTTCAATTTCTCTGAAACTACTGAACGGAATTATACCAAAACAAGAAAAACACTCTTTCTGGGCCAGGACCTACCGTTCTGCCGAATTTGGTGCAATTCCGTCCAGTAGTTTTTGCGCTATTGCTCTTCAAAATCCCTATGGAAAAATTAATGGGGAAAACATGTTTTTGGACCCCCCATTTTACTCTATGGGGCGGTTCACCCTGAAACTTTACAGTCAGTGGCTGACAGGACTGTCAAATTTGTTTGGAAAGTTTTGTGAAGATTCGTGCAACAATATAGGGAAGTACAAAAACACTTTTTATACAGAAACAAGGTCCTAAATATAACTATCTAGAGGCACTGCCACTAGGTTTTATTTATATATATATATATATATATATATATATATATATATATATATATATATAAAGAGAAAATATAGATGTTTAGATGGAACACCACCATCACTTTAGTTTTTAAGCATAGAATTAGTGGCATCCACGCCGAGCTAGAAAGGGAGAAAGTATTTTGCCAATTGAACAGCAAAATCTTTAAGCATAGGATTGGCAGTGCCAGCCTCACCAAGCTATAAAATGATAAAAGCCTTTCACCACTCCAGGCACAGTATTACAGTTTTGGATTGGTATAATACCATCCAAGCCAATCTTGAATGAGGAAAAGCAACCCCTGACATGTTTTGATATCATTTTAACACATCAGAGAAGTTTAGCTTTGTCCAGACACGAGGGAGTGTCCAGTATAAGTAAAAAAAAAAAAAATCAGGATTAGAGTGAAGCATAAATTATGCAAAAAGGAAGAGTGAGCTCTGGGTAGTTTCCAAATTTAGGTGGAGAGTAGCTCCAGCAAGGAGCACTCTGCAACACCAGCGACACTCTAGATTTGCTCCCCTTAAATGTCCCTTTAAATGTCTGTTTTTCTAGCAAAGTTTTTAAGCATAGGATTATCACAGTGCCATCCATGCTGAGCTAGAAAGGGACATATATATATATATATATATATATATATATATATATAGAGAGAGAGAGAGAGAGAGAGAAATATTATATATCTGTATATATTTTAGATAAGGAATGACAAAAATTCCAACCCGTTGCTCCACTGTCAAACCAGATGTAACAATGTGGCATAAAGCACTTTGAAATGAACTTTAAGGAGAGTAGGCACAACAAAAGTAAAAGAAAAAAGAGTAATGCAAATAAACATTTGTCTGGTCCATTATTTAAAATAAAATGTTCTTCTCAAACTACTATTCATAAAGCTTATTCTAAAATGTTGGGCTTTTTAATAGCTTCACATATGATGTATCTTGAAAACATTATTGTAAAATTATATGTATTATCTCCATTATCTCTTGACACAATACACAGATGCATCATTTCTAAGCATGTGAGTTGCATCTACATGCAAAAAGTGTAATATTTTATATATTTCTAACAAACAACAGAGAACAGACATTTTGTGCTTCGTTATGAGTCTGGCGGTCCAAGGACCACCAGGCTCATGGTGACTGCTGGACCGCCAGAGGACCGCCGTAACCGCTGGGAACATGGAACTCAACAGGGTGACGGTGGTCGGACTCGTGGTCAGCCACGGCGGCACTGAACTCAGCGTCACCGTGCTGATCACGACTCCTGTTTCCGCCAGCCTTTCCATGGCGGGACCCCGGGGACTGGCATGGGAAGTGCAAGGTCCCCCCCCCTTCCAAGCACCCTCGGAATGTGCACTGTCTGCTTTGCAGACAGTGTGCATTCTGAGGGTGCTGTAATGCTACGGTATTGGCCTCGGCTTCCCTAAGGCAGCCAAGACCAATATTGTAACACTGTCAGACCGGCGGGAACATCGTAATACGACCGGTGGGGAGGCTGCCGGTATGACAGCTGCCTCCTCCCCACGAGTTTGGAGGTCAGAGTTTTCCGACTGCCAAACTCATAATGAGGGCTAAGACCTAAAATAAAAAATAAATACAGAGGTATCTGTCCATATCAGTAGTTGAACACTCAAGAACCTGAAGCAGATTCTCTTAAATTACTAGAGAATATACACACATGTTTATACAAATGTCACATCATCCACAGAGCAACATACCTGTCATATCTGTTAGTTGCTCAAGTTCTGCTACTTCTTGGGTTCCCAGAACTATTGTGTGGATAATGAATCCACTCGCTACCAACATGCGAAAAACAGCTATTTGTGGTCTTGTCTTCTCCAGCTGTCACCAGCACAATTTCTGAACCATGTGCACTATTCTCACCCGTGTTTTGAAACACCTGGATAAAGACAATAGGAACCAAAGAAGGAATCAATAGTCCGCCTTGCATACCTGCAAAATATTACTGTCAGGATACTAACGATTTCTTGAATCAACCTAAAACAAGTGCAGAGAAAATGAGGATACGAGGACCTGAAGTTCCAAACTGATTCACGCTTGCAAAGTCTACAATTCACAAAATCACAGGCTTTGCAAAAGCACACCAGCAGAATGCAAAGCACAAAAGGCATTCTGGGCATCGGAAATGTATTACATATTTGGAATGTATACTTCGTGAATCAATGTGAATCGGGAGGTGGAGGGGCATGAATGGGGAGTCTCCTACTTTTATTCTCAATGCAATGTATCAATGCTTTGCAACCACAACTGTGGTCACCAATCACTGGCCATTATCAACCTGCCAATCAATCAATCAATCAATCAATAATTTTTTTCGGATTTTCATAAAATCATAAAATATATTGTACTATAAAATCACAGTCATTAAAAGAGTCCATCTTACGCCATGTTCACTCAGAAGAAAGGACTGTGGCCAGGATCAAATAAGACATTTCCTAATTCTAACAGCATGCGGAGCGAAAAAGACTAACGCTGAGCAAATAGTAACAGTGTAATTATTGTAAGAATACAAGTGCGGCCTGCACTGTATTTCAAGTATAGCAAAACCGGTCTCAGGTGTTGCTTCCTTACAACCGTATAATATAAGTTGCCTGGAGCAGGGCAGCCAACACAAGGGCAAAGTACAAGATACATAGACCATTATCTTATTTTCAGAAAAGCAACCAAAAAATGAACAGCGTTTAAGAGAAACGTGTGGGCACAAGTCTGTGATGGTTCTATGCCATCTCTAAGTCATAACAAAGAATGTATTCTAACCGTACCTTTTCGTATCTACTTCTGATCCCGTTAATATAGTTGGTTAAATAAGGTCTTAATTTGACCTTTAAAGAGAGCAGAATTCCATTCGGGCTCTACAAATAGTCCCGCACAATTTTTAATATATCCAACCCACGGGAAATGACTGGCATAATCAGGTAACAGGCAATCCCGTGATACAGCCCAATCGAAAGTAGCCTCTGTTTGGACCATATGGAACGGCGCAAGTGAAAAGAGCGTAGGTAAATCATGCCCTCTAAGTAAGTAAGTACATATTTCTGTATTCGGTTTCTATAACCATAAAATATGTGTACATTTATTAGAAAAACAAAACATATTATTTCAAAAGTGAAATGCAATAAAAACAATATTACATTGTAATACAGTGTCAAGTGGCTTTATCACACGATTCACATTGTTGCATGACTTGGCAATAGCCACGTCCTACGCATGCAAGATGCATAAAATCAGATGAGCCAGGGAGCCAGTACTTAATTTGTGCTTGCTGTTTCCGGTGCTGAGCACCGGCACTTATTTTTGAGGGCCGGCGCTTATTCTTTCCCCTCAGGCATTTACTGTGAGCAAAAAACACGTATGGGAAATGCGGAGGAAGAGAAAAACGAAAAAGTGTCACAGAGGGAGGAAGTAGAAAGCTGCAAGAGTGTGCTGAATGGGCAGGGAGTGGCTATAAATGGATTGAAGAGGCCCGAGATGGCTTCAGGATTACCTTGCCTCAGGATTCCCTGCTCGCACATTTAATTGCAGCAGCCGCGTGTTTAAAAGGATGGCTTTGGGCACGGCACCTGTTTATTTACAAATTAAGCACTGCAGTGAGCTGGTTTAACCAATGTATTGTACTTCACTATCCCTAGATATTCAAAAGTTTCCATGGGTCATAAATGTTATATACGGCGAGTTAAACCGATGACTAAGTTAAGACCATAAAGTGCCATTCGTGGATGTAAACAGTTCAATTTATCAACATTATCTTGGGGCACCACTATGTTGGCTGGAAAAAACAATAATTTCCCTACTTGATTACTCGGATGTACGGCTGAAAGTATGAATTTATAAATAATTAAACAGATTTTATTCTGACTGTAAAAGCTGAAGATAATAGAATGCTGGCCTCCATCGTCTAATATCTAGTAGTCCTTAATAACGGGATTAATTTTTTTTTCCGTGGTTCATTATATAATCGGCAAAAAGAGGAAGAGCAGCATGTTGTGGGTAGAAGTTGAGTCACAGGGACAGGGTTCAAGGAGAGAATCACAATACACGTTACTGAGGTAGGAGACCAAAAAGTGCCCATTGCTAAGCCTGAATCTTCTCAAGTAGTATCTTTGCAAGTGTCATAGAGGGACTAAAGGATATGGTTATTAGAGGGAGATATTCTGCCACTCTCTTCTTTACAGCACTGCACGTTCTCTTTGCATTTCAAATGCAGTGAGAAGATTGTTCTGTAGCTGATGTTTACAGGGGCGGCTTCTCCACTAGGGCGGAGGAGCGTCGTGCCCCCCTGCCAGCAGCAGCAGCTGCAAAACCGTTTTTAAAAAATACGATAATAAACTGCGTTTATTATCGTTTTCTTGAAAAAGGGCAGGGTATTGGGCCGGATGAGCACTTGAGGGGAGTGCACAGAGCACTCCCCTCAGAGCGCATGTATCGGGCAGGCCCAACACAAATGCGCAGGCTCCCAGTCTGCCTGGGAGCTTCCTAACTGGGTGCTCCCAGCCAATCCTAATGCTGCTTTGAGCAGCGTCAGGATTGGCCACACAGCAGGCTGGGAGCCTATGCCTGCAATGAGACAGAGGAGAGCAGATCAGATGGAGTGGCGTGGCGCAGGAAAAAGGTAAGGTGTTTTTTTTTTTTAAACCCCCCCACGCCCCCGCCATGCGCTGTGCCGTCCCTCCCTTTTTCTCTCAGATGAGCTGCACCTGGATGTTTAGGAACAGTGATGATATGCTGCTGCCTAGCATAAATTAGCCATGGAATTTTGTGTCCATGATCATAGCGCAGGCAATCATGAGTTATTGCTCAAATGAGTACACTTTCGTCTTTAGCCCAGATAGCTCACCATAACATTACAGCTGCACTTTTACCACGATCTTCTAGGGAAATTATGCCTGGTTCCATGAGACATAAAAGTATTGGTAGACTATTTTGTACATCCAGGAGTCATCTCTAAAATAGCTTTTATCTGAAGGAGAGATGAAACATCACAGAAGCCCCAGGCTCCAGCTACATACAACACAACCGAACAACAAGCGTGCAACATAAACGTTAATCCTGGAATCATGTGGTTCAGAGCCCGATTTCCTTGCAAATCTGAAGAGGGCCTCAATAGTTTGACCATATCACAGCTTCCTGACCTTAATGAGACGGGATCAAATACCTTTCTGAACAAATGAAACAACTAAATAGGTGAAGATTGAAACATGGAGCACTTAATCACAGTTGATATGAAGAGATGTCAAAGGGGAGCTCGTTTTCCCAACTACCATCACATGGAACTTGACGGTGTTTGTTTTTAGACCCATAAATGAAGCAAACTTGCTTAATAGTCTTTATAGGCCAACACCATTTCTTGATATCAGGACAAAGTCATCTGCATAAAGCAAAGGTGGTAAGTTTCTAGATCCCACCCTTAGTGTGTCTGCTTCCCCCTGATTGAGATGATCCTCAAGATCGTTAGTATCCAGTCGGAATAAAAAAGGGGCCTATACGCACCCTTGCCTTAGTCCATGTTTCATTTTAATTGCGATGGTGGGTTCTCCATTTGCCCATATCTTTTACTTCCTGTCACATCTTTATGCATCTGAGATAATACGTGGAGTCAAAACATATCTATACCCATTTCCAACATTTTGAGCCACAATGTCCCTCTGTCCACACAGTCAAAACCAGATGTTAAATCTATGAATCCTAAGTGGAGTGAACCGCTCATGGCTACTGGTATATCTGCTTATGACCAGGTGGAGGTTGAGATACATTGTTCAGCAATAACTAAGCCTCTTCTGAAGCTGTACAGCACACCAGAAAAGCTCCCTCTTGCTTCTACCCATGCTTCCAATAATTCAAGTAGTATTCTGTCTGTGAGCTTGCTTGTGGTGTCAATTAAGGAAATCGGGTGGTAACCTTTAGGATCCGCCCTATTACCCTTTTTGAACATAGGAACTATGATCACATTTGACCATGATTTTGGGGGGCCTTCAATGACAGCACACCTCATGATGTTTGTGAATAGTAGTACCCGGAGGTCAGGGTTCTCAAAAAAAAGATCAGCAGGAACCCCATCAGGGCCAGGTGCTTTGTTCCTCATGGCCTGTTCCAGTGCATGTTTCATCTCCTGATAAGTGGGCAGTGCTAACTTCAAGTCTCCCCCAATTGGGTGGCCGTCTATTATCTCAGAATGGTTGTTGATCTCTGTGTTGCTACAATATACCCCTGTAAAATGCTCGACCAATTTGTCTGCTAAGACCTGTGGCATCAATGGGTGTATTGTGTCTGTCTCCAAAATAGGGGGCATTGACGGCATTCCACAACAGACAAGAGTCCTTTCTTTTACTAGCTTTATGTAGTTTTTCTCATTCCTGTTGCCTGATGATTACCTTTCAGTGCATAATGGCTTGTTGTATCGCTGCTACATAATCTCACTAGTATTCTGACCATAGGAATCTGTTTCAAGACATGAATAAGATTTTTATGGGTCAAGGAGCAGTCACTACCAAACCATTTTTGTGGCCTATGCACTCTGGTGGTCATTTTGAACCTGGCGGTCTTTGACGATGCATAGAATCCCTCTGTTACCCTATGAGAGATAGGCCCTGCTAAATTAAAAACCAAATTTAGAGCATTTCACTATTAGGGCATGTAAAACACACCAGTACTTGTCCTACCTTTCAAATGCACTGCACACTGCACCAGGCCCATGGGGCTGCCTTGGGCCTACCTTAGGGGTGACCTACATGTAGAAAAAGGGAAGGTTTGGGCCTGGTAAGTGGGTACACTTGCCAGGTCGTATTGGCAGTAGAAAATTGCACACACAGACACTGCAGCTGCAGGTTTGAGACATGTTTACTGGACTATTCGTGTGTGTGGCACAATCAGTGCTTCATGCCCACTAGTAGCATTTGATGTACAGGCCCTGGGCACCCCTAGTGCACCTTACTGGGGACTTGCCAGTAAATCAAATATGCCTATCATGGAGAAACCAATCACCAATTCAATTTAGACAGAGAGCACTTGCACCTTACCACTGGTCAGTAGTGGTAAAGTGCCCAGAGTCCTAAAACCAACAAAAACACAAATCAGCGCAGGATCAAAAACAGGTCAAAAGTAAAGGGTGCAGGAGAAACCACACCAAGCGCTTTCAGGTCTGACAAGGGGGACATGCCAACCTAGCAAGGAAGACTAACTATGGCAGGCAGATTGCAGCCGTAATGGCAAGGTAGTGTCCAGTGTAGTAACACAAAATGATGGGGCCTCGCTGCAGAATGTGTTAAAAGGGCCCAGAGTCTCCCATATCTCCCATATATCATTTAGCTTTGGCCCCCTTGAACGGCTGGGCGCCTCCTGGAGGGCTGGGGTCTCCCCTGCACCGCAGGGGCTAGAGGGGCTTGTGTTACTTCCTGTCATTGTCCTCCCACCAGAGTCGACTCACATCACTACCGGACTCTATATGAACCTCTAAATTTTGGATGCTAAGTAGTTTTGTTAATAATACTTTGCATAGCAACAACATGAGTACCCACTAAGAAATATCTGAAGTGAAGTATTTTGTTTTGATACAGTTCAATCAGCAAGCAACCTTTAGCCATTCATAAGAGGCATGCCTACTCTTGGGCAGAGATTCACAGATCTCATGTTGATGTATTGTCACGTGAAAAAAAACAAGGAATTAAGGGCCAGATGTAGGTAGGTTTCATATTACGACTTGCAATTTACGAGTCATGGCGACTCGCAAATTGCTACTCGCAATATGAAATGCAGAAAGGTGTCTCAGACACCTTTACGACTCGCTATGGGGTCGCAAAGACCCACCTCATGAATATTTATGAGGTGGGTCGCAGTTTGCGACCCCATAGCAAGTCTAGGCACTCACAGGGATGGTGGCCTGCTGGAGACAGCAGACCACCATGTCCGTGACTGCTTTTTAATAAAGCATTTTTTTTCTTCTTTTTGCAGCCCGTTTTCCTTAAAGGAAAACGAGCTGCAAAAAGAAAAAATACCGAAACCATTTAGTTTCGTTTTTTTCAGAGTAGGCAGTGGTCCATAGTGGTGCCTGCTCTGAAAAAATATTTTTGTGGGCATTCACAAAGGGGAAGGGGTCCCATGGGGAACCCTTCCCTTTTGCGAATGGGTTACCATCCACTTCAAGTGGATGGTAACTGCGAGTTGGTTTGCGACTGCTTTCGCGGGCACAAAGCAACTCAGCATTGCGATGCGGTCGCAAATAGGAAGGGAACACCCCTTCCTACTTGCGAGTCGGAATCACATTTTGCGAGTCGGTACCGACTCGCAAAATGTGACTCTGCATCGCGTTCAGCCTTTTGCGCCTCGCAAACTGCGTTTTTTGCCGTTTGCAAGGCGCAAAAGGCTTCCTACATCTGGCCCTTTGTGCTGAATATGAAAACATTTGCATGTTCCCAGCAAAAGTCACAGCTGTAATAAACCAAATGTAGTATGCAGGAGAACTGAGCCTAAGTGAACTGGGAAAGTGTTTCCTAAAAGTTATTCCTCTAGGTACAGAAGGAAATGCCTGTGAGATAAGCAGAGACTGCTGAATGAAAGAATCAGAAAATCCAAAAGAGTCCCAATGGGTATCCTGCACTTGGAAAACGAAGTTATTAGGAAACAAAATCTACCAGACATTAGAGTACAAAACAGAATATTAGGCCTGAGGAATAATTGGGTAATTTCAATCTAGCCACTTGCTAAATCACAACTACAGACGTTGCTAAGGGGTAATGCCTATAATAAACCTAAGACGAGAAATGTTTTTTCTACTGTGCTAGTCAAACTACATGAACTAATTAATTACCTTAAAAGTTACTAGGTATAGAAATAGGAGAGAACTGTTGCCCTTGGGGATTTTACTACTTAAATCAATGCAATGACCACAACGATATACACCTTGATAAAGAAACTCAACTCTGAGATCTGAGAACTAACACACAAAAATAACAAGCCTCTCCAAACTGCAGAACACCACCATAACAACAGTTTCTATGACTCATGGGGAGTGCATAGCAAATCAATAAACAGATCCACTTTCACAAAGAAACAAACAAATTAACAGAAAATGAACTTCTATGAAAGACTTAGAGAATTAAGTCACACACAATCCAAATTATCACGTGCCCACTCTCTGATAGCTTGGCACTGAGCAGTTAGCCTTAACTTAGAAGGCAATGTGTAAAGTATTTGTCCAATAAATCATACAGTAATACAGTGAAGACACCACAAAAATACACCACACTGGTTTAGAAAAACATATGATATTTATCTGGTTAAATTAAGGTAAAAACTATAAAGATCCAATAAGCACAAGTTGAGATATCACTTCTGCAAGTTTAGAAAGAGTCTTAAATCTTAAAAATAAACAGTTGTCTCTTGATTACACAAAGTATCTGGTTTGCGTCAAAAATACCACACACGGAGACCGCAGAGGAGGAGATGCGTAGTAAAATAGGGTGTGTCAGATTTTCTGACGCAGCACAGACAGTGCTTTGTTTCTTTCCTCGCTGCAAGGGCTTTGTGTTGTTTGTCGTCACGCATTCTTGGTTCCTCACTGCAATGCTATGGTCTTTTTGCCACCGAGAGGCGTGTGGGAAGAAGTCACAGGCATTGCGTCGATCCGGTATGGAGATGCATCAAAGTTTCTGTCGCACGGCAGATGCTGCATCGATTTTTCACTCCGGGAATCGACTGCATCAATCCGGCTCAGCTGTGCGTCGATCAGGTCGGGCTGTGAGTCGAACTTCCGGTCGCAAGGCAGGGTCTGCGCCGTATTCTTACTTGGGAAGTCGGACTGCGTCGTTCCAGCTCGGCTGTGCGGCAATTTCTCGGTCGCAAAACGGCTGTGCGTTGTTTCTGGCAGGCTGTGCATTGATTTTCAGTGCACAAGGAGTTTCCTGAAGCAATTAAGTCTTTTTTGCACTGAGGCTTCAGAAAACAGGAGGCAAGCTCAATCCAAGCCCTTGAAGAGCACTTCTCAGCAAAGTCAGAGGGCAGCAGGGCAACAGCAGGGCAGCAGTCCTCAGGAAAGGCGTCCTTTGGGCTGCCAGGCAGTTCCTCTTGACAGGTTGCAGATTCAGGTCCAGAAGTGTCTGAGTAGGTGGGGTCAGAGACCTAGTTTATATACCCAAAATTGCCTTTGAAGTGTGGGAGACTTCAAAGAGTGGTTTTGAAGTGCACAAGTTCCCCTTTCAGTACAGGTCCGTCTGCCAGGCTCCCAGTAGGGGGTTTGCCAGTCCATTGTGTGAGGGCAGGCCACTAGACTTTGAAATGTGAGTGTCAGGCCCTCCACCCTTCCAGCCCGGAAGACCCATTCAGTATGCAGATGAGTGCAGATGTGACTAAGTTTTCTGTATTTGTGGTTGTCTGGGTGAAATGTGCAAGAAAGCTGTCAACCAACCCAGCCCAGACTTGATTTGAGAGAGGCTCTAAGGCACAGACTTATTTTAAGTGCAAGGAAATGTTCACTTTCTAAAAGTGCATTTCTAAAATAGTAATATAAAATCCAACCTTACCAAGAAGCAGGATTTTCTATTACCATTCTGACCATACTACATATGCCCTGGTTACCCCTTTCTGATCAGAATCTACCACTCAAACAGTATATGGGAGCAGTCCTAATGCTAGCCTATGAAAGGAGCAGGCCTCGCAGCAGTGGAAAATGAATTTAGGAGTTTTCCACCACCAGGACCTATAAAACACATATGTACATGTCCTGCCTTTTACCTATATAGCACCCTGCCCTATGGGTTACCTAGGGCCTAACTTAGGGGTGACTTATATGTAGAAAAAAGAGTAGTTTTAGACTTGGCAAGTACTTTTAAATGCCAAGTTGAACTGGCAGTGAAACTGCACATACAGGCCTTGCAATTGCAGGTCTGAGACATTGGTTGAGGGACTACTTATGCGGGTGGCACAATTAGTGCTGCAGGCCCACTATTAGCATTTAATTTACAGGCCCTGGGCACATGTAGTGCACTTAAATAGGGACTTACAAGTAAATTACATATGCCAACTGGTATGAGCCAAAGTTAACATGTTTTTAGAGAGGGAACACATACACTTTAGCACTGGTTAGCAGTGGTAAAGTGCCCAGAGTCCTAAAGCCAGGAAAAATGAGGTCAGAGAAAGAAGTCACAGAAGGCAAACAATTTGGGAGTGACCCTGCAGAGAGGCCATTTCCAACACCGACAATATGATAAATGGCCATAGCCTGTGAAACAAAAAGAAACATGGCAAGCCTTTTGTCAAACTTTAGAAAAGTGGGCAACAAGACACTGATACATAGACACTGTGGTTGTCTTACAACTGTAGCTCCTTTGGACTTGTATCCACATAAAGTGAAGCCAGTACTTTAGCCTCAGGAATAACTGAACAGAAGGTGCAGGCATCATCTGTATGGGGCTGCCAGGTGAGATGGCACTGACAGGGTCCATAACACATGAATGCAATTACTTCCATATCCCAGTATATCTTTTCCATGCACACCTCTGTGTTCTTTGAAGATGCTCACTATTGTTGAGAAGGTGGTCGATGTTGGAAATGGCCCTTTCTGCAAGGTCACATCCAAACATTTAGCCTTTTACCCTCCACTTTTTGCTGTATATTTGAGTTGGCTTTAGGACTCTAAGCACTTTACCACTGCTGGCCAGTGCTAAAGTGAGGGGGAGGACACAGCTTGAATTCTGGTGAATGATTCTCCACCAGAGGCGGGGGGCAGTGTCTCTGAGAAGGAAGAAGAGGAGATAAATGACTGGTCAAAGGCTCTAGAGGAGAGAGGTAAGCCCACAGAGAGGTGGTCCCCACTGGTTCCTAAGCTGATAGCTGTGTCTCCTCCCAACCCCCGTCCCCTGAGGAGCTCAAGGACAGATAGGCTGAGATGAACTTGAGGTTGCAGCTGGCCCAGCTGGCTACAGGAGAGAGAAGAGCTGAGGCTGACAACACCCTGCCTGAGGAGAGGATGGCTGGGCTGAAAGGGCCTTAGTCAGAGATATCTAGCTATGGAGGCAGCTGAGAGAGCCATGGAGGAGAGAATGGACTGAGTCTAAAGGAGCTGGAAATCAAAGCTCTGCAGATAGGGTGCAGCAACCAGAATGTTGGTGGCAGCAAAACTACTGTGTCCAGTGTTGAAGACATAGCCCACATACCCAGAAACGTGGTGCCTAGCTTCAAGGTGGAAGATGACATAGATAGGTGGTTTCAGGCATATGAGCTAGCACTACAGGAGCATAGGATCCCTAAGGAGGACTGGAAAGCGGACATATGGAGGCACATACCTGAGGATGAGAGGGACACCCTACTGGCCCCGGTTGGGAGAGATAGGATGTGATATCTTTGTCAGGAAGTATGGATTCACCCCAGAAAAGTACAGGTTGAGATTCAGGGACAGTCAGAAACTGCCTCACCAATCCTGGGGGGATGTTGTGGGTTACCTTTGCAAGGCACTGGATGGTTGGGTGAAGGGTAGTATGGTAAACACTTCTGAGGGGCTGTACAATTTGATTGCTACAGAACACATGCTCAATCACGGTTTTGAGAGCTACGCCAACACTTGGTTTATTGTAAGTTCTCTGACCCCAGGGAACTTGCAAAGAATGCAGACCTCTGGGTGAGTACCAAAGTATCTGAAAAGGCATTTGGGAGTGATCCTAGATGGGGTGGTTCAGGTGCCCCTCAAAAGAGTGAGAGGGAGGTTCACAGTGACCCGGACATGTCCTAGTGTAGTGTAGGGGTGCCCGCCCTTCTGAGAGTAGGAGAAGAGGTGGAGTGGGCAGAGACGCAGGGTGGATTAAACCCAGATTTGTGACTGGGGTGAAGCTTTGGTTTGTTACCCATTCTGTCTATCATCTGTTGTTTTTGCATTTCTTGCCCTAAGTGGGAAGGGTATGCCCAGATGTGGATCCTGTGCTTACTATGTCACCAGATTCAAGCTAGCCTGGGTAATGAGGTGTGATGCCCCGAAACTGATCCCAAGATACTTGAAGCTGGTCCAGGGAGGACCTAGCCTGCCATTTCGAGGTGGACTGTTCCCAGGGGAACATGGTCAAGACTGATTTGCATATGGCTGGGTCCAAACTGGAATGGCATGGCAAGCAAAAAAAAAACTGATGGATTAAACCTAGATCTGTGACTGGGGGTGAATGTTTGATTTGTTCTGTATTCCGTCCATCATCTGTTGTTTTTGCACTTTTAGAAAGTAGACATTTCTCTGCTCATACTGCTCCATGTACCTTGCAGCCTGTCTCTCATACACGTCTGGGGTAAGTGACAACTACACTTTGTACATTACCTCTAGAAGGCAAGAAACACAGGAAGGGTGGTTGTGGCAAAGGACACATCTGCATTCATCTGCATTTTGATAGGCCTTCCTGGGCAGAAAGAGTAGAGGGGATCTGACACGTACACTTCAATAGGGAAATGCCCATCCTCACACAAAGGGCTGATTATCCCCTATTGATAGTCTGGAGCCAGGGCTGGAATGAAAGGTGGACCTCTGCTCTTGAAGGAGCGGCTTTGAAGTCATCCCATGTCAAAGGCACATTTAGGTATAAGTACTGGGGCTCTGACCCTACCAAATCAGTACACTACTGGACCTGATAAGTACTCCGCTGAAGTAAAGTCTACTATGCTATAAGGATTGCCACTTTGCCTGGGCTGACTGTTCCAAGGAACTGCATCTCTGCTTTGCTGAGCTGCCCTGCTGATCTCTGCCCTGCTGAGGACAAGGATTGGACCCATCTCTCTTGAACCCTGAGGGACTCCAAGGGCTTGCAGGCATGCCCCCTGTTCTTCTGCCATCTCACGGACATCAAAGACTGCCTGCATCTCTCGAGGTGTTGCTGGAATCTGCCATCTGTGAGTCCTACCCTTACCTGAGGTGCACCCTCCAGTCCTTGGCCTCCAAATGAAAAAGAGAAGTCTTTTTGGTCCTGAGACTTCAGGGGACAGGAGGCAAGCTCTATCCAAGCCCTTGGAGAGCACTTTTGCAGCCAGACAAGAGTTCAGCAAGGCAGCAGGCCAACAGCAAGGCAGCAGTCGAGCGGCGTCCTTCTGGATCGGCGTGCGGTGAACTTTTCACCGCGGGACAAGCTGTGCGTCGAAAATGTCGGCGCACGAAGAGTCCAAATGAAAAAGAGAAGTCTTTTTGGTCCTGAGACTTCAGGGAACAGGAGGCAAGCTCTATCCAAGCCCTTGGAGAGCACTTTTGCAGCCAGACAAGATTTCAGAAAGGCAGCAGGCAAACAGCAAGGCAGCTGTCCTTTGTAGAAAGCAGACAGGTGAGTCTTTTGAGCAGCCAGGCAGTTCTTCTTGGCAGGATGCAGGTTCTGGTTCAGGTTTCTTCTCCAGCAAGTGTCTGATGAGGTAGGGCAGAGGCCCTGTTTTATACTAAATTGTGCCTTTGAGGTGGGGGTGACTTCAAAGAGTGGCTAAGAAATGCACCAGGTCCCCTTTCAGTTCAATCCTGTCTACCAGGGTCCCAGTAGGGGGTGTTGCAGTCCTTTGTGTGAGGGCAGGCCCTCCACCCTCCCAGCCCAGGAAGACCCATTCAAAATGCAGATGTATGCAAGTGAGGCTGAGTAACCTGTGTTTGGGGGGTGTCTGAGTGAATGTACAAGGAGCTGTCAACTAAACCTAGCTAGACATGGATTGAAAGGCACAGAAAGATGTAAGTGCAGAGAAATGCTCACTTTCTAAAAGTCGCATTTCTAAAATAGTAATATTAAATCCAACTTCACCAGTCAGCAGGATTTTGTATTACTATTCTGGCCATACTACATATGACCTTCCTGATGCTTTCAGATCAGCAGCTGCCACTTCAATAATGTATGAGGACAGCCCCAATGTTAGCCTCTGGAGGGAGCAGGCCTCACAGTAGTGTAAAAACGAATTTAGGTGTTTTACACCACCAGGACATATAAACTACACAGGTACAAGTCCTGCCTTTTACCCACACAGCACCCTGCTCTAGGGGTTACCTAGGGCACACATTAGGGGTGACTTATATGTAGAAAAGGGGGAGTTTTAGGCTTGGCAAGTACTTTTAAATGCCAAGTCTAAGTGGCAGTGAAACTGCACACACAGGCCTTGCAATGGCAGGCCTGAGACAATGTTAAGGGGCTACTGAAGTGGGTGGCACAACCAGTGCTGCAGGCCCACTAGTAGCATTTAATCTACAGACCCTAGCCACATATAGTGCACTCTACTAGGGTCTTACAAGTAAATTAAATAGCCAATCATGGATAAACCAATCAACAGTACAATTTACACAGAGAGCATATGCACTTTAGCACTGGTTAGCAGTGGTAAAGTGCCCAGAGTTCAAAAGCCAACAAGAACAGGTCAGAAAAAATAGGAGGAAGGAGGCAAAAAGTTTGGGGGTGACCCTGTCAAAAAGCCAGGTCCAACAGTCGATAAAAAGGAACAAGCAGATGCTCCATAGGTTAAAAGGTGGTGTTATTCTGCAATCAAGAAGACAGTTCAAGGTGTAAGCTGAAGGGTTTAGACTGACCCCACCAGAAGCATATATGAACAGTACCTCAGCCTGGGCCTAGCTGCCAACTGACAGCTTTCTTAGAACCACAATAGCAAGTGTTTCCTTGCATTAGCTGCCTACCATGTCACGTTAGTGGTTTGCTCAGCAGTATGGTAAAACAAAAGCGTTTGAAGTATTTTCCTGTGCTCATAAATCTCAATATCCTAAATGCAGGCAGCACAGAGGATCCCCGTTCAGTTACACCTTTTGTTACCATCCCTAGCAACAGCTGTGCATTAAACATGAGCAGATAAACATTGTTGACATTGTACTAAGACCTGACATGCTCAATTTGACAATTATAACGAAGGTGAATTTTGATCTAATTAGTAAAGAAGGCTCCTGTTCAGCCAAGTAATTTCATGTAAACAAAATGAGGCATACAGAGGCAAGGCAACATGGTTTGAGAGACCATTTTGAAAAACAAAGGGTGATTTCTGGCCACTCAGGTTAGATATAAAAGCAAAAATAAATAACAAATAAACAGCAGGCAACAGTGCACAATCAAAAGTATATTACAACCAGTAATTTAAAAGGACAATGAAAGATGAGATCCTTTAATAGAGTAATTGGATCCAAAATAGACAAACAGGTTTACAGAGTAAAGAAGTAGAAGGAAAGAAGCATGAGTGAGCATCCTCACGTTTCCTGGCAACAGGGGAAGTAAAATAGGCTGTGGACAATTGCTAGCAACTTGATATAATGACCCTAATCTTTTCCTTCACCTTATTGCCCCATTGCCTTCCATATTCTGAACTAGTTGGTAAGGATTTTACAAGCTCAGAAATCTGCAATACATTTAGAGCACACACTACTAAAATGCATTCCAGGGGGCACCAGCATGCCAGCCTGGAAGTGGGCAGTATGGCTTCCTTGCCTATATTCTTTAATGACTGGGCTCATGTACGGGGTCCCATCCACACAGAAAAGAGTGTGATCACTATGAGCTGCTCATGCAGTGAAAGAGATACACATCGGAGGCGTTGGTCTCCCAGGGACCTCAAAGGAGGTAACCACAATAGTGGGGCTGTTACATTGGGGTGACCTCCAGTACATGCCAGCAAAAAGATGGCAGAGGAAAGAGGTCATTCAGTAGTGAGAGTGGGGTGTTGCCCCTCCTGCTCCCCCTTTGCAACTTGAGAGTGGTGTGGAGCCCTCCAAGACCTTGTGTGAGTGTTGGTCCAACTAAGACCGAAGTGTTCCATGGTGATCTGTGCTACGCGGGGCTGGGTGAGTGGGTACAGCTGGGAAGAGAGCTCTGGCACTGCCACACATTCCACTGGGCCCAGAGAGAGGCCTGAGCTGCTGGATGATGGTGGGACAATTTGGGAATAAGCAATAGCTGGTAAGGCCCAGAAAAAATGTTGTTTTTTTTCAAATGAAGAAAGAAAGAAGTAAATTGCTGGAGAGGAGACTGCAAAAGATGGTTCTGTGAGTGATCTGGCTTGGGGTCAGAAAGCTGTTGAGGATGCTAGACAACATTATGATGAAATTGGCCAAGTTGAAAAAAAAATCTGTGATGGAGGTACAGCTTGAGAAGATGGACCCCACAACTGTTGGTGTGGAGGCATCTGCAAAAGAAGTGGCAACGCTAGGAGCCTTTCCTGGAAAGTAAGACAGATGCTCTTGAAACTCAAGCAAAGATGGTGTCAGATGCTATGATCATAAGAATAGGATCAAACAGCCTTGAAATGAGTGAACTGCAGCCAATTCCTGTACGCTGGGATTCCCTGTAGAGCCACCTTCCACCCTTGTAACCAAAGTTGTGCACTCCTTTTTCAGGAAAACTTGAAGTCTCTCTGGGCTGGAGTAAGTACTGTAGTCAAAAGGCTGTGGAGGCTGGCCAGCTACTTTAAGAGCTATTCACAGCCTGCATCATTGTGCAGCATGATCTCCTACTGAATAGACTAAAAGAGGAAGGATGCATTTTGACTGCTTTTCTTCTTCACTCCAGGATAGTTAAAAATCATCTTAATACCTCCATTTACTTCCCCACTACACAACATTAGAAAGAGAGCACCACAAGGACAACCATACTCACTTTGACCTCCTACCTTGAAAGTGTACATAAGACTGCTCCCAGAACTCAGGAAATCATTTAACTTTACATACTTTAAATGTACTGGTGTTATGCAGATAGCCCTAACCCTGGACAATCATATGGATCTAGAAATCTCTAAACTAGGTGACGGCTTGCGGGACACTGAGCAAAAGACAGAGGTGTTCAAGTGCGGAGAGTAGGAGAGGAACATCTGTGGCAATGTCCTCTATATTTTTTCTGTTTGCATACTCTTGGTTTTTCTAGGTATCTCTAGCAAAACATGCATGTTACCACTCTGGCAAGGAACTAAATATTCCCCTCAAACACATGATGGGATTATACTGGTTTGATGTGCACTAGAGGCATCCATCTTTCCCATAGTACAACCTTTTACCACCTAGCAAAATTACTATTTCCCATCAGGTCAAATTCCAACACATGCCTGAAAGTTTGCAGAAATATGTGTCTGCAGTTTTGATTTCTGGCATTGTGTAAAAGTGTAGAATGTGTAAAAGGTTTGCTGATATGGTAAGACAAGCATCATAATGCATAAAGAAAGATGCAGTAGAAATTATCATGTCTGTCCAAGGAATCCCAGCACCTGCTGACTTGCAGCTTATATTTTTCTTACTGATTATCTTTGACATTGTAAACTGATACTCCTGATACTCCAGAATGTACTAGATTCAGGAGCAAACTTGACAAACAATTGGCCCACTCAGATCAAAGACTTCAGCAATATTTTGTTTCCATATAACATACTGTGAGAAATTGAGTCGTTGTTTGAGGGGGGTGAAATTCTACTTACGCAACAGCCACAATCCTTGTCTGGGTGAACCAGAAACAGTTACTAAATTAACCAATGCTTTCCTCTCTGGTAACATGGCACAAAAGCAGTCAGGCTTAGCTTAGAGGCAATGTGTAAAGAATCTATGCAGCATAAAACCAGTAATAAAATGAAAACACAACATGAGAAAAATCCCAGACCAATTTAGAAAACTAGAGTAAAATGTAACAAATAAGAAGACACCAAGAAGACAGAAATCCAATAGTACAACTGAAGATATACAATCACGCCTGACCAGGACACAGTCACAAGTTCAGGCCATCCACGATGGAGCACAGGCCGGGCACAGGACCAATGTTAGCCCCCTGAGGATTGCACCTTATGTCCTTATGATGCGGTCTGCACAGTGTTGGGGGGTTTGAGGTGAGTCTGTGTGGCGAGGCTTTGCTTGGCTTTGTGTCACTCTGTGCTGGCTCCACTGAGCTGTGCAGCAAGGCTTTGTGGGATTTTGCATCACTCTGCATCAGTTCTGACAATGCTGGGATCTGTGTGGCGGGGCTTTGTGGGGCTTTGCTTTGCTTGGCTTTAATTCCGATGAGGCAGGCAACTGTGCGGCAAGTCTTTGCAAGGTTTCATGTCACTTCATGTTGCTTCACTTCGGGTTTGGTAGAACCTTCAGTCAGGCAAAGAGGATCTCTCTCTGATGCCAGCCAAGGGCCCAGGGCCTGGGGAGGCACCACTTGGGGACCAGGAACTCACTCCAGCAGAGGCCAATAGGGCTCAGGCAGGTACAGCTGCAGGTCCGGGCAGGTCCAGTGCAGCAGATCAGCTGGACAGTTGCAGGGAGGCTTCTGGAGCTTGTGTGTTCCTTTAACTCAGACAGAACATCAGTCAGCTGACCCTTAAATTCCTTTGGGATGAAGGGTGCAGTCCCAGTCTTCCTTCTCAGCAAGCAGGGCAGGCCTCAACAGGTCCACGTCTGTACTTATTAGTGGGTATGAGGGTCCCCTTTTAAGGGTCAAGAGCACAAGCGCTCCGTCCCTGTTGTAATCTCTCTTCGGGATTTTAACCATGCCCCTGTCACACCTGTCACTTTCATTGGTTCATGGGCTTGCCTTTTAAAATCTGCTTGATTTAATTATTGAAAGGCATGCATAGTCATGCCTTATCCGGTGTTTAGCCCTCCTTGAGCACACCAGCCAGCTACTGAAAACATACGAGGCTCCATGTTTTCAGCCTGATTTCTGCACTACTTTATCTTTTTATTTTCCACACAACTCGATTGTGCTGGAGACTAAATGGTCGAAGAGAAAAGTCTTCAGTATTCTCATGCCGAGCAAGCCAGTAATATTTAGAGGCATCTGTTTTCATTCACTGTTCCAGCGAATAAATCAAGCGTCTAAAATTGGCCATTTGTAGCAACTCCATCAAAAGCATAAGCCACGACAGCTCCACCGGCAATCAACACTTCTCCAAATTTTCTGAAGCAGTAAGACATAGCAGTTGAAGAGCAGTAGGCCCTTGGAGGTAAAAACCGCACATACCCGAATTATGCTGCTAACTTCTGTCCCATAATAAACATTCCTTAGTGGGATAAGTCTTTCCAATGCAGCTCTAACATTGCGTAGTAACTGTATACCACTCTTTCTGAAAATTCTTCATCCGTTACACTTCTGCTAATCATATTTGTATCCATCTGAGATTGCTCTCAAAGGAGGCCACTTTTAAGCAGTGCTTTAAATGGGCAGGTGCGGTCTGGTATTGAGCACCTGCACTTAAGGGAGAGCACCTGCCCTTCTCAGCACTGGTGTAATACATTTAGGGGGATAGTGCCCGCACCTCTCAGAGGCAAACAGGCACTCTAAAAATGTGACTACCTGTACTTCTATATTTCCATTGAAAGTGCTGCTTTTAAGGCCTCATATAAGAGACAAATTACCCTCATTGACGTGCCCTTTGTATGGCAGGTGCTTTTGGAATGTCTTGCTAATGTTGTTAATTTCTCTGGCACCTACTTCCAGTGTCAGCGTTTTCTATTCTGCACTCATCTCAGTATCATCACCTACGCAGTCGTCCTCTCTCTTGGTGTGTTTTCTGGGGTGAGTTTTATGTGCACCCCAAAGAAAGGCTCCAATAACCAACCCATTATCATCAGATCTGACAGTGGAGTAGTTGTCATAATTTTTACATATTCTGGGGGGTCCTTCTTTCAGAACGCTAAATTCACTGAAAGTTTCTGCAAAAAAACAGAGGTCTATCTTTCACATAGATTTCATTTGTATTGAAGCGCAGATAAAGGCTGTCCTTACAAATCCACTCAACTATCCACATAAAATACAGATCTGTTCTTTACAGCAGGCATATTAACCGTCTGTGCTACTTTATGGAGAGTCAAAACTGCCACTAGAAAAAACTTGGTCTCTCTTTCTAGCAAGACATTGTTATTGCGGTCTGAAAGCTGGATGCACAAGGAAATTTGCAGCAGGTGCTTTTAAATCTTAAGCTATGGCTAAACACAGCAATAGCCCTCCTGAGGTCAGTGCCCCCTTCCAGGTCAGTGCCTAGTGCGGCTGCACCTTTCTCACAGCCCTAAAGCTGACCGTGCTTACTCCCTGTTAGTAAGATGTTTTCTTGTGTTAGCAAAGAAAAGGAGAATGAAACTGTCAACCTGCTAAGGAATATCTTCCATGACATTTACTGAGGTCTGCCTGAGCATTGTACCCCTAGCAGACAACAGCCTCAACTTTACAAAAAAAGAAATGCAAATATTTATGTACAAGAGCAAATAATGTTAATGTAGATCCTGTGAATGAATTTGGAACATGCAGGCTTCCATCGAGGTTCTTCCAATTCTGGGGTATTGTGAAAGTATTCTAGAAAGACTGTAAATAGGTGTGGCAGAAGAGAAATATTTAGGAAGTTGATGCAATAGTTTACAGTTCTGATTTAGATGTAATGCTAGCAGGAGTACTAAGAAGAGAAGACAAATTCAAAAGAAGGTATGATGTACCCCCAGAGAAGGGGCGTAGCTGTGTTGGTGAGATTCAGGGGGTGTGAATCTCCCATTTTCCAAGTAAACAAGTAGGAAAAACCAACACAGACATAGGAGATCTGATTCTGGGCTCCCAGGCCCAGCACTCTGGCCCCTGTTAAACTCTCTGTGGGCTTTTAACCACACCCATGTCACACCCATCAGTTTCGCTGGTTCATGGGATTGCCTTTTAAAATTCGCTTGATTTCATTAGTGAAAGGCATGCATACGTCATGCCTTTTCCGGTGGTTAGCCCTCCTCGAGAACACAGGTAAACTACTGAAAACATACAAGGCTCTGTGTTTTCCGAATGGCTTCTGGACTTATTTTTATTTTTATTTCCTACGCAGTGTGATCATGCTGGGCAGTAGTCGAGAGCTTTGCATGACATCGACCCTGTTACATGGATAATTGCACTTTTGCCGGTTACCTGGATAATTGCACTTTTGCTGATACGTTTGACTGTGAGGGAACTTCTGTTTCCTTTTGTGTGTCTCCTTCACGCTCATGGCAGCTGTCAGCTTGCTTATGTCAACTGTTTTACTTTTCATTTTCAGTTAATGTGGCAAAAAAGTCCAGTAAGGAGTTACCAACTCTAATAGCTCTAACACGAGCAAATGCGAGACCCATTGCATTGCAAAGTTATACCTAGTGCCCACTTTAAAGTGGAGGAAAACGTTCTCCCTACAGAGGTATTTGGAATTTACTGCCCTCTGTCCCTAGACTCTCTAGGTGCAAAATAGGCTTGTGTGAAGTCCTTTGTGTGTGAGCTGAGCTAGTGCCTTTGAAATGCAAGTATAGTAGGTGACAGCTCCAACCCCCATCCTGCCTGAGATGGTCCATCCTGCCAACACCCAGACCCTCAATTGTGATGCTATCCAGGAGGAATACACAAAGGCCAGCTGCAAAGTACACTTAGTCACGTGACCGAGGAACAGGTTGCGGGCACCAAATGGTTAGGACAAGAAAATGCCAACTTTCTAAAAGTGCATTTTCAGAATTGTGACTTACATTCTGACGTTACCATTAAAGAGAGTTTTAAACTTCAATTACTCGGCCACCAAACATGACTACCCTACCTGCTCCAAATAAAACCTTATCACCTGTTAAATGTAATATGGTAACTCAATGCTATCCTGTGAGAGAGAGAGACCTTTAAACAATGAAAAATGAAAGTAAGAGCTTTTCACTACCAAGCCATTAAAACTTAAAAATGCATGTTCAACTATTTAAATATATTGCGCCCTACTATATGGGCTGTTTAGGGCCTACCCTAGGGGTGACATATGTATTAAACAGCAAGGTTTAGGACTGACAAAAGGTTTATGTTGCCAGTTTGAAATGGCAGTTTAAAAGTGCATACATACACTACAACGGGAGGACTGAAACATATGTAAAAGTCTACTTAGGTGGGCGGCACAATAAATGCTGCAGGCCCACAAGTAGCAATTTTAGGCCCTGGATACATGTGGTACATGTAGTACCACTTTACTAGGGGCTTACAAGTCAATTAAATATGCAAGTTGAGTGTAAACCAATTTTACCATGTTTAAAGGAGACAGCACAAGTATTTTAGCACTGGTTAGCAGTGGTAAAGGGCACACAGTCCTAAGGCCAGCAAAAACAAATTCAGCAAAATAGGAGGAGTGGAGGAAAAAAGATTGGAGATGACTCTCCAGAGAGGGCCAATTCCAGCACATACTAACAAGCAGTACAGAACCGTCCTGCTTTAAGACACAACCTGCTGCACTATCAGGTTTCACCAATCTTTGCTCAAGAGGAACGATCCTTAAAGTGCATCTCTAATCACTGATTGTTAGATTTTTATAACAATCAGTGATTCTTTTGACTCATTACTGTTCACTGCTAAAAGGTATCACATTGGCCAAAAATATATGTCACAGTATAATTATGGTGTATCTAGTTACTTTCCTATTTGATTTTAGTCAAGGTAATGTTTTTCGTTCAACTGAAAACTCTTATCAACATATTTCATTTCAACATCATTATATTCAATTTGACATTTGCTTCCCTGAAAAGAACATCTCAGTTAAGTCTCATAAATTCCTGATCAAATCGATTTACTACCATCACATCACCAACAACTTCATCAAAATACCTTTGGATTATAACCATCTTTATATTGATATGGCCGAAAGCATGACTGTCATGCCCTTGACGTGGCTAGTCCTCTTTATGAAGGACCTGATTTAGATCTGGGCAAAGGGGAATACATCATCACAAAGGTGACGGATATCCCGTCCGCCATATTACAATCCCTCGATATCCTATGGGGATCGTAATACAGCAGATGGGAAATCTTTCAGGTCTGTGATGGAGTATTCCCATCGCCCATACCTAAATCACACCCTAAATTGTTTTAGCAATTGTGTGCTTGAGCAGTGTTGAGGCAATGGTAGTCTAAGTTTTGGGTATGCCAATATAAATTCTGTACAATGTGAATCAGTGACAATGTCACTGTTGTTAAAGTGCATTGCTCGCCCAGTTCAGTAGACTTTTTCCATTGGGCCATTGGCATGTTAGAAGTATTCATGATTTGCCTTGGAGGTTGCAGTATAAGAACACAATGACATACCTCACCTGAATTGCAGTCAACAGTCCTTTGCAAATACTTGATCCTCCATTGGCTGTAGTTGGCAGAAAGGACACCAGTTGTTGGCTGATACTTTCATTCCTTAGAAGAATAAGTGGCATTCTGATTTCTGCCTCGTCATCAAATGTGACAATACCAACACGAGCGTCCTGTTGAACAATTCGTAGCAGAAATATCTCTGCGGCCTGGCGCATTCGGATAATACGGTTTCCCTGAGTAAATAAAATATGAATAGTGCAATGTAATATACAAGCAAAGAATATAACAAAAATACCAGTAATGATAATAATAATGGTTATGATAATAACAATTATTATTCAGAGTATTATTATTGTTATTAAATGTGAAGAAGTGCTAATATTTATAGTAGCAGTACTATTAGTAATGGTATAATTTCATTTGGAATATTATTTTCTGATCATTTTTACTTGTTTGTTTGTGACATGTTTATTAACGTGTTAAAATGAAAAGACATTGGCAATGTATTAAAGTGTGTTATTGTAGTTGTGCTATAAGGTCGCGCAGAGAGCCAGCAGACACCTGAAAAGCAGTTCACTGAGCAGAAGGACAACTATATTTTAAACGATGAAAGAGACGAAGGAAACTACTCAGCTGTACATTATGAACTGTTTTTCTCTGAAAAATCATCACCGCTAGCTGACATGGAGGCATTAATAGCATTCTTATCATTATTATTATTATTATAATTATTATTATTGTTGTTGTTATTATTATTGTTATTGTTATTATTAGTATTATTATTAATAGTATTATTATTATTATTATTATTAATATATCATTATTATAATACTATAGCAGCGGTAGTAGTATTACGTTTTGCGCCAACAAATAACAAGAACAACATGCAACATTTTAGCTGTTTAATCTGTGAAGAAAAGAGTAACTGTGGAAAAAATTCACAACAATAAATAATTTGAAGGAAACAAAGTAATGTACATTGATGAACAATGTTGTTCTTTTTGTCTACATTTACTCTGAGTCTTCTGTATCTCTAATTTTTGAGAATATGTGTTTTTTTAAGTAAGACACTAGCAGTCAAAAATACAAGATTAACTCAAGAATAAGGGAATGTGTTTTTACCATGTTCATATATCTTGATACATCAAGCACTAGGCAGATTGTGCGCTCTCTGATTTGCAAAACTGCAATTGAAGGAGGTGGAGGGAGATGTGTGCCTCTCAAGGGAGCAGTGATTTGATAATCCTTGGAGCTCTTGATGACTTCCCATGTGCTCTTGTAGTTGCACCTTTTGTTTTGCATGTGTGGAGCTTCACGGTCATGAGTGCTTTCATTACAAAAGTCAACCACCTAAAAAAATCAAAGAGAACAATTAAAGAACACAATTGTTTGTCAGCATTTTAAGCACCTTTCTGTTAGAATACCTCCCCACAGCCCCCCAGCAAGTTTTGAGAATGCCTTTTTTGACATGGTGGATGACCTTTCCAGATCATGCGCAGGGTGGCTTTGAGATGCATGACCTCTCTGTTTTGTTTTACTGTTCATGAAATTGAACTACAATGCTGACACATCTTTCAGCCTGAAATAATATTGACCACCCTTTGAAGAATGCATAAATCTAGATTGGCAACAGTGAATTACAGACATGATTTTCATCAAGGGGTTCTGAGTGACATCAAATAGACAACAAGAGCTAACCTCGAGTTTTTTATGATGTCACTCGGCAGCTCAAGGGGTGAAAAACATCCATCTAATGAACTTTTTCAAGTGCTTGAAGAACCTTGGAAAGCAGGATGTAGAAAGCAAAGTCCAGTCCTTTCACTCCCAGGACAGATGCAACAAGCAGCAGGATAGCACAGCAAAGCAACAGGCAGAGCGGCAGTCCCTCCTACAGCATCTAGATCTACTTCCTGGCAGAATGTCCTCAGTCCAGAAGTGTTCTGAAGTTGTGCTCTCAGTGGCACACTACTTATACTCATTTCTGCCATTGAAGTAGCAAAACTTCAAGGGGAAGTCTTTGTAGTACACAAGGCCCTGCCTTTCCTGCCCTGGCGCCAGACTCACTCCAAGGGGTTGGAGACTGCTGTGTGTAAGGACAGGCATAGCCCCACTCAGGTGTAAGTGTCCCATGAGGATATGCAGGGCACACCTCAGCTCCCTTTGTATAAATGTCTAGAGTGAATTCACAAACAGCCCAACTATCATCCTGACCCAGACATATATTCCACAGACAGGCAGAGGCGCAACATGGTTAAGCAAGAAAATGCCCACTTTCTAAAGTAGCATTGTCAAAATTACAATCTAAAAAATAACTTTACCAAAAGATGTATTTTAAATTGTGAGTTCAAAGAGCCCAAACTCCACATCTCTGTCTGCTCCCAATAGGAAATTACACTTAAAAGATACTTCAAGGAAATCCTCAGGTTAACCTATGGGAGAGACAGGCCTTGCAATAGTGAAAAACTAATTTAGCAGTATTTCACTATCAGGACATGTAAAACACACCAGCACATGTCCCCCTATGTTAGACCTGTCAGCCCCATGGGAAGCGTGCAGTGTAACGACACTGCACGCTTCCTATGGGGCTACCTTGGGCCTACCGTAGGGGTGACTTACATGTAGTAAAAGGGAAGGTTTGAGCCTGGCAAGTGGGTACACTCAACAGGTTGTAATGGCAGTTCCAAACTGCCTACACAGACACAGACATTGCAGTAACATGTCTGATACATTATAGGGATACTCATTGGAGTGGCATAATCAGTGCTGCAGGTCCACTAGTAGCATTTGATTTACAGGCCTTAGGCATCTCTGGTACTTTACTAGGGTCTTCCTAATAAATCATATATGCCAATCATGGCTAAACAAATCACAAAAATACAATTTAGACAGAGAGCACTTACACTTTAGCACTGCTCGACAGTGGTAAAGTGCCTAGAGCCCTAAAGCCAGCAAAAACAATGTTCAGCACAGGATCAAAACAGGAGCTCAGAAGCCACAATGACAGGGGAAACCACTCCAAAGGCTGACAGGTCTAACAGTGAGCTAAAGGCATGAGGATTACAAAAAGGGGACTCTTTGCATGAACAGCATTTGTGACAAGATAATAAAGAGTGAGTTACCAAAGAAACAGGCAACAGCAAACATGTGTAGGAAAGGAAGAATAAATAGCCTCCAGAAAAACAAGCAAAGCCTTAGGATACAGTACTTGGCTGGTGCTCTGTGGTAGAAAACAAAAGGCAAAAAGAAGGGTCAAAGAGAAAGGATTGCCCATGTACCCCTTCATTTCATTACTCACACTTGGTATGTTTTTCCAATTTTTGACATGTTTTCAATGGCCTTAGAACCTAACAGCAAACATTGAAAGTGATGTGATCAAGTGCAGATGCAGACAGGGCAGCAAATCAGCAATACGATATCCTTCCCCTCCAAAGTGAATGTTATGCATTTATAGCTCCTGTTTATATGTTTTATTAAGGTGGAATAAGTTTTTCAGTATGAACGCATTCTAGGATTTTCAGGCAAATGTAATAAGTCAAATGGTTTTGAGGCAGGAAGCACAACCATGGTTCTGATTTTAAAGGGAAAATATTTCTTTAAAAAACAACTTCTGTGCACACTGTTTGTGATAAGTAAAGGTATTTGAATACTATTATTTTTAAGGGGACATTGTCCCATCGAAAACCCACAGGTAATCAAAAGTTAAAGTCAAAGTCTGTCTGTCTGTCTCTTGTACAAAATGTACATCTAGCTTCCTGGAATGTGGGGCACAATCCTCCTTCCATGTGCAGGTCTCAGGTGGTGGTGTGATAGCTCTCAGGGCACAAAAGGCCAAGTCTAATCTGAATCACAGGCAGTTAATTAAAACGTGTAAAATATGCACATGAACATGAGAAATATTTGTAAATTAGCCAACCACTTAGAAATTATGACTATTCTAAGGAGTAAACTATGTATGTTGGAATCTCTAAGAATTTCTGTCTAAATGGGCCACTCACAATGATCACTTATACTCTATGTCCTCTACGTATGTATCATATTGCACTAGAATGTAATCATGAGGCACACTTGAGAAATTAACTTGGAACTGAAATAACTTGCATAAAAGTTTGTTTAAAAAAGATTTCACTCCAACTTATAAAGAAAGATGCCCCTACCATGTGTGATGTATTGGTGTAACTTATACATTCTCACACTGAGGTGACTAGAAAAGATGTTGCTGACAAGCGTATAATTCAGAACAAATATCCTTACAGCTTACAAACAGCCAGTGTGCTTTGTTAGAGTAGGGGTGCCTAAGGTAGGGCAGGGAGTTACAGATCAATAGCAGCAGTTCAGATTATCAACATAAGATATATTTTCATGCAAAGAGGCCAAATCACAAAAGGATATATGAGTGTGATAAGGAGAGCCCACTGTACCACCTAACACACTCATTAATGCCATTGTGAAATGTCCAACTCCCTGTCAGTACAAGTGCAAAGAGGACACTGTCCTTGCTATTTGCACTAGTTGTGTATTTACAGTCCCTCGCTATTCCCATTTAAATGTCTTGGCCAGTGGTTAATTTGTCAATAAAAACATGCAGGTGCCCAAAGCTCTCCTCTGAAACTCGCAGCTGCTGCAGTTAAATGTGCGAGCACAGGCTAAAGAGGCATCGTAATCCTAAAGCCATCTCGGGCCCCTTTAATCCATTTACAGCCACACCATGCCCCTTCAGTTAACTCTTGCAGATTTCTGTTTTCTCTCTTAGTGACGCTTTTCTGTCTTTTGCTTCTGCCGTCTTTCCCATGCGTGTATTTTTCTTGCAGTAAATATTTGATGCAGAAAACTAAGTGCTGGCCCTCAAAAATAAGTGCAGGTGCCCCGCACCGGAAACCGCCGGCTCAAATTAAGCACTGGTTTGGCTAATTCTTGTAGGTATTTAAGGGTCTGCGAAGAAGTACTGTCTGTGTGGATTGGCCATCAAGATTTTAAATGAAACCCATTCATAACCACTGGGGTGTCTGAAAATCTGTAATGGATTTATTTAAACGCTTTATTTAGGAAAAGTGTAGTGATTATTTTCAATTGATATTAGCTTTATAATTACTTGAGAGTTATACTCATGTATGGGTTAGCTGCTGTATAAAGTATGGTGATTAATGAAAATTTCTGATGGTCACCCTCCTTGAAAATATTAATATATTGGAGATCAAAAGCACCATACGAAAAGCAATGTTTTTCTTTTAGCTAGAGTATTAACTGTTGAGCACCACACTTTATGTTTGCAGTTTCTATTTAATCCGCTTAGCTTTTTGCCTACACAAGATCTGAAAAAAATCACATTTAAAAAAGACAGAGTATAGAGGATTTCTCAAGCCTGGAGAAAGAGACATTCATTTCTGTAAGTTCATTGTTTGTTGGAGTAATTGCTGTAAACATCATTCAGAGTGGTTAGTTATTTGAGAAGGAACATTGCATCCAGTCAACATCAATACCACAGGTGCACATCTCAGAAAACACTGTAATACCGCCCACTTTGCCCATTCAAGCTTGAAATCACAGAATGTGTAGTATTTTTCTCTACAAAAAAGCTGTCAGTATTACCTTGCCAATTTTGTAGTAAAAAAAAAAGTGTGGTATTATCATAAATAGTATAATCTCATTCGGGTGATAAACTCTTGGGAGGCCTTCCTTTGTTTTTGCTGGTGAACCTAATGGAAAAACTCAACTACCTGGTAGTGTAAAAAAAGATGTTAAGCCATATTGCCAAAACAAAAATATGTAACCAACTACAACTTGATCATACGGACTTTAGAGAAAATACCCATTCTACTTAGCAATACAGATGATCTCAATAATGAATATGCCGTCGGTATACTCGCAATAAAATTGTGATTTTGAGAGGAAATACTGTTGTTTGTGATTCTTGATAACACTCTTCAATAAATGGTCACCCAGGGCCGGCCTTATAGCAACGAGACTGGTGCGGACTAGGGTGACCACCTGTCTGTAAATTTCACGGACCGTCTGTTATTTGGGCCTCATGTCCGTTGTCCGTGAAGAGCCCTTTCACAGATGCCTTTTGATCATAATTCTGGACATTGAGCGATAAGCTTCAGTTCTGAAACAGGGGGGGCAGCTCTCCCTCTTTCTTTGTAAACACAAGGGGCCAGATGTAGGAAAATTGCAAATTGCAACTTGCAATTTGCGAGTCCTTCCGACTCGCAAATTGCAAGTCGCAATTTGCAATGCAGAACGGTGTCTCAGACACCTTCTGCGAGTCGGTATGGGGTCGCAAAGACACACCTCATTAATATTAATGAGGTGGGTCGCAAATTGCGGCCCCATACCGACTATGGGCACTCGCAAACATGGAGGCCTGCTGTAGTCAGCAGACCTCCATGTTCGTGACTGCTTTTAAATAAAGCATTTTTTTTTTTTTTTAAGTGTAGCCCGTTTTCCTTAAAGGAAAACGAGCTGCACTTAAAAAGAAATCCGAAACCTTTAGTTTCGGTATTTTTTCAGGGCAGGTAGTGGTCCAAGGGACCACTACCTGCCCTGAAAAAATAGTTTGTGGTCAATTCACAAAGGGGAAGGGGTCCCATGGGGACCCCTTCCAATTTGTGAGTGGGTTACCATCCACTTCAAGTGGATGGTAACTGCAACACCATTTGCGACCGCATATGCAGTCGCAAATGGTATTGCATACCACTCCAAATCGCAAATAGGAAGGGAACACCCCTTCCTATTTGCGATTCTGAAATGCATTTTGCGAGTCGGTCCCGACTTGCAATATGCATTTCTGCATAGGAAAATGTGATTTGCGAGTCGCAAACGGCAATTTTTGCCGTTTGCGACTCGCAAATCCTTTCCTACATCTGGCCCAAGGTCCTGCAGCACCCCCTCCCTGACCTGGCACTGATTGCTGAGCCTCCTTCTGCCTGTCCTAGGTCATTGCATCTTCACCAGGCGGGCCAATCTCTGGGGGAGGGGGACATTTTCACACTTCTTGCAGGGTTAAAGGCACCCAGGGTATGTGCCATTAATTTAACTCTGGTAATCAATGTATCTGTTGGCGAGATCCGAGTTTTTCATAGTCCGAATTTTGACTTATCTAACAAAACATAATGGGTAACGTGCAGATAATTTTTTTTTTTTTTTTTTTTATGTAGATAGTTTCGTGAGTTATTGTTTTCGTCACAAAGATACTTCTGTTAATTGCAGTTCACAAGATATATTCTTGCTAAAGCACAGTGAGCTATGAACAGGGCCACTGGAATTATGCAATTGTGCTGCTGCAGAGTTTTTCTTATAGTTATGGATTTGCCACATAATCCATCATCTGCTGCATAATCAGCAGATTTTAACAAAAATAAATAGTTTGTTTCTAGCTCAAATGGTTCACAAGTTGGTAAAAATGCAGCAACATGTGTTGCTGCACAGCAGAACGTCCTTTGCAAAGTTGACTGGTCAGGTTTGTCTTGCTAATTGCTATACGTGGGTATTGAACCAGTACTAATGAGGTGTAATCTATACCCAGAACGTTTTAAATAAAATAATGAAAATAATTAAGTAATACTATCACAAAATATGCCTCATTACTCCGCATAATCTGTTTTTTCTTCCCACAAAATTTAACCAACCCTGCTACATAATTTTGCCTTCTGCCGAATAATTCCAGTTGCCCTGGTTTTGAACCAGAATTAAATAGCCGCAGGGAACCTGCAGAGCATGGGTTTACAACCTTATTGTTTTTTCCCTAATCGTTTACTATTCTAAGGTTGCTACATAGGGTTCCTTTGGATTCTAATAAATATTTATTAGAAAAAACAACCCCAACCACTATGCTATGTTTTAAATCGCACGTTTGTATTTCTTCAAACTAAGCAGTGTTAGCATATAATACCTGTCAGTATTGATGACATGGTTTCTACACGTTGTAGTCCTCATTGTCTTAAGCAGGGTTACTGGAATAGTGCTGCAGAGGAGGGTAAAATTATGCGGCAGGTTTGAGTAAATTACTTGACAAGAAAACCTAAATTATGCAGTGCAATAGGGCACATTTTGTGATAGTATTGTTTATTATTTTGTCATTTTTAAACATGTTAACACTGTCTGAATACTGGTTAAACCTCATTAGTACTAGTTAAACGCCCAAATATAGCTAGAAGCAACAGAAGGTGATCAATCAACCTTTGCAAAGCACCTACCAATGCGCTGAAACATGTACTGCTGCATTTTAGTAACTCTTGAACTATTTGAGTTAAACTCTGCACATTATGCAGCAGGCGATAGATTATGTGGCAAATGCGGCAAACCTATAATTATGCAAAAATTGCCACGGCCACACAATTGCATATTTTAGTGCCCATTATCATTGGCTTTGGTAAAGTTTTTTTTGGCAGAAAACATGCTAGACACTTTGCATCTTGTGATTGAACAAATCGTCTTTCTTTGATACTTACGGAAGCTAAGGCTTGCATGTACATTATGGATGCTGTAGCATGTTGGGTTTTATCTACTAGAAATGCACATCCCTTTTTTAAAAGTTCTTCTTGGGTGCTTCTTCTGCAATTTCCTTCAGTGCAAGAGCTTCCATCACACACAAATGCTCCTTTGAGTTCAGATGAGCACCTAGAACCATTAACATTAAGATATGTCTATTTTATCAAAACAAAAGCTACATCACAACAGAAAAAGACACAAAATACTTCATTTGTATTCAGCCATCAACGTTCTCTTTGACTGTTGTCCTTATGTACCTCTCCCTATCACTACTCCCACTTGGTACATTTGACCAATTCTTTGGGTGTTTCGTATTGTCTTTCTTAATGGCAACTAACATCAAACACTGAAAGGGGAAACATCACTTACAACGTGGTAAATGCAACAAGATTCATTTACCGCAATGCCTTTCAACGCATATACGTTTACCACGCATGGCTTTACCACGCATGCCTTTACCACAAATATACCTTTACCACGCATGCCTTTCCAATGAATTTCATTGTCAAGGCATGAATGGTAAAGGTGTACACGTTGTGAAGGTTTTAAAGGCAAGAACAGGTAAGTATTAGGTGGATTGAATGTGATTAAAAAAATAAATATATATATATATATATATATATATATATATATATATATATATATATATATATATATATATATATATATATATATAGTGTTTAGGGTGGGTAACGGTTATTGGTGGCAAATGCATTTTTAAATTTTAAGGTGGGTATGGGATTTGGGGTGGTGAGGGCATTTTTAGGTTTTAGGGTGGGTATGTGTTTTGGGGGTGGTAAGGGCATTTTTAGGTGTTAGGGTGGGTATGGGTTTTTGGGTGATAAGGGCATTTTTAGGTTTTAGGGTGGGCATGGTTTTTGGGGAGGTGAGGGCATTTTTAGGTTTTAGGGTGGGCATAGGTTTTGGGGTGGTAAGGGAATTGTTAGAAATGGGGTTTCTGGTTGGCTAGGGTATGCACCTAAGCCAGGCAGAACCCACCCACTCTAGTCAGGGCAAGGGAGTTACACGTCCCAGATAAACCCTGCTCACCCCCTTGGTAGCTTGGCATGAGCAGTCAGGCCTAACCCGAAGGCAATGTGTAAAGCATTTGCACAACACACATGACGCAAAATGTACACCACAAAAATAAACACAACACTAAGCTATGTACAAATAAACTGTATTGCACAAAACATACTTAGACCAACATTACACATTAATAATACCCTGCTACCTTAACAGTTGTCAGAACGTTACACAAGTTACTAATACTCTGCAAGAATAAGTAGTTGTCACATTAGAACACATAAGTACTCAGGATTCTGCAACATAAGCAGTAGTCAGGAATTACAGTAAGAATTCTATGCACTTGTCATTAATAACTCATAAATACCCATAAAAGGAACATTAGAGAACATATCACAAGTCATAAAAAAATACATATCAGCCTGTCATGCCCATAGAAGGAACGTTAGCACATATATGTAATGTCAGGAAGGCAGGTAAAAACATATAAACCCCCCAAGGTTCATATTAGGCTCATTGAGCCCATACTTTCTCAAAAGTACCTGGTTCCCTGTAGAAGAGGAGGCACTCCCTGTGCCTAAAGGAGGAGCATAGGGGGCCACGTGGTGCTCCTGGGGACGAGGGGCAGTCGGCACCCTCTCCTTATGATAAACAGGCCCCTCAGGGGGCCCATGATTTAGGTGGGGTCCTGCCTTGGCCTCTTGAAACCCTGTCCGCGGGGCGGGCCAGGCAAGGCTCAACAAATGCTTAGGGGGCGAGAGGAAGAGGGGCTCCGTCGAGGTCTCCCCTAACTGTTTTGAAAGTAAATAAAAATGCCAGTTTTTAAGAAAAAAGTAGCGTCTTGCTCTAGGGCATTGACCAGGCGAAGGGGGCGCTCCCTGTGCCTTCCCCCAAGTCCTGCAGAGAAGCTTTTGAAGCTCAGACCCCTCCTGGGGCCCAGGTGTATGCTGAGGATCCCGGGCCATGCGGTGAAGATTTAGAGGCAAGTCGGAGGTGGTGGGTGCCCTGGGGGCGCTCCCAATAGCGGACCGTGCTCCGGGGGCACCGACAGGAGCACGCTTGCTCCGCTTTGCTACTTCACATGCCCCGGAGGCACTGGAAAGAGTGCAGTCCTTGTGCTAAACACTAATTAGACACCCGGGTTGCGGCGGTGATCTGGGGGAATGAACAGAGCGCTTTAAAAAGCGCAAAGGCACTTTGCTTCGGCCCCAGTTGCGGTGGTGATTCCGGGCAGCAACTGAGCACTCCAAAACTGCACTGCCTCAACACAGCAGCACTCTGGGGGACAGATAAGTTCTACAGAGGTCAGGGGCCACAGCACTCTGCCTCTGGAGACAACCATTGAAGAAGGGGGCACAGGGCTGGGGAGCCCAGCAGCAGGTCAGCACAACAAGGGGGCGCAAGCAGTGGCAATTCCTCCTTGTGACCAGGCAGGTCACAGGTCAGCACAGCAGCAGCAGTCCATGGTGGTCCTGGTGAGTCCTCTCTACAGCGTCCTGTCTAGCTCCAGGTAAGGTTCCTGGAGTTCCAAGAATGACCCAAATGATGTCTCCAAATGATGTCTAAATTGTGGGGGAAATTCCCCTGTACTTATTCTAAGTTTACAGTGTGTTTTGCAATGGGTAAGGGAGGGGTTTCCAACCAGTTACAACTGGTTCTGGGAGTGCTCTCTCTCTCCTCCAGCACAGGCTCCAAACATCAGTGGGGGGTAAACAACCTTATTATGCGAGGCCAGGGCACAGCCTTTACAAATGCAGGTGTGCCCCGCCTCTCCCTTCTCTCAGCCCAGGAAGGCTTTACAATATGTAAATGCAGCTCTGTGACACCTCCACCCTCCCTGTGTTCAGGCTGTCTGAAAAGTATGCACAAAGCCCCAACTGTCACTCTGCCCAGACGTGGATTGGAGGCAAGCTGCAAAACACTAAAGTCATAAGCACAGATAAATGTGCACTTTCTAGAAGTGGCATTTCTGTGATAGCAATAAAAAATACACTTACACCAGTAAGCAGCATTTCCCATCACTATCACAACCATACCAAACATGCCTACGCTACCCCTCATAAATCAGACAATACCCCTTACACATAAGGCAGGTAATTTCCAATGTAATCCTATGAGAGGGCAGCACTCACAGCAGTGAGACACCAAGTTAGGCTGTTTGTCACTACCAGGACAGGCCACGCAGTATGGCACATGTCCTGCCTTCTACATACATGGCACTCTGCCCATAGGGCTAGCTAGGGCGTACCTTAGGGGTGACTTACATGTAATAAAAGGGGAGTTCTGGGTCTGGCAAGTACATTTAGATGCCAGGTCCCTGTGGCAGAAAACTGCGCACATAGGGTCTGAGCTAGTAGGCCTTAGATAGGTTTGACAGGCTACTTCAGTGGGTAGCACAAGCAGCGCTGCAGGCCCACTAGTAGCATTTAATTTACAGGCCCTTGGTATAGGGATACCACTTTACAAATGACTTATAGGTAAATTAAATATGCCAATTAGGTATAAGCCAATCATACCAATTTTGTAAGGGAGAGCACATGCACTTTAGCACTGGTTAGCAGTGAAGAAGTGCTCAGAGTCAAAACGTCAGCCAACAAAGAAATGTTTAGGTTTGAGGGTTTGTATGGGATTTAGAGTGGTAAGAGGTGTTCAGGTTTTAGGGTGGGTGTGAGATTTGGGGTGGTAAGGGCATGTTTAGGTTTTAGGGTGGGCATGGGTTTTTGTGTGGTAAGGACATTTTTAGGTTTTAGGTTGGGGTATGGTGTTTGGGGTGGTAAGGGGTGTTTATTTTTTAGGGTGGGTATGGGATTTAGGGTGGTAAGTGGTGTTTAGGTTTTGGGTGGGTATGGGTTTTAGGGTGGTAAGGTAATTTTTAGGGTTTAGGGTAGGTAGGGTTTTTAGGTGGAAATATATATATATGTATGTAAGTATATATGTATGTGTGTATATGTATGTATGTACATACCCCCATCCGTGAACAAGGCTATGGCTGAAACGCGTTGGGAGGAAGTGCATTTTTTCTCTTTATTTAATATATTTTGATACTGACCGACTGGTGTCTTGATTTTCTTTCCGAATTGGGTTAGAACAATTTATAAATACATTTTGGGATTCCCGATCCTACATCAAGACCGCCACAAATTTCAGCCTCGACAAGTCGGGTACTCTCCTTTTTTTTGCTATTATATTAATTGCCGAAGGCTCCTGCACACTGTCTCTCACAATTTGACTCTCGGCCCCCGAATAGAACGGTAACACAACTATTCAATTTTGCCCATATTTTGTTTCCAAACTGATCGCCATCTTGGAAGTATTAGCGATCCATGAACGCCGAATCTTGTCTCGGAGTATCCCGAAAACATAAGCCTGCAGATCTGTGAGTTTAGCTCCGTTGGTAGAGCGAGGTGAATATCGCCTCTACCGATTTCTGGGGAGACGAGTGCCCAGCCCGGCGAAGAAGGATTCCGGAGCGCCAGCCGGCTAGCCCACGAGTGCAGCCCCGGTGTCAGAGTCGGGCGACTCTGCCGATTTCAACGGAGACGAGGTCGTGTTGCCGTCTCTGCACCCCGGAGTTGTGTGCCGTCTTTACATTTCGGAGGAATGTGGCCGCAAGCTGGTGATCGCTACGGCGTCGTTTCTTGGCGCTGACAACCAGGACCTTTTCTCCGGCCCCCGGACCATTACGGTGAGAGTGTCTGTGAGTACGGAGAGACACCACTGTGAATACATTAATATTGGGCAGGATATAAGATAATTACATGAACAAGTTGTGAATTAAGGGCATTTACCTATTTCTAACTGGTGGCTAATTTTCAAAACATTGAGTCTAGAAGGCAATGAATTTTATGCACACGATTTAATTGGAATGCAAGTTCAACTTAATAATAGTTGCACTAAGCTAAAAACAACAACCAATTATAATAGTGCGCATTGTAGACAGTGTGTGGTGTGGAGTGGGCTTATTTAAATCAAATTTTGTTACTTTTGAGTACGAGCCCACGAGACGGTCAGTTATACTATCGTTAAAATTGCGATAAAGAAGAGAAAGGGCTTCCTCATTAGAAGCTCGGCGTAAGGAAAAGTCCAATAAGCTGTTCTTTACTCAACAGACTCATGATAAAGACGTGCCACAAGGAGGATCTAACATAGGTAATGGCTTACAAGTGCAATGCATGTACGACAAATTAGAGAAACTTATGAGAAAAGAACTCTCAAAATGGTGGGAAATAGAATCCCTTCAACAATATGTTGAGGTTGAACGTGTCCCAAGGGGTTTACGTATTTATACAATCCCCTCGTATGAAGATCCTAACCCAGAATTATTGGAGGAGTGGGCTGAAAACTCTAAAACCAGTTCTATTAATATGATGAGAATTTTGATCAAATATGCGTCAAAAGATCGTGCAAAAATTAATGAGGAAATTGAAAAAAACACTAAATTGATTCTCTCTTTGGTGTCACAAAATACCTTCGATGAGGTCAAGAATAATCTGGACAAAAAATTATCCAAATTTGAGGAAGAGATTACTATGAAAAAACAGAGGAAATTCATACGTGATTTCAAGGACTACCAATCAGGGAGGATCCTTACTTTTCATCACAAATATGACCATATGTACACGGAGGGTTATAAGGATCCGGTATGTTCAGGAGATAATGAAAGATCTGATACAAATTTGGGATTACCAGAAGAAAGTGATGTGTCTGATGAAAATCTTTCAGATGCACCAGAGATTTCAGCTGATAAGATTCGAGATACAGATACCAATACCAACAGGTCCAATTTTTTAAAACAGTTTCGTCTCCTAAACCAAGGAAGGACAGAACAGAGAAAAGATTCTCAGCCCAGAGGCAGGGGATGAGGACAGAGAGGCAGAGGAAGAGGAACCGTGCAGCGAAGGCAAGAAGAAAGAAAAGAAGCTCTTATAACAACGACAATAAGAGCACGCAGAGCTCCACAATGACTGTAGTCAATCTGTCCAATAGAATATTGAATAATGAGGAAGAAAATCTTCTAACATTAGGCTTATCATTCTGTCCTACGAATAATTTTGACTATGTACAGACTCGGATTGACCTTTTTCATTTTACACGAAAACTAAAATTTAAAAAATGGTATAAAAATAAAGCAATGACAGACAAGAGTTTGGATAAATCTAATAATATCAGCAAACTATGTATTTCGGATGTTGATTTATTACATACATTATCTGTGTTAGATGATGATATTACTGCGCATGATGATCCTTTTGTTAATCTATTGAATTTGGGTATTGAAACTGAAGTGCCATGTCCTAGCTCTTTTAGACCAAAATCAACTTTTCTACCAGTTGTTCAAAGTGAAGCCATCCAAGTTTTTGAAAAAGATATGATTAATCAATTTAAAAAAATGAGATTTGGTTCTAGAAACATCAAGTATGATAATCTTACTAAAAATAAAAAAACAGCTCTACATAGTCTGAGCAAGGACCCTGATATTGTCATCCGTGAATCCGACAAAGGGGGCAATGTAGTCATCCTAAATAAGACACAATACTTGGGGGAAGGAACACGTCAGCTGAGTGACCGTAATTGCTATGTTGATGCTAACCAGGCCGAGGTAAAAATGTCTAGCCTCAAATATTATGAAAAATTGGTTGATTGGAAGGACAAGGGTCTTCTGGAGTGGGATGAATACCGTTTTTTAAAATGTGATTACCCAAAAATTCCAGTACTATACCTCCTGCCCAAAGTGCACAAAGACAAACTAAATCCACCAGGTAGACCGATTGTGTCAGCAATGGATTCATTATTAGAAAATACTTCACGATATATAGACTTTTATCTTAGACCTTTTGTTGAGTGCTTACCCTCCTATGTCAAGGATACGACACAATTTGTGAGAATGATGGATGGTTTGGGCTGGGAAGATGATTTTCTATTTTTGACCTTAGATGTCACCAGCCTTTATACCTGCATCCAACACGAATTAGGTCTCAAAGCAGTCAGACACTACCTACGAGCCAGATCATTATCGTATCTTATGCACACTGAAATGATCTGCGATATGATTTGGTACTGTCTCACAAACAACTATTTTCTATTTGATGGTCAAATATACAGGCAAACCCAGGGAACCGCGATGGGTACATGCTTTGCCCCCAGCTACGCAAATCTATTTATGGGCTGGTGGGAGGAGCAAGTCGCCTCCAATACAACTAACTATGAGGACAATGTAGTGTTATGGTGTCGGTATATAGATGATATTTTTATCATCTGGAAAGGTGATGTAGATTCGGCACTTAGTTTTGTGACAACTTTGAACAATAATCAGTGCAATCTTAAATTTAGTGAACAACATAGTAGTACTTCTATTCAGTTTCTAGATGTTGAATTAAACATTCAAAATAACCTGGTACATACCAGGCTCTACAGGAAAACAACAGCAGGGAATAGCCTGTTGAATGCAAAGAGTGCTCATCCCCTCAATTTGATTAGGAGTATACCATATGGGGAACTCTTGAGAGCAAGACGAATATGTAGTACAGAAGAAAAATACCAACAAGAGTGCAAGACTATGTGTTCAAGGTTCACCGAAAGGGGATACAGTACTAATATTATCAGGCAGGCTGTCAGGAAAGTTGAGGGTACTACAAGATCGGAAATATTGTATCGTACGCACCAACACACTACTACGGATGAGAAGATTAGGTTTATTACGACCTACTCCAACCAAACGTTTAATTTGAGACGAGACTTACTAGGAGTTGGCACATCCTTCAGACAGATTCAGATTTACATGATTTTGTTAGTAACACCCCGGCATTAACCTTCCGGAAAGGTAGGTCGCTTAGAGACAATCTCAGCCCCAATATGGTGCTGAGCAGCACCAATTTTGACAACAAGAGATCTGAGATCTCAGGGTTTTTTCTGCTGTCATGGTTGCAAGGCCTGTAGATATAGTAAAGACTGTAAAACTGTAATATGGGGTACTGGCCAAAATGAACACACCATAAAGGGATTTTTCACATGCAATACTGATTTTTGTGTGTATTGTTTACGATGCCCCTGTGATAAGATATACGTAGGGAGCACGATTCATAAAGCAAAAAAGAGAATGTTAGAACATGTGAGAGCCATTCGTAATTATGACCGTAATTACCCAGTGGCACGACATTTTCATGAAGTACATCAAGGTGATGAAAAACAGCTTTCATATGTGGTTTGTGATCAAATCAAACTCAATGCACGAGGTGGAGACAGACAGAGAATGTTACGTGTTCTCGAATCTAAATATATTATCAAATTTATGACTCTGTCTCCGAATGGGTTAAACTTGAGTGAAGAAATGAATACTCACCTTGGCAGTTAATTGATTATTTTATTGGAACCTTCGAGTTTCTATGATTAGAGGTTGAGAAAAAAGATCATTTAAAAATTTTTTTAACATTTTTATTAATCTCTATTGGACATTTTTAATTCTCTTTGGGGTTGTTTTTATGTGTACAGCACTTTATCTTGATTAAGGTATTGAATTAATGGGAAATAGTAACATGCAATAGAAGGCCACTTGCTCAAATGTTGAATATATAATTTGCAATATATTGTTATACATTTAGAAATAAATAAGGATGTTGAAATAATTATATTAGGCAAACTGACAACTAGATAGCAAAAGAAATTACATGTGTGGTATCTTCCTTGAAGCATGTTGTTCCATATACCTTTACAAGATGGCACCTATGTTTGTTTAGGGTGATACACATGAGCACTGTGGTGTGAGTCCTTTGTCTATGTTTGTACATGTGTAAAAGGTATTTATTCTTGGAATGTGTAACATACCCCCATCCGTGAACAAGGCTACGGCTGAAACGCGTTGGGAGGAAGTGCATTTTTTCTCTTTATTTAATATATTTTGATACTGACCGACTGGTGTCTTGATTTTCTTTCCGAATTGGGTTAGAACAATTTATAAATAAATTTTGGGATTCCCGATCCTACATCAAGACCGCCACAAATTTGAGCCTCGACAAGTCGGGTACTCTCCTTTTTTTTTGCATATATATATATATATATATATATATATATATATATATATATATATATATGCACCCATGTATACAGAAACACACATATATATATTTATATATAAATATATATATATTATATATATATATATATACACATTTATAAATACATATATATGTGTATATATATATTTATATATGTGTATCCTTATTTATATATATATATATATATATATATATATATATATATATCAATCATTATTATTATAGATATATATATAGATATATTGTATGTTACACCTACCTCTACTTTTTATCATGCATATGCCTTTACCAACTGTGCCTTTGCTATGACATTTTCAAGGTAAAGACATGCTTGGTAAAAGCATGTGCCTGGTAAAAACATGTTGTTGTAAGTGCATGCATGGTAATGGCCATGCATTGTACTTACCATGTTGTAAAGTCATGCATTGTAAGTGCATGCGTTGTTCCATCCCACATCCCATTGAAAGTGATGTGATCAAGTGCAGATGGACACAGGGCAGCAAATCAACAATAAATAATTCTTCCCTTCCAAAGTGAATATTATGCACTTATGGTTCACGTTTCTATGTTCTATTAAGGCGGTATAAGCCATTCAGTATGAACGTATTGTAGGATTTTGTAGGCAAATAATACGCTGTAAAGTTATTAGGCAGGAAGCACAACCATGGTTCTGATTCTAAAGTGAAACTATTTATTTAAAAATTAACTATCGTACACACTGTTCGAGATAAGTAAAGCTGTTTGAATACTATTATTTTTAAGGGCACATTGTATCACCACAGGTAATCAAAAGTCGAAATCAATGGCGGTAGTATAGCACCTTTCCAAACCAACCAGTCAGACAGGCTAATGGAATAAGACATTATAAAAATAAATCCAATGATATATAAGCCTTTGTCAAAAGTAAGTGAGTGTTTGTGTATGTAAGAAAGAGAGAGAGAGAGAGTGTGTGTGTGTGTGTGTGTGTGTGTGTGTGTGTGTATTTGATAGCATGGTACAAAATGTAAAAATAGCACCTGGGACTCAGTTCTCAGTGCAGGGGCAGGTCTCAGGTGGTGGTATGACAGCTCACGGGTCACAGAAGGTTAAATCTAATCTGGATCACAGGCAGTTAACATCACGGCCGGAAATCAGTACTTTGGCACAGAGTGCTAGGAGAGAGGGGTTTGCTTGTCAGAGCAACATTGTTTGCTTGGAACACTCAGGGTTAGTGCTGAGCTAGCCACTCATTCAGGCCACAAGGGTACCCGGGGGAACGCACCTCTTTGTTAGCAGCAGGGACCGCACACTATTGGGTGAGACAGTGCATGCAATAATTGATACACCTTAACATCCTTCCCTTTTTCCGTTGGACAGGCTCATCGGTCATAATCAGACAAGTGCCACAGCTGTGATGACAGGGGTGATGGTGAGAACCACTAGGCATCTTTAGGAAGTGCCATAGTTCCTCCACTGGGTTCAGTGACTGGCTCCTGGTTGAGCACGTCTGCCACGCTTATTGCAAGCATCTGGAAGACAGACAACACCAGTGCCATTGCTTCTGTCCACTCCAGCACTGCCTTCCTCTTCTCTTTCACTCAGGTAGGACTCCTCAGGTGTTTTCTGCTAAAGATAGGTACTTTCTCCAGATCAGACCCCAGGGGATAGCCCCTCAACTCTGAGACACTTTCTGCCAGACAGTTTTCATTAGGAAACGCTCAGTACTCTGGATACTCTGCCGTTCTTGGTCAAAGAGAACTTGGACCTGAAAAAATTGGGTCAACAGTTCACACTTTTAACAAAGGATGGCAGACTGGTTATGTTGATTGTCTGTTCTCCTTTTATGCGTCTTTCTCAAGCTGCCTTCAGGGCTAAGCCTTTGTTTAAAGTGAATCTCATCATAACAGAGTTGGTCTAGGTTGAAGCATCCACAGCAGAGGCACACAGAGGTGAGAGCGGTCTGCACCTGAGTATCACCAGCCACATCTAATAGTGATCAGAAAAAGAGACAAAGGGCTGATCGTTTACTAAAGCATCATTCGCAATGTGGCAACAGGAAATTCAGTTCCACCGTTCACCCTTACCATCCACCAAATAGCAGTGTCTGGAATACTTATCACAAGCATTCTTTATCAAAGGGACCTAATCACATTTCTATGGGCAATCCTGTCTCCTCTTTCCCAACATGCCTGTCTCCTCTTTCTCCTCTTCATTGTTTACGTTCCCTCCCCCAGGTCCTGAAATCATAAATACATTTTAACTGTCTGGGAAAGAACCCAAACGTCATCTTGTGAACCTGTAGGTCTGTGTTACTCTGGCACCCACAGTCATGGAGTGTGTAACTCACTTCTCACACACAGCACACATTCTCCATGTGCTCGGGATCATGGCCCTAGGATTCCAGGTCCATCAATTGTAGAAGAAATTTCTACCAGTGAGCCAGCAGGCTCACACTCTCTTTAGGCAGGTGAAAAGGCCTGATCACATTAATGTCTATCATGGTAGACTGCCACCATCGCACTATGCATATGAACTTGTGACAGGGACAGCAGTCCTTTGCCACTACTGAGGGTACACTTGGTGCAGCCCTCCAGGTCCAGGACCAGACTATTCTCAAAGACACACCTAGGCCTTTACTCACATGTTACATTAGCATGAGGCTGGGGCCAAAATCCCAGAAGCCGGGATACCAGATAGTCTCTGTTGGGCATGCAAGGGAGGGGACTCAACTCTGCACCATGCAGGGGACATTAACATATCAACAGAGCCTTAAAATGATTAAGAGAAGGGAGATAAATATGTGTACAAGCAGTAGAATCCTCACCTGGTGGCCTTAATCTGGCTTTGTCCAGATTCGTAGAAAGGCTGTTCCTTGCTGTATTCATCAAACACTCCCCATCGTAGATGGGCCCACTCATGAACAAGAACTCGACCTGTTCAAAAAATGTGACACATAGTTAAAACATAATGCTAAACGTTTTTAAGAGAAAATGTGTTTTGAATAATCTGAAGGCAAGCCTTAATATGGATTGTGCTGACATACTCCTGGGCAATATTCAATGATTGCAGACTGTAGTTAATTTTCCTCACTTTATGCCTAATAATGCTATTTTTATACATACATACATAATACATTATATTATAATTTACGCTAAAAATCAGTTTCACATTCAAATAATTTTCGGGGCACATACCTACATTTCATGATGCTTAACTTTGCAATGCAGTAGGGCCATATTGCGAATTATCTGCTTCTTTGCACGTTCGATTGATTTAGTGTACACACATATGCTTGTTTTATATTGTCATAATATATTGTGCAACTGAAATGCTGCAGCAGCAGTACTCTTTTCTGAGTACACTGAGCAAAAGAACGGTTTTGGCAAGCAGTATGTTTAACTCTTCTCGGTACAACTTGAAGATCAACTGTATGGCATTGACATGCAGCCTTGCCTATTAATGAACACAATTATTTTTGTCCGTGTTCCTTCTGCAGTTATGTTGGATGCATAAATGTGTGCTGTTCAGTCATAGCCCATAGTGTTTTAAACCTCCTCTGCCATTCAGTTGGATACTGTTGGACTTTTTTGCTTATGCAGGATCATCCCCAATCTTTTTGCCTCCTGCCTCCTATTTTGTCTGACCTGTTGCTGTTGGTTTTTTAGCTCTGAGCACTTTACCACTGCTAACCAGTGATAAAGTGCATATGTTCTCTGTGTAAATTGTAATGTTGATTGGTTTATCCATGATTGGCATATTTGATTTACTAGTAAGTCCCTAGTAAGGTGCACTAAATGTGCCAGGGCTTGTAAATCAAATGCTACTAGTGGGCCTGCAGCACTGGTTGTGCCACCCACATAAGTAGCTCTGTAATCATGTCTCAAACCTGCCACTGCAGTGTCTGTGTGTGCAGTGTTAACTGTAAATTCGACTTGCCAAGTGTACCCACTTGCTAGGCCTAAACCTTCCCTTTTCTTACATGTCAGACACCCCTAAGGTAGGCCCTAGGTAGCCACAAGGGCAGGGTGCACTGTATGGTTAAGGTAGGACATATAGTAATGTGGTTTATATGTCCCGACAGTGAAATATTGTTAAATTAGTTTTTCACTGTTGCAAGGCCTGTCTCTCTCATAGGATAATATGGGGGCTACCTTTAAATATGATTAAAGCGTAGATTCCCCTAGAGAGTAGATGGACATGTGGAGTTTGGGGTCCCTGAACTCACAATTTAAAAATACATCTTTTAGTAAAGTTGATTTTGAAATTGTGCATTTGAAAATGCCACTTTTAGAAAGTGAGCATTTTCTTGCTTAAACCATTCTGTAACTCTGCCTTGTTTGTGGATTCCCTGTCTGGGTCAGTTTGACAGTTGGGTTGTTTTTCATCTCACACTAGACAGTGACACAAAGGGGGCTGGGGTGTAACCTGCATTTCCTGATTAGCCATCTCTGCTAGGAGGGAGGGGTGGAGGGGTCACTCTCATTTGAAAGGACTGTGCCTGCCTCTGACAATAACGGCTCCAACCCCCTGGTGTGTGTCTGAGGCCTTGCCTGGGCAAGGCAGGATTTCACAAGTAGGTGTGAGTCCCCTTTGAAGAAAGGTGACTTCAAAGACTAAAATGGGTATAAGAAGGGCACCCAAATCTACAGACTTTAGAAACACTTCTGGAACCAAGAGGAACCTCTGCCTGGAGAAGAACTGAATAGCTGAGGAAGAAGTGCTGCCCTGCCTGTGACTGTGCTTTGTGGAGCTTTCCTGCAGTGCTGCTTCTGCCAGAGTAAGAGGGCAAAGACTGGACTTTGTGTGCCTTCCATCTTGTGAAGAAATCTCCAAGGGCTTGATTTAGAGCTTGCCTCTTGTTGTTTGAAGTCTCAGGGACAGCAAAGACTTCTCTCTGCCAGCACCTGGAGTCCCTGGAGAGACTCCTGCTCTGACAAGTGGTGCCCTATCCCGTCCCTGGGCCCTTGAAAGGAAAGCTGGTGGAAATCCAAGGAAATCGACTTCGGACGACTCTGGACCGACGCCGCTGCTGAATCCTGTGACGCCGCCTGCACCCGACGCCGTGACCATCGCTGGAACGCGACGCCCTTCGCAGGCCCGACGCTGCTGCAGCCCCGCTGAAGTCCGCGACTCTATGGAAGTCGCCGCACCACGTCGTGACCGACGCCGCTCAAAGTGCGCGGATTCAACGTTTCGCACAGATGCCGCGATCCCCAACTTCGCGCATCGGCTTGTTTTCACTCTTCACCAAAGGTACTGTACTTGGGGGTCTACGTGACTCCGTATCCGGCGCCGCTGGTGTCGGCTTGTTGGGAACGACTCCGTCACGACGCCGTGTTAACACCTCATTGAAGCATTTTTGTTTCTAAGCGCTATTTTTGAGTTTAATCTTTAAAAATTCATAACTTGACTTGTGTATGTTGGATTTTTGTCATTTTGGTCTTGTTTTCTTTAGATAAATAGTTCCTATTTTTCTAAACTGGTGTTGTGTCATTTTGTAGTGTTTTCATTGAGTTACTGTGTGTGTTGGTACAAATACTTTACACCTATCACTCTGAAGTTAAGCCTACTGCTCTGCCAAGCTACCAAGGGGGTAAGCAGGGGTTAGCTGAGGGTGATTCTCTTTTACCCTGACTAGAGTGAGGGTCCTTGCTTGAACAGGGGGTAACCTGACTGTCAACCAAAGACCCCATTTTTTAACAGATACATTAACAAATGTTTACCAGTGAATAGCAATAATGTGTCAGGCGTTCTCTGCCTTTACAATGGAAAAGGTTTTCTATGCTCTCTAGCCAATAGAGTTGGATACATTCATGCCTATTTTGCAGTCAATGAAATTCTCTTTTCAGTTCTAATTGTGTACACCTATGCACCTTTTGCAGCCATTGGACTTTCAGTCGCCCTTTTTGCAATTCTAAAGGACATGTCCATGTGTATTTTGCAACTGGTGGAATTTTAGTTCTTCTCCTTGCAATTCTGAGTGAACACATCTATGTTAGAGTTGCACCGAATGATGTCCCAAAATATAACTATGACTTTTGCAGCAGTGATTCTTTGCAAGCACCGTGCATGTCTGCAGGATCATGGATAGCTGGTTGAGAAAGAGCAGAGAGCCAAAAAAAGCTCGACACATACTTGGCTAAGTTACTGAACAAGAAATCTACTGCTCACTCTAACAAGGCATGTAGGGGTTGTGGGAATGAGCACACTTTCTTGGTAAATACTTGTTCTGTCTGTGCAGAGTGGTTGTTTGATGAAAATATTATAGTCTGTACTAAATCATAATGAGATAGACAATGCAAGGGGTTTGCATATTAGTATTTCTTATTAAAGCTGAAAGCTTTATGAAAAAGATTATGCTCTGCAGATTTGAACTAAATCTTTTAATATATAACAAACAGAAACTATTTAGAGATCTATCAGTGTATTCTTGTGTGCCCAAATACTATTCTAGGCCCAAGGATTACTCCCTAAAATAAGGATTGTTGCTTAATAAAACGCAGCAGATAACCAAAGACAGATAATGTAAAGCATTCATGTGTGTTGACCTTAGTACACGAGGGGTGTCTGATAGGTGTGAGGTGGCAAGCTGGGATACTTGGTACACTGATTTGAGAATAATACATCACCTCACTTACTGTGACAAACCTCAATGGTGGTAAACTAGTTTTGTAAATAATTCACCTATCTGCACCACTGCTTCGGTGGCTCAAACCAATTTATTGCCAATCTTATGCTTTCATTTATGTAGAGCAACAAATTCACCTTTTCTGCATGGTCACCCCAGATTTTTAGCTTTTTCTGGTCCTATTTTTCTGCTGCTAGTAGGACTTGGTCAGCGTTCACACTGCTATTAAGTACAACAGGACGTGTGCTCTGTACCTAAAAAGGCATTGCTAAAACTGGTTTCACCGAGAACAGTTTTGGCTGGACTTAGCAGGAAAGTTATTTTGCCTCATGGAGCCCCACCTAGCTACAACTTCCAGCCTTTCCCCTCTAGAGGATTCAAAGAACCAAAAGAGTGCGTAATTCCAAAGGTAAAACTTTGGACGGGACGAGCAGCACATACAACACAGCAACTAAGGAAACTCAGCGGCTATGAAATCCAGTATTTCCGCTCACAGCGTTTAGCAAAAAAAAAAGCCATCATCACGAGTTTAACAACGATGTATCTGACTGCAAGGGACCCTCACTGACCTCAGCCTCGACCGTGTTTCACTAAAGGATTCTGTCTCAATGTTAAAGACTAAACCTTAAGGTAAAAACTTTACCAAGATCAGTTGGTGTATCTGGCCTCAGTTCCATCACGGTCGGTCTGATATTGTGACTAGTTCCCTGTGAACCACAAACTGCTTTGTGCCTTAAAACTTTAAAAATGCATGCCTCTGGCTGGTTTCCCTTATCAATTTTTACGATTTTGGTATTTTATACGCATTAAATTTACTTTCCTAGGTGGGTTTGTGTATTTTATTGTACTGTTTTCATGATTTTACACTTGCTGGCTCTGTTTGAACTAACATGCACTTCCCTGGGGATTTCCTGCTGCTTGTGCCATTGCTACCAGATGTATGATCTTTTGTAGCAAGGCCATACAAATAATGAGCAAAGTTAGTAGCCCTGTCCTGTTGTAAATGAAACTTGCAATTTATTAATGACACGTTGCAAAAACTGGTGAGCAATGATTGCTAGCTGCAAAAGCTAAGTGGTGTGGGGGTAATGATTGTTATAGCAAATATTTGGGGACAGGACTGTCTACCTGATGAAAATATTTCACAATTGGATGCAAGAAAGCTTGTAATGATGAGTGACAACACATTCCTTTTATTGCTCATCTTCTATCAGATTTACTGACATTGGATGACAGTGGACGCTCCTTTTTGTTGCTTTAGGAGTGAAGTGCCATGAAGTTATACCAGACCAGTTTAATGTTGTCCTCGGCTGAGGCCAGGAAGAATACATGAGTGATCGCTGAACAGCAGAATGAAGTGCGTGGGTTCCAGGAGAGGCCCGGATTTGAAGTCTACTTTGTGCGGTCCTGCAGTACGGGATTGCATTTAAGTAATGAAGGGCCAGATGTACCAAAGGATTTTACCCATTCTGTGTCTATGGGAAAATGCCTTAGTACATATGGTCCGAAGTTCCCTTCGTGGGACATTTTGCACAAGCCCTGTGGGAGCACAGTATCATATACAGAATGAAGGATAACTGTGCTTGTTGTTCCGTTTCATCGCCAGAACAGTGCAGAGGCTATCTGGTCACCGTGGATAATGGGCGAGGGAGACCAGTGGGATAAAAGAGGGATAAAAGTATGTTTTGCGAGAGGTGACCTGCAAGGGAAAAGAATGGAGGTAAATGGGAACTGCAAAGGTCTAGTAGAAGATACGGGGTGAATCTGGCCTATAGACATAGGAGTGAAGGTGACTTGGGGGTGCGATTGAAAGAGAAGACGCCTGCACGGGGACTGAGAGAAGAACGGAACCATAAGGGCAGGGGCTTCTTTGTTTTTCTAGGCACTGCACTCCTAATACAGGACCCATCTTGCCTTTATCTCACAGTACAGCACCTAAATAAAGACTTGTTATTTTCTGCGCCCCGGTCACCAGCAAAATGCGAACCGCTTTACGTGTTTGTTGCTGGGGCTGAGGTGGAAATGATGAGAGACACACCACATTATTGCACTCGGGCTGTTGCTTGTGTTTTTCAGCCTTTCAAAATGCATGTCAGAACTGAAGGAATGGGCTAGTATGACACGATTGTACCGCACCTCTATCGGCATGGCACATTGACAAGCTAGACAGTCAGACATGCTGTTTATAAGACATTGTATGACGAGAGTAACCCGTATGAGCGGATAGGAACTATTGCAATAAACAGTTTACACCATGAAGAGTAATTCACCTACATAATCCATGCATGGCGATAATTATTATCCTACAGAGTAGAACAATTTTTGTCTCACGTTCACTCTGCAAATTGAAGGTGCATGATATTCAAAAATGTAAGGGACATTTCGCTATTTTTCACTTTTTCACTCTTGTTCTTATTTTATCGGTTTGTTTCTCACATTATAATTTCATCTTGCTAAATGCTCGTTTCATTTTATTTTGCTTAAAACTTGGAAGTGCTGACATATTAACCTGTAGATTCATATTTACGATTGTATGAGCTTCAGTAAGACCCTGCTTGGCTTGTCAGTGTAGGGCTTACTCAACAAGAAAATAACCATCATGTGATCAAAATACACTATAACTCAAATGTTACTTGTTTGCAAATATTTCATATATCAGGTGATTTAGATAATTTTGAAGTGAGACAGTATACACAATATTGGTGATCCTGCACTAAATACTCAATGGTTAGGACTGCTATTTTGCAGAGATTGATCATCAACATATTTATTGGCTAAGCTCAGTATACCTTCAGATACATACGCTCCTGACTATTAACGAATGTATGCATTTTAATATTTGTTGTTACTTTAGTGTTGTTTTGAAGTGAGCTTCTCAGAAGGAGGAGGCTGGGAAGAGAGGGGAACTTGCCCTGTTGCCTCGTGCTCTTGGACTTCTCTTCCCACAGTCCCTACCACTTAAAGGCACTTCTCTTTTGGGGCCTAATTTAAGGCTGCCTCACTCCGACAGCGTGGGGTGTGTTTTTCTGAAGGAGGAGCCTGAAAAAGGTGAGAGCTTTTCCTGTTACCTCACACTTAAGGACTTCACTTCCCACAGTTCTTAGGATTTGAAGGTGACAGAAACTTAAAGGAGATAAACTTGACAAACAAGCAGAGTCTGTTCTTGACAAGAATACGGCAATTCTGAAAGAGAGGTTTAGTATACAAAAGATAATGCCTCAAAGTTGGGAAGGAAAAGGACAAGGCAGATTCTGAGTTATGTATGGAAAAAGGTTGGTACCGACTGTGGTCAGAACTGTGGAACTGAATTATGTAATGGCTGCAAAGATTATACAGACAAGATAGATACTTAATAAACAATAAGGAAAGCCGATGGTACATACAGAACCACAGTAGCCGAACTATCATAGGTGATGGATGGTATGCTCTTTGGAGGTGACCTCTCCATGAGAGGAAAAGGTTGTGTAAAAGGCAAGGAGCAGTCACTCGCACAGTCTGGGAAGGCACCCAGTAGAGCAGAGTGCTGGTGAGTATCTGTGCAGGAGGCAGGAGGCCTGCGAATCTCACTGACACCCTCTGTTATAATAATAATCACAAAAGCAGCACAATAACAAATGAAGACAAAAGGGAATAGAGCAAGTAACACTGAAAGGAGGAACTGGGCTTAGGGAAAAGCAGGAATGGATTTCGAGAATAGGGACAGGACTGAACTCAATGTCTATGGAAATGCGAACACAGAAATACATAAAAGAGGAGCTACCAACAAACAGTTAGGAACTGGAAAATAAGTACAAAGGTGAAGGAACCAGAATCCATGACTAAGAATCTACACACCAAGAATCTACGCAGGGCAGGAAGTGAGCAGAGAAAACTAGAACTTGGTAAAGGGAGGTACAGAGAGAGAGCAACAACAAAGAAAAAAAACAGGAAAGAAAAGGTATCAAAGTGGGAGTAAGGAGCGATAAATAAAGGGAAATAAAAGTAAAAGAATCAAGGAACAACCTTTGAACCAAAGCAGCAAGACAGATCCGGAATTAATGAGGCTGTAGCAGAAAGGGTTGCTGTAAGCCACTGCACACTGCTCACCTGGATTAAATAATTAGAAGCTCGGGAGAGGAGCAAGGGTGTATAGAGTGAGCCAGATGTGAGTCATCAACCGGATACTTGGAATCAGGAACACCAAGAATGAAGGGAATGATACACAGAAACTTTGAAAAGATAAGAGTACAGCCAGAATTCATAATGAGGGAAATAAGGAAACTAGAAATGAAATCCAGAATGAAGTTGAGCATAAAACAAGGTGAGAAAGCAAGTCTGAAAGAGTCAGTGAATCTGTAATAGTCAGAAACCATGATGTAGTACTGAGTACCGCCAGTTTGGACATAGTCAGGGCAAGGTTTGGAACCAGAGGCACTACATGTACCACAATGCACCAGGATAGCAAAGCTGAAACTAGGACTGGAACATAATTTGGAGCAATGCGTCCAGTGTGCTGGAGAGCCTATTGTCTTGGACAGGTCTACAGGCAGGGCCTCACCGGGCCCACATTAGCGCCACCTAGTAGCCAGATGGCAAAATCCTTGTGGAAGACAATGATCTTTTTAGGCCTAGTTTAGGTGGACCATTACTCTTGTAGTGCAGGAGGCTCACCAGATGCACCAGGTTGATGCCCAAGCCAAGAGGGGGCCAGTCCAAGGTCCATCAGAGGCAGAGGAGTCTGCACTGGGCCCCGTCCTTTGGTCTTGTACACCTTCATTATAAGGAATAGTTGTATAGCCATCAAATTCCTCTGCAGGTTTAAAAGTGCTTCTCATCCGGTACTCTTCACAATGTTTTAGAACAAGTGGTAGAGGTCTTAAAAAATGAAATTGAGGACACTGTCTTTTGTATAAATGCCATACAAGGTATAGATTGCAATATGGCATTCGGTGTCACTGAACTTGATTGATGTGCTAAACCCATAAACAACAAGACTCTAAATGGAAACATTGTTACAATTACAGACGAGATTACTAAACTAGAGGCAGCACTTTCAGACAACTTCACTCTCCTCTACCACATACTATTAAGGACAGTCTTAGAAATAAGGCAACTACATATGCTTACTCTAATGAAAAGAGACTTTGGAAAGAAAGTAATCTTTGCACTGATGTAGATGTCTTTATTGGCAAAATTTGTCTGCCTGCTAGATTCCATGTTGGGTACAATTGTTTGCTAAAGAAAATTTTTCTACTGTAACTTGCTTGGTGAATCGACATGTTAAGACTCATTGTTAAACTACTCAAATTGACACATTGCATCTTAAGCCAGCAACTTCCATCCTGGAGGCAAATCATGTGCAGTCGCTTAGCCATCTCTTATATGAACTCCGAAGTGCTGATGACCCTGTGTTTTCTGCTTCTATAACTAGTGATGCACAGGCTACAAGAACTGATCATGAAAATCTTGCCCCAATAGTGTTAAACTGTTTACCTCATTGAACAGCCCTCAAAAGGACATTCACCTGCAACTAAAAAACAAGTTTGTTTACTGAATTAGCAATCCCTCCAAAATTAATAAGAGACATAATATTAGTCATGGCAATATCATCATGGTGAGAAGAATGTTTCAGATAGGAAACCCAAGCATGGAAAACCTTAGTGATTGTATCGTACTATTCATCCTTTAGTTGGCAACCTTTTGACACATCTTAGGGAGTTACTGTTAGTACCATTATTCAAGCTGCCCTTTGGGTTACTTCTATCAGTTTTAATAGTGTCTGCTTTCTCATCAGGAGTCTCAGGCTCTGGTAAAATTTAGCCAACCACTAGATTTGCCCTACTAGAGTCATTTAATGATTTTGATTGATCATTATCCCATAATTTAGAATTTAAAGTTGATTCTGAGAAAAATAAAGAGCCAGATCTGGGTTGTGTTAATCTCATAGACTCCCCTGATGTTAGTAGTAAATATTACTGCATAGACTGAGAATTATGGAACATCATATATATTGTGCAAAAACCTTTAACATAATGAGTGGTTTTATTACATCACTCAGTACCAAGTAGTCTTTTTTTCAAGGTATCTGTGTGACTAATGGTGCACATTTCAAAGTGTATGCCTCATATACAGTCTCATATCTGCGTGGGCCAATTGGGGCGTTTTCCTTAATTTGGATTGCATTATCATAATTAACATTATTAACATAATTGTATTGTAAAAGATAGGTCCCGGGTAATGATGAACTGCAGATTTGGCAATAAACTGCATTCAATGTTGGGTACTTGTTATTTTTTAATATTTTAATTCATTTTTATTGATTCTAAAGACCCTAATTATCTGAAACTATCTAAATTTTTAGATTGCTTTATTTATAGTGATCTGCCTACAACTAGAAAGAAGTATTCATGAGTATGTTCAGGGAATTTTAACACAAAACTTGATAATGTGATGCTAGATTCATTTGGGATTGGTGAAGTAAAACATTCTAGTATGTATGTCTCCCCTCCTAAGCATTACAAGAAGAATCATCAACCAGTGTTTGTTTAATTGAACTCCACATGGAATCTGTATAATGATGAAGTCAGTTCTCAGGACAGGAATTCCTTCCCACTTATTTCACCAGATGCCAAGCGCTATTGATTACAACCTTGTTTCTAGAGCCATATTGGATTGCATATTACATTCTGATTTTCTACAAAAGCAATCAGAGGAATGTGCAGAAGTTTGTTGTAAAATTGTTAACTTTGAAGCTGTCTGAAATAGCATAGTAATAACTTCATGTAGCAAAGTTTTGATAAGTTTACAAGGCACATTTGTGTCTTCTGAGGTCCTAATTGCCTTTTGGTCTATCACACTGATAAACAAAAGTGACCTCAGTGTTCCACATTAAAGCAAGTGGTTTTGAGAGCACAACAAGTGATCTGATAAGGTCTGTGAGAAGGCTAACCATAAAATTAGATCTGCCTTAATTGTATTCCTCGGATTGAAAACAAAGTGAGAGTTTCATTAAGGTGAATAAAATAGTTATACAAGATAGGGCTTGGGAGAGTTAAAGTATTGCCTGCATGTCTAATGTTACAGCTCACTTCTGAAGGATAATACATGGAAATCCCCTTCTGGAAGGTACTGATAATTTTAGCGTGTATGTTCATTTAACTTCAGAGTCATAGGTAAAACATTTTAAGAGAGGCATGAAGTTCATGTGGCAAGGACAACAGCTCAACTTGATTTTTCACATATACAGATTAGTATGAATACCATTTAGAAAGTAATTGAAGTCCAGAATAATAGCCCAACTGGAAAAGCTCTAGGGCCAGATGGTGTCTCAATGTACCTCTTCAAACATTTGGGTGAATGTTTTAAATTTCGACTATATTAATGAGATTCTCAGTTCCTGGACTACGTCTGTCATTGCAGCAGTTTATAAGGAAGGTGCCAAGGAGGATGATAAATTCTATGGCCTGCTCTCCCTGATTGATTCTTCTGTAGAATGTAGACATGGGCAGCCACCAATGATACCTTATTGGAAAGCCATGATAACTTTAGCCCTGGCTAGGAACCATAGAACAATGTCTTTATCTCCACCTAATATCTAGTAAATGTGTAGTAGCTTTATGGGGGTTGTATTCTTTGGCATGTATGAGTTTTACTTCTTTTTTTGATAGTGTTAACAGGGGGTGGCGTTGGGCAATATTCAACATCATGGGGTTAAGCCTGATAACATATTTCATAGAAAAAGATTACACTCTAATTTATCCGCCAAAGTGAAAAATGGCAAGTGCAGTAAATGTTCAGAATACTGGAAGGAAGTGAAACAAGACATATAAGGCTGGGTGTCATATTTATTCCAATACTTTTATAAGTAGACAATGTGGTTTGTATGGCTCGCACTACCAGTGCTTTGAAAATCTCGATAGACACATGACCTATTTGGAAAGTCTAGATATAACTACTAATTTTTCTAAAATGTATGTACTGTCCCTCAGACACAGCCAACTGCTCAGCTCCACTGAACTTTACCTTCTCGGAAAATTATCCGCAAAATTTCATAGAAGTCCCAAGATAAATCTAGACAGAGCCCAATCCAATTTGTGTATCCAAACCACGCTCCAGCACTGTCAGCCTATATTTATGCTTTGCGTGGCTAGATGCCTGTGGTTGGCACTTTGATGCACTAGTTTATACTAAAATTAGTAAAAAGTCATAACTCCGGTTCCACTAATTGAATTTTTGTTGCTTTAGTGTTATATAATTTATTAAATTTTACTCTATTTTTATTAAGTGGTGTGGGATTTTTCTTGTGTTTTGCATTCACTTTAATACTATTAATATACTGCATAAATACTTAACAGAGTTAAGCCTGACTACTTGGTGCCACGCTATCAGTGGGTTAAGCACAGGTTAATTAAGTCACCTTTGTGCTTCACCCTGACAAGGTCTGTGGTTGTTGCTTCAGCGGGGTCTTCACCCCCTCATTCAAAAAACACATTTTAACAGATTAATTTGACTAATCAGGTGTCATTGACATCACATGTGTGGATTTGAAAGCCTGTTTGTTTGCTCGTATTTTTTGTTTTGTTCATTTTATATCATGTCCAGTGGGATAGGTCTGAGGGTGTGTGGGAGCCAGCTACTCCTGCAACGCTCACAGTGGAGGCACATTTTACAGTTTGCCTGGTATAAACTGCCCATATCACATATATAGGATGGAGGCTTAAAGGTTTCCAATAGAGGGCTTAAATGTCCCGAATATTCAGAGGCAACTTGAATTTTCAAATGTAGCGAACCAATCCTCACAAACCCACATAATGGCCTCAATCACACTTGTATTCAAATAGAGTACAACCAAGGTCTGTTTCCTTCTTTTAATCTTCCTGTGACTATCTAACGTGACTTGCAGAGTGACTGCACCACAGTTTAAGTACTGTGTAGTGTGAATCTTATATAATGCCCTCTGGTGTTTCCCAGTCCTGAGCAAAGAGTGCAGTAGTATGAGTGATTTTTATCTGCGTGAACCTTGGAGTTCCCTCAGGTTATTACTACCTTAATTGCCACATATGCTTAAAAAATTGAACGTACTTGCGTTCTGTTAGTTATGAATAGCTCACTCTATCTTAAAGTTACACCCAAGAGACCTGTGCACTTTTTAGCCCTTTGACCTGTCAATAAGGAAAACGCGGCCGGAAAGGACAGGTACTGCGTGCTATCAGATGCTACCACAAGCCAACAGGCTGGGATCCAGCTTACTGAGGCTTGGGAGATTTGTCATGGTCTCCACTAGGATATGATGGACATGAATCCATACAAAAGTAATCTGATGCATTGTAAATACCAATATTTGTTGCTGGCATATGCAAGGTAGACCACCAGGTTAAACATCATGTATCAGATTAAGCAACTGAGAACTGAAGAGACTCGTGAAATCTGAACACATCAGCAGGTTCACGGATAGCTTTTCTTGCAGCTCTGAACCTAAAATATTAACCCTGCGCTACTTTATGTGGTATAATGAGGGAGAACACAAAACAAGGCAAATAGCCGTTGTCAATACTGATCACCTCATTAGACCCAAATTAATATAGTCTCCAGTCCCTACTGTATCACCACTTGCTCTCCTGAACTGCTTAGGGTGCACTCCATGTGTACATTCCTCAGTAGGGTAGATCTGGCTAGTACAGTTCTTTCAACCTGCGATCTTTCTTGACTTTCACTTTTAATGAACCTTAGTGACACAGTGTCACATTCCCAATTTTCCTCTCCAGATATTTCATTGAAGCCTACTAGTTCATACACTGCCCCAAAACACCATCAATGGAACTGAAGGTCCGCCACCTCCTTGCACGATTCCCTTGCCTGTGGACAGCAATTTCCATGTGTCTGAAGGCAATCCTAGGACCTCGCTCCGTGACATTATTATCCAGTGGCATACTTGTCTTTCGTGAGTGAGGTGCTGTGAGTGTGAACACAAGTAACTAAATACAACAGCTTACCTCGTGATCCGTAAACAGGGAGCAAATTGTCTTTCAGTAGGAAATTCGGAGTTAAATGTATGTACCGCCCGCGTTCTCCACATCGTCCATAGTGCAAAGTGTATGGATCATCTCCATATTTTAGAAAAGGTTCTGCTACAATAATGTTTGCCTGCAATTACAAGACAAATGAGTTGGGCACATCAAGCAAACTAATGGAATACGCAGCGTGTGGGACAGAATACCCAACAGACTAGTTCTGATGGATATAACACAACTCAAATATGCTTTTGCCGCGCCGTACACAAAGCAATAGCAAGCTCATACTACCTGTAATCTCTGGGCAACAGGCAAACTATCAACGAGTCAAGCAAGCAATTGGTAAATTACTCCTGCCACGTTTTCTGACACCAGTTTCACACATCTACAGATCTTCGATTTAAAAATCACTACCTGCAAAGTGTCCGCTAACGTCATGGATGACTTGTCCACGTTAAACCAAAAATAAACCTGTGAACAAACGAGTCACACCACACACCATATAACAAACGCTTTAAATGTATTAATATAGACAGTTTCAGGCTCGTGCCTGTGATGAAATGGCAAGGACAGCATCCCAGACAACCAAGAGCGCTGCAAGGCTGCACTAACAGCATACCGCAGGCAGTGCTACAAGGCCAAGCTAAAGGCAGAATGTGCGCTGTACAAATGCCGATCACATAAAGTGTCAGAGTGGTAGCCCTCTGAATGTCAGGATACCTGTCTGCTTCAACTGGAGGCAGGTTAGTCAGCGCTTCTGAGCATTCCACCTCTTTCTTTCTTTAGGTGTTACTTTTGTTTTACTTACGACATCAACATCATGAGCACATAAACAACAACACTTTAGGTTTCATGCACATTCACTGAATACCTACATTAAGATAATAATAATAATTATTATTATTATTATTATTGTTGTTATTTTTATTATTATTGATTATTATTATGATTATTATTAGCAATAATAATACTAATAATAATACTAATAATAACAATAAATACATAGATGCAATCCCTGTATAAAACATGTTTCTAATTTTATGATTAGCGTTGAGTTTTGACGTCTGTAATCACCTATAGTAAGAAAACAACATAGCTGCTCAGCTGTAATACTTTATTACAGTTGTACAGTTGAATTGTGACATCATAATGCTTGCTACCAGAGCCAGCAGCAAAGATAAAAGGAAGACAATATAGTTAATTGTGCTCCCTTCGATATCACTTAGTAATAATGAACAGTTTTTTAGGGGAGACCAAAAAGTGTACATTATTTGGCCTGCCCTAAGAAACTATTAATTATCACTAAGTGATTACTAATGGGTCATTGTTTATGACACCCAGGTTCCCAGGCAGGTTCCCAGGAATACTGGGTTGCCTCATTTTTTGTTTTTCTTGTAAGATAAAAGAAAGGTCATGGGTATCATTAAAGCTGAAATTTAAACAACAAAGGTTGAACTGTTTTTTTGTTTTTATAATGTTTTACTAAAAATGAAGAATGATCATCACAAATGAGATATTTATTGTAATTGTATTTATATATTGCTTATAAACTCTGATGAGGAGATGAGGAACCCAAAATAGATTAGTGGACGATTAGTATAAGGAAACACATTTTTAATTCGAGTGATAGACATCTGAGTCTCTTAGCTGGATTTAATAGGATAAAAGAGGGATAGAGGAGGGAAGAGTATAGAACGTTATGGGAACATATTTATTTTGTGGGCTCTAGAGTTCATTACAGAGAAGAATTCAGCATTCTGAAATAAAACCTTTAAAATATGATTTACATAGAATTGATTCTGATACCTTTTTGCAACAAATGGCTAACTGATTATTGGTGTGTTTAATTTCACACTACATATTCTACTTTTATTGTCCATGTGTCCAACCTTACTATATTTTTCATATGAAGGAGCAAGACACTCCCCTCAAGGGGAAGCAGGGTTCCACAAAAGGGAGACTAGCAACTTCAAACTGCTGGTCCAGTTTTCACTAATGCACTGCTCCAGGTGCTGATGTGGATTTGGACCAGCAACGGGAACACCGTATTTGTTGAAATATGGTGCACTGCTCCACCGTGAGTCCGGCACAGCCAGATAAAGGTGTTCTGTGGTGCAGACCGGGACAGTGTACCATATATTCAATAGGGCTCCCAGTGGCCTATTTGTAACCACATACTCTCGTAAGTATGATTATTGTCAAATATATTTCTAGTGATCATGCCTTTTATTTGTATTTATCTGAACATTACAGGTAGTACTTTATACAAGTTATGTTTTAATTCTCATTCTCACCTTCTCATACGTCTCATATTTTGATTTCTGGTAATTTGCTGGTTTCCAGTTAGCTGGTAATAATATCTTTACATTCCTGAAAAAAAATCTTCTTTTTGTGGAATTGAACATGTAAAACGAAGCTTAGGTGACCATTTCCTGGAAATTAAAGAAAAAGGAACATGGATCTCACTCTCAGCAAAGCTACGACGGGTTTTCATTATTTTTACAAACAATAACAGACTCTGACTGGAGAAGTAGCCATGAAAATGTTGTGCTCCAATTGCCCCCTAAACTTGTGCAATCAAGGTGGATACATGAACATTTGATATAAATTGGAGAAATTAATGTATTCAAGTATAAAATTGGCTGAAGCATCTGGCTGTTTGTGGGTATTGTTCATAGTACACAAACAAAGGAGGAGTAAGAAGTAGTACAATAAAGATCTAACACACAGCCTCGCTTATACTCATGTCAACTACACACATTATAATAGATCTGATGACCTGAAATCCATGGGGTGTGTATTAAATGACCATCTTTTGCATGACATACCTCTAGCTATTTGTGGCTTCTCTGCTTTGCTAGCCTTAGAAGTCTGCGTACTTTACCCTTGCTAACTAGAAGTACAGTGACTATGCCCCCCTTTAAACACAGTGAAATTCACCTTTTCCTAACTAGAATATTTATCTTGCCTGTAAGTAACTAGTGTACTGCGCAGAAAGCGCCTCCAGGGTCTGGAAATTTAATGCAACCTGTAGATTGTAGCACCTTATGTGCCATCCACCACAGGTTCAGTTCAAACAAGGGTACAGGGCGAACCTATGTAGTCTGACTGCTGCAGTGTAAAACCTGCAGTGGGAAATGTCAAAATAAAGCTTTCTGACAGGTAAAGACCTTCCTTGTACACATTATTAAGTCACCCCTAGATCGGACTTGTAGCCCACAAGGCATCATGCATAGTATTTTAAGGGTGGGACACTAAAAGACATTGTATTATTATTTGGACCAGGTGTCAACCTACCTCAAGGAATAATCAAAATCTTCATCAGTGTGAACCCTCAAAGACACAAAGTTAACTTGAGCTCATCCCCTGGTAACCATGGCACAGACCAGACAGGCTTAATTTATGAAAATAGATTAAAACAAAATCAACAGGAGAAGCGCCAAGAAGCACAAAGTGAAAATGATAGTCAATGGTGCCATGCTGATAAACACTGAGTGTTACAGTGTACCACTGGAGGTGTAAGAGTAGCCTACGGACTTTTTAATCTTTGAAAGTAAGCGCCTCCCTCCATGACCTACTTGCCATTGCAGCGCTGCCGTGCTGCATCTTTGGTATGAAATGTTGACCCTTGTGGCCCGAACCTTTTCCACAGAAGGACATCTTCTGCTGTTTCTTGCATACCAGAGTATTGCGAACAGCAAAGGAGGAAATGAAGAAGCATTCAATAAGGAAGTGTACTGAGGGATCATCACCCGGTGAGAGCTGTAGCCAGTGCCATCACCAGCTGTACTTCAAACTTCGAAACTCACCGTGGCTCACTGTGGATTGCTGTGGTTCCCCCGAAAGTCCTCTGCATGTCCTATTAACAGTAAGACAGAGGAAAGCTGAATGGAACATGGAAAGGGGCTGACTGAAGTGCTGCAGATCACCTTGCTGCCCACCATTGCACCCTACAGAGGAACTCCATCCATCTCACAGTGAGTACAGCCCATAAATACTAAACCGTGCATTAAAGCTCAATTAAGTCGAAATTCAAGGCTGCACTCAAGAACACACTTTAGGCCACAGGTAAGGCTCCATTAAAGATTTCTGCATTAAAGACATGCTGCAACAAGACGTGCTGCATTAAAGACTTACGGCTTTAAAGTTTGTGAGGCTGCATTAAAGACATTTTATGACTGCAAGACTTGATTAGAGACTACATTTAGGGCCGTATTAAAAGCTGCATTAAAAACTGCAATGAAGACCATATTAAAACTGCTTTAATGATCATATTTTAGACCACATTGAACATCACACTAAACATTGCTCTTAAGGCTACAATTAGAAACCGTATAAGGCAGCATTAAGCAAGAAAGGGCAATGTAAATAGTTCGCTATGCTCTAAACAATTGTTGCCACAGCAAGTAAGGGCACGACCATATAAGCTATTACAGACAAATCAAATGTTCACTACAAATACACTATATTATTACAATTTACAACCAGTGCAGCCACTGTTGCAAATCAGAGGCATGGTCTAAGGCATAAAATAATGAAAATGAATGATCATGCTTTCTTTCCATCTGCAAGCTTTGCCCTGCAATCAATAAAGACACAAACAACACGAAATACAAAATATGACCCACTTCCACCCATGAAGCCAAGAGAAGCTTGACAACATGAAAAAGAAAACATATGACATTAACAGAATGGGGAATTTTAAATGTTAAAGTCTGAGAACTTAATTTCGAATTACACAGTCTTACCAAGTTCGGGAAGACATAGAGAATGATTGCAGAAGACATAATATAAGACTACATTGCTTTCTTGAAGAAACCACACACTTTCCATCTTAAACATCCTATTGCCAAGGCTGCTAAATATTCCTTCTATTGAAGTTCTTCACATTCAATGAACCCTAAAACTAGGCTCACCACCTCAACCTTCAAACATAAACAAACCTAAATGGATCATCATTTAGGGCCAGATGTATCAAAAAATGTTGCACTCGCAAACAGCAAAATCGGCTGTTTGCGAGTGCAAAATAGTAGTCTGCAATGCATCAAAGGCATTCGCAGACCACAAAATAGAAATCGCAAAAATTGCGATTTTTTGCATTGCGACCTGGATTTTGCGAATCGCAATTTGCGATTCGCAAAATCCAGGTCACAAGGCAATTCTGCAAAAAATCGCAAATTGCGATTTTTCGCAGAATGGTATTTTGCACATGCAAAATATCATGGTCTGCAACCAGGTGGTAACCTGGTGCAAAATTTAAAAATGCAGTAAAACTGCATTTTTAAATGTAACATGTAAAGCACACATGCCCTTTTGGCATGTGTGTACTTTACATGTTAAAAAAAAAAATTGGGTTGCATGAGAGGGGGCCTTAGGCCCCCAGCACCCTGGCCTTTTGCATTTCCAAAATTGCGATTTCTGGTTCAGAATGGGGCCAGTATCGCAATTTGCGATTCGGTAATTGCATTTGCGATTTTTAAGAAATCGCTATTACCGATTCGCAAATGTTATACATGGCCCTTTGCGAGTCGGTAATAGCGATTTCTTAAAAATCGCAATTACCGAATCGCAATGGGCCAGAATCATACATCTGGCCCTTAGTTTCTTAAGTTTCCTCGGGCCACTATGAACATAGAAGCACCAGGTAAAGAAAAGAATACCCCATGGTGTGGTAAACAAGTCTTTTCCTTACAAGATCTAGCAAAGCAGTTGGAGCAAGGAAAAATACATTTTCCAACATGAGACCCTCAATAAAAAAAAACTACATTAGTTATGTAATAATAAATCGTTGGCACTACAAAATTACATAATAAGATGAAACTAAAATATATGACTAACCGCAAGAACTACAAAACTTCCCAATAGTACTCACAAGTGATCAGTTACAAGATGGGAGCACCATCCCCACTCTTCTTTAGTGCATCTACAGCCTCCTAGGCAAACTTTTACACATGACCCAGAAAGCATACAATGGTTAGTATATTGGTTGCTACTTGTTAGAAAATGTCCTTCCATCACTGGTCTTAACCAACCCATGTGTTTTACACAAAGGCCTGTTGGCTCAATCAGTTTATAATTTTTTATTCAGCTCCTTTCCTCTAATATGTAATGTTTATCAAATGCATTTTATGGAAGGAGGAAGGAATTAGTAATTTAATCAAGAGTCAGAATTTTTTTTCACAGTTAAAAAAATAGTTGCTATCGTGATCATCACACAAGAAACCCACCTCAATGATTGAAAATAAATTGGGTGGAATACATCATCTTCCCACAAGCAGATTACAAGAAGAATGATGTTCAATGTTCCTTCATTAAGACTTCAAAGCATCATAGCTTTATGACATCAGATAAGAACAGGGGTTGGATCTCTGCTCTCAAACTTTACACTCCTACCCCTGGGAATATTATCTTCTGGAATGAAATCCAGCATGTTATTAGAGACATCCCTCATCATCCAAATCTAATACTAGAAAGAGACTGTAACTCCTTTGTCTACGCTATCTTGAAATGAAATTCACTGCTGTGAGAAATTGAGTTGTTTGTTGAGGGAGGCGTAAGCCCTTCTCAAACAACAGCTACAATCCTTGTCAGGGTGCACCATAAAAAGCCACTAATTTAACCTGTGCTTAACCCACTGGTAGCTTAGTACAATAGCAGTCAAGCTTAACTTAGAGGCAACATGTAAACTTTATATGCATTACACAAACAGGAATGAAGTGAAAACACACACAAGAAATCCCCAACACCGATTTAGATTAATAAAGTAAAATTGAATAAGTTGTTTGAAATCAAAATGACAAAAATCCACTCAGTAGAACCACAGTTATCTGGTCGGGTGAAATAGATAAGTTTAGGCCAACCGTGATGGAGTGTGGGCCGAATACAAGGACCAAGTTAGTTTCACTGAAAAGTTACCTTCTTAAGTCTAAAGCAATGAGTAAAGTTCACTGTGAGGGAGCCACAGAGAAGCAGGGAGAGCATCATGGATGGTCTTTGTTAACACGTCCTTTTATGATAATTTATTACACATCAGGACTCGTTTTAGGCCAATGAATCTTTTGACCCAGTTGAGAGACACCTTAGGACAAGATAGCTAATCAATATGTCAATCAATATGTCAATAATGTCATCAACATTTATCACGACAATACATTTCACTTTAATCAAAGTCATTAATCAATTCAAGACTCTAACATGACCTTGGAGCCATGAATAACCACACCAGTTTAGTAGAATTTCATAAATTTTATTCCCTATTAATTACAATCTGAAAGCAGATGCGTTAATCTCAACACCAAGAAACATTATAGCATAGTCACGATATGGCAACTTTGATAAGATTTCATTAAAACGAGAATCACAAACATCAGAACATAACATGGCGTGAACATAGATCAAATTTAGCGGAGTGTCAATAATGTGTCAGTTCAACAAAGCATAGTCTCGGTCTTTTGTCTATTTGCGTCAGTTTAGTGATCACCTGTCCTAACCACTGATTAGCATTAGCATGTTGGGCTTCATGCAAAACAATTTAGAACACCAATTTGGAAAACATCTAACTATGGTCTCTGTCAAAAGTAAGCAGTTGGTACCTAGAAAGGAAATGCAAGCAGACAAAACACAATTGCATTGTCATAATTACCCTCCAGAGTTTAGGTCAGCGCACAGGTTCAGTCTTCGTCTTCAGGACATCAGTCAAATCGACATCAGTCAGAACTCAGCTCGAGGGCAAAAAGGGGCACTTCCCTCATAAGGAGGTAAAGTGTAAATGGGCAATCTAAGGACAAGGATGGTTTAAGTAAAACCAAGTAAGTCACCAAACAGTGACAAAGTTTCTGGATAAAATCAATAGCATTCCCTACCTAATTCTAAATGACTCCCAGTGACATGGGTTTTTATCCCTAATTCGTTGTACATTCCCCCAAAATTCTATTGGACATTTGTTATACCGCACTATATTTAGCCTATCAGAATACACATTAGGTCACCTAACTCTTCACCCCATGTTATTTTACAAGTCTATGATTGGTCTCCATAATTGAGGTCTTCAGAGGTGGCACGTCCGGTATGATTTCATCTTTCTGTAATTCTTTGCACATCTTTTGGTCAGTAGCTCCATTGCCTTCACCGGTTTGAATGACATTGTACATTACATTAATCTACACCTTTTCTTTTTTATTTTAACATTATTCTGCAAGCAAGGAAAAGCTATGAGAACGGATCTAACATGGTTACATTCGTCTTTTAGTTTGAAGAAAAAAATAATAAGGTTGTGTCCTTTGGTGAGTCAGCATACTGCAAGATAGAAAAATACATTTAATATGAGAGCCAAGCAGCTAAACTTCGGCTCATGCTAACTTAAGGCCTATAAGGATTTTAGCACAGATTCAATAACGCAATCATTAGTACAAACTTATTTAAACATAATATAAACATTTTAGTCATCATTATTAGTCTACGTATACATTAGCGGCCACTCCCCGTGGTCACATTTCAGGTGCACGTTTTAAGCAAAATTATCATTATAGTTTTGATGTAACATTATCACACATTAATTCATAAACATTTCATGTTAATATAAATTATATAAGCTACGCTCTCTCATCATCATTATAGAGTGAAGAGCGAGCAGGCTGGGCATCAAAGATGGTTGTCTCTGTATTGCTAAGATCCTGTCAAGAGTTTCAGAAGGTCTTTGCTGGAGATTTGCGTTGGCAGGCACCGCAGGCTATTGTTGCTGTAGCACGCAGTGCAGATCTCACGTTAATGGCCATCACTAGGTCAGTTCACTGGAGTGGCGCATTGGGGGTCCATTCATGGTCATGAAGAGCCCAAAATGTCTGGATTTAAACTTTTCTGTTTTTTTTTAGGAGGAGCTTTACTGATGCCACACCATGGGTTCAAGTCCTGGGAAGTACCTTGTGGGGATAAGGAACTCAATCTAGCAGAAGCTAACATGCCTTAGGCAGGTCTAGATGCAGGTCCCAGCAGGACCAGTTGAGGCAGATCAGCTGAACAGTTGCAGAGGGGCCTTTGGAGCTTGTTGTGGCCCTACAGCTCAGAACAGGAGGTCAGTCAGCTGACCCTTGGAGTCACGTCAGCCTTGGATGAAGTGAGCAGGTACAGCCTCCCATTTCAGCAAGCAGGGCAGCAGGGCATCCTTCTTCTGTAGCATCCAAGGTCAAGGAGTGTACTGAAGAGTGGGTCTGAGAGTCTCATTTTTATACCTACTGCCTACTTTAAAGAGGAAGAAGCTTCTGCAGTTTTCACCCTACAGAGGTGTTTGAAATGTCTTTCTCCCTGCCCTGGTCCCAGTCTGTCTAGAGCACAATAGCATAATGTGAAGTCCTTTATGTGTGAGCTGAGCCAGTGCCTTGGAAGGGCAAGTGTGGTAGGTGACAGCTCCACAACCCATCAACACTCACATCCTCTATTGTGATACTGTCTGGGTGTAATACACAAAGGCCAACTACCAACTAACTACACCTAGTCATGCGACCCAAGAAACAGGTTGCAGCATCAAATTGTAAGGGTATGGAAAGGCCATCATTCTAAAAGTGATATATTCAGAAATATTAAAGAGGGTTTAAAATTATAATTCCTGAGACACTAAATCTTACCTAATCTGAATCAAACGTTATCACTTATTAAATGTTATACAGTAACCCAATGTTATCCTATGAGAGCGATAGGCCTTGCAATAGTGAAAAACAATTTTGAGAGTTTCCCACTACTGGGACATGTAAAACATAAAAGTACATGTCCAGCTCTTAGAATGCAACTCATCCTGTCCTATGAATCGTTTAGGGCCTATCCTGTGGGTGACACATATGTATTTAAAAGGAAGGTTTAGGCCTGACAAAAGGTTTATTTTGACAGATCGAAAAGGCCAATTTAAAAGTGCACATGCAGGCTGCAAAGGCAGCACAGAGACATGTTTTAAAAGACTGCCTAAGCAGGTGGCACAATAGGTGCTGCAGGCTCACAAGTAGCATTTAATTTATATCCCATGGGTACCTGTAGTACCACTTTATTAGGGACGTACAAGTAAATTAAATAGGCCAATTGGGTGTAAACCAATTTTACCGTGTTCAGGGGAGAGAGCACAAGCACTTTATTGCTGGTTAGCAGTGGTAAAGTGTGGAGAGTACTAAAGACAAAAAAGGAGTAAGAAAACAGAAAAGGTGAAGGCAAAAGGTTTCGGGATGACCTTTCAGAGAGGGTAAGGTCCAACAACTGCTAAATACTTTCACTGTAAATCTGATAAAGGCTTTTTCAAAAGTTAATTAAAAACAAGAATCTTGCACACATCTTGTACCTTGCTGATCCCAACAGACAGGAATTTACTTTCTTATCCAGAAGGAGAATCAACTATTTTTCACTTTCCAACATCCTCTCAGCACCACCACAGAAACTACCACTGGGACAGTCTCTAAAAAGATCATGCCACAATTTCAATTACGTACAAGAAACAGATGATCAACACCCCAACTCCAAAATGTTGCCTTAACACCAAACTTCTAAACAATCCAGACATCATAAGGAATCTCAAAACCTTTACAGAAGATGTTATTGCCTTAGTTGCCAATTAAAAATAGAAGCTAGCAAAGAACTGAAAATTTCAAAGGCAACATAAATGCCACAAATACAGTCACTAAAGTTAAACATTCAATTCAACAATATATATATCCTTGAGGCTGACCACATCCTACTGGCTACACAATCTAAAAAACACATAGCTGATTACAAAGAGGTAAACCACTTGCTAGCTTCCTTGAAGCCACAAAACAGAAAATGCAAATAACCACCACTAAACAAAGTCTTCCAAGATCCAAAGACAATGAGGGAGCAAATATTTCAAAGAATTTTATGAAACCCTTTATATCAGTGAAAACAGTCCACTACAGATGCTTTGAATAATTTATTTTCAGTGATACCAAAGCCTTCATATACACACAATACGTCTCCAGACCTTTTACCTCTAAAACAAAAATCATCATTGAAGACCATATGAAAATTATTTGTGGGCTTAAGAAAAAAAAAGGAAAAGGAATATTAAACCCCAGGGCTGAGGTGGCTAGCCATCTGAATTTTTTCAGGTGCTCATGAAAACCCTGCAGCAAAACTTGAATTACTCTTTTACTACTTTAATAACACATTTCCACCTTGTGACACATTTACTGAAGCAATGATTACATTAATTCATACAAAAGACAAAAACACAGAGGACGCTAAAAACTATTGTTCCATATCATTAATCAGTACAGACTGCAAGATTTTTGCTAACGCCTCCAATGTCAGATTGCTTGCAAATATCCCATCACAGGCTGAAATTGAGATTCCCCATCACCCATCTATACAGGAAATGACCACTGGATTTCCCATCACCCATCTGCACAGGAAATGACTTAATTGGCTTTCCCATCAACCATCTGCAAAGGAAATACCATCTCTGGTTTCCCATCAAAACTGTCTTTAAGAGAAGAAGCCAAGCATGAAGCCATCATTCTCCATTACCCATCTGCACAGGAAGTGACAACACTAGACTTTCCTTTATCCATCTACATAGGAAGTGACATCTTATGTTTCCCACCAAAACCATCTTTAAAAGAAGAAGACCCACAAAGGAACTTAATTTCCCTTCACTGGTCTGCCCAGGAAGTGACATCACTGGATTTCTCCTCACCCATTTGCTCAGGAAGTAACATCACTTACTTCCTGTCCAAGGCACCCTGCACTCTTCCGCATCCCTGGACTTACTTAATGCCGGCTGCAGCATAGTCATGCAGCGGAGACATGCAGCAGACATGTCACTGGTGCACCAAGAGCACGCCAAAAGCAAGCCCATCTACAGCTGTTCCTGTCTGGTCTGCGCCGAGTGACAGGAACCCTCTACAGCCCTTCCAGAAAACAAACCTTAGAACTGTGGCGCCAAGCAGCATGTTATTTAACCCAATTTACTCCACTATCAGCAACATAACAGTCAACAAGCCATCAGCTATGGCCTGGTCAGACCACGCCTTTGTCAATTTCAGCATATTCCTCCCACAACACCACAAATCTACCACCACCCAAACCGCCTGCTGCACCTGGAAAACCATCACAGAAAAGAAGTGGGCTTTTACCCTCTGCGAGCACCGGCATGAATGCACCATAAACTTGTTCAAAGCCATAAAGAATCTCAACAGCTGGATCACTGCATCAACCTACTTCCTGGATTTCCTCAAGTGCTGGTCAGTGGCAGGAGCCTGACCACCGAACAGTGCTCAGAGGAACTCAAACTGAGGAAATGCCACTGCAAGCAACTGGAGTGCAAATGGATAGCACTTCAAGACACCACAGATAAAGATATCTTCAAATCAGCCTAAGGATGCCACTGTCGCGTAGGCTCTCATTATCTTGATGAGACTACTGGATTTTGAGCAGCAAGATCGTCCACAATGTGGGGGACTGAGTCTGACCCACGGTGGATGACGCTTGTCACTCCAAATCTGGGTTTTGCTCCGGCTAACTAGCAGTGCCTCATCTCCCCCCAATGGCAGAGACAATTGGGCAGCCGAGCGCATGACATATCAATACTTCTCAGGGAAGTCGTGGTCACTCAGGTCACAACCGGTTCTCTCATACACAGTGCGGTCTCATCTATAAATGACAATAAAGGCAGTATAAGTTTTAAAGATTGGTTTAATAAAATAACTGCATTTTGGATAGCAAAGCGTGAGCTGCAATAACCAGAACTACACAACACAGTAATATTAAAATAGTAACGATGAGAGTGAAGCACAAGAATAAGGCTCTCATACTGCCGCCAGATTATTTTCTCTCTAAGTTATATTTCAAACACAGCATGTTAAGCTCTAAACCTGCCTTTTAGGTTCCCCCGGGAGGACATCAACTCTCATACCTGAGCAAAGGCCTGTGATCTGCATCAGCATCTGCAACTGGGCATTCAGCATACAGTTGTGGTTCCCTGGCTGGAATCTCCCTCTTGAAGTGTACTAGGACTAGAAAGTGTTTTTATAACTAACACGCAGATTTTCTAAGAAAATGTCCCTACTTAAGGATGTGTATTTTCTACAAATGCTGGAGACTAACCTTCTACCACGTTTACTGGCAATGTACCAGACTGTAGCCTTGACTGAAGCACAGGGCGATCAAGAATGCATTATTTGAGAACACAGTGCTGAACTAAACTAAACAGTGTGATAGAAGAAAATAAAACAAGACCGTAAAAACTGGTTATTGTAAAATAACAGTGTGAAGCTGAATAAAATATATCTAGGGCAAAGTGCTCAGTGGCCTAGTATGTTAAACTAACGTGCATGGAGCTACACATGAAATGGCTACACAACACCACAACAAGCAGATACAGAGCACTAAGTGCCCAGCTCTTGCTGATCTCATCAATGCCACCACTAACAGCAGCACGGAATGTTTCACCATCATCAAAGATTTCACCACACCTCCTGCCGTCCCCTTAACATCACACCCTCACAAGACTCACAAAATTCAACCCAGAGCAGTAATAGCTTACTATGAATGCACAAGTGATAATTCATGCAGTGAAACTGCGCTGTACCTACCAAAGTATTACTGCCCACAGACCACACCTACTTATAAAGAAATTCCTAGCCAGCACAGGAAGTGCTTCCAAAAACCAAAAGCACAATAATGATCAAATCATATATTTATCAAAATCCCTCTAGCCAGTCCGTCAAGAGCAAAGATCCTCCATTTAGTCCATAGATGCACAAGAGCCAAAATGTTGAATCTTCAAAAAACATTTATTCTTCACATTCACAATTTCAGCTGAGTCAACAGGTATTGTCCATTAGTGAGGACTTCAACAGGGATAGACATGTTCTTAAAATTACTTCCTCCTTTTCAGAAATATGATAATCAGCATACAATAGTGATCATATGCAAAAATTCACAGTAAATATCGGTGCATGGTCTTTGCTATATGCACATAGTATCAATTGTTGGAGTCATCCCCAACCCGAGCTAGTGCCAGGCATAAATTAAATGCAGCATCCCAAGGCAATATCCTCAGAACACTCTCTGGAGAACACCTCTTGTTTGAGACCTGTGAGGAAGCCTGAAGTGCTGAACCTGACCCTACTTGTGCCCAGGACAAAGCAGTGGACTCCAAGTGTCGGTTGGCTGACTTCTTGTGTGGCTTAAGGGATACAACAGATTTGACCCATTTTAAGGGTCCTGTACCCCTGAAAAACAAATATGTCCCATTCTGTTTTGGAACGTAGAAAATGTTCAATGAGAAATCTCCAAAGCTGCAGAGGGCTAGTGGGACCAAACTGCTCAAGATATCTGGGCGTCAGTTCCACAACAGTGTAACCTGCTTTCAAACCACAGTTTGGGTTTGCGATTCATGTTAGGAACGGGCATGTTTAGGGCATCCCTTCTTAATACCGAATCGCAGTGGTATGTATGAATGTTTTGTAACCAAAATGTGGTTGCAAAACATTCGCATTGTACCACCTACTTCAAGTAGGTGGTAACTCATTCGCAAATGGGAAGGGGCCTTCCCCTTTGAAATTGCTTGCAAGATATTTTTTAAGAGCAGGTTTAAAAAATACAAAGAGAACTTTTCATTTTTATTTTTGAAACACATCCTGTATTTCTTTAAGGAAAACAGACTGCATTAAAAAAAAAAATGTTTTTTTGAAAACCAGTTACAGAGATAGTTATCTGCTGACCCCAGTACGCCACCAGCCCTGTGATTTTTTAGATTCCCAATGGGTCGCAAACTGAGTCCTGCCTCATGACTATACATGTGATAGGTCTATTTGCGACCCACTGGGAAACGCAAAATGTGAAAAAAAACACATTTGTACATTGATGTTTGTAATTTCCAAATAGTGAATTGTAAAAGTGCTATTTAGTAATCACAAACACTTACCTTCGTACATGTGGCCCTAAAAGAGAGGAATATTCTGGGAGTTTTAGAATTTGGAAATTAAAGGGTATTTAAAGGGCATGGCAATGGACTGTGTTATATTTATCTGCTATTTAAATTACTTTCAAAGCGGATCTGCCCCCCATTTGATGCCTGCAGAGCTGCCTAATTTAGAAATGGCTAACCAGAAAGAAACGTTTTTGGTCTTGCCTACAGACAGCTTGTAGCAGTCTGTTGTTGAAGACCTATTGGGTATTATACTAGTACAGTCACAGATGTTTGGATCAGTCCATTGTTTATCACGGATTGGCTTTTTTGTTAAATCTCATTTGTTTACTTCATATTCAGTGGCTTTCCCTGGCCCTCTTGTGTTCGTCCCTCCTTGTACCATAGTTACTTTATCACCCTTTTGGTTTGATGACTAGTATTCTTCCACTACTTACATTTGGTGAACTACTTTTTTCTTCTGATTTCAGCGCTCCATGGGAGTCCATGTGTTTTCTTGCTCTAACCATCTTGTCCACCATCACCCTTCAAGTCCCCACCCCTGTGCTCTCTGTGCTGCTGTCACCTCCATCCCACCTCATCTATTGCATACCTCTACCCTCCACAGCCTCTATTTTTCGATACTGGCACACACTCCAGCTTCTTTGTTGCTTCTCCTCCCCATTGCTCCCCCCGCTCAGCAGCGTTGACTTATTCCCCTTAACATATTATCCTGTTGCTCCCTCATCTCTTCCATTTGCTTTTATTTTAAAATAAAGTTTTTAACTTTTTTAGGCAGAGGGCCAACAACTGCAATTTCACATTTTTAATTGATGCGCTTTAGTACATATTGCTTTTAAATTACAGTTCTAAAATTGGTGTCTGACACTCTTGAATGGTGATTAAGAGATAAAAAAGGCAGGTATGTCATGTCACATACGTGGTGTCGCATGGACATGCATACCTCATCATGCTCTAGAGGGCTTTGTTTTTGCTGCTATTGTTCTGCCCCGGCAAATAAGCATTTTTTTTGTTTTTTCAGAACAGCATCAGCAAAAAGCTTGGCAAAGACTAGGTAACGCCATTAAAAGGTGCAAAATATGGCTTTGTCAATGCTTTTTTTCTATCTGTCACCCTTGCAATGCAAGAGGACTGTGGTTTTTCCTCAGAACGGGATTTAAGGTCTTAAGCAAAGGAATGTGGTGTGAATGTGTGTGTGTGTGTGTGTGTGTGTGAAAAATATAACATACAGTTAGCACATTATTGTGCCACGCAACTTGGGCCGCTAGGTGCTGCAGTAGGCATGGCAATGAGAAGGGTTGTGTTCCTAGTGAGTTTTTGTGAAGTTTGCTTTTTAATGCATGTGGATCAATGACAGACACTCTTAGAGCAGACTGCATTTAGTACCCTGTAGGAGCCAGGTATAATTTATTATGGAACACTATAGACAGTAGCTGTCCAGCATAGTTCCAAAGAAATATATCTATTTTCAGCCACTCGCAAAATTATGTCATTCTTCTAGGTTCAGGAGAGAATGGAAGAGAGCTAAATACTACCAGCACATACATTCCTCTGCTTCCTATGTGACTAACTTCACTAAAACATTTCAGCTGATCACAAGATCTTTTAGGCATATGTTTTAGAATGCACCATCACAAACAGTGAAAATCTAGTTAAGAGATATTTGAGGTTGATGCAAGGGGTCTAAAATTTAGATCAGAATTTCAGCGTAGATCAATTGTAATTCTTGTTTTCGCCTAATGTAAATACATTTTTCAGGCCTGGGACACCTCAATTTTCAGGTTTTTGCGAAGGATGCGTAATGGCAATAGTTTATTGAATCAACATCTGTAGGAGAGGTTGGCCTTGTTACATCAGAGAAGAACAGGGCACTGTTTAAAAGAATTGCTGATTAATTCATCATGGGGGTGCACTAGAAAAGCCTACAATCCTTTGCAGCTCGCACAAGCTAGGCCATTGAAATAAATACCATAATATTCCAACAAAAGATAAACACTTAGGGGGTCATTCTGACTTTGGCGGGTGGCGGACGCCGCCCGCCAAATTTACCCCGTCGAAAGACCGCTCCGCGGTCAAAAGACCGCGGGGGTCATTTCGACTTTCCCGCTGGGCCGGCGGGCGACCGCCAAAAGATCGCCCGCCGGCCCAGCGGGAAAGGCCCTGCAACAATGAAGCCGGCTCCGAAAGGAGCCGGCAGAGTTGCAGGGGTGCCACGGGTGCAGTTGCACCCGTCGCGATTTTCACTGTCTGCAATGCAGACAGTGAAAATCCTTGTGGGGCCCTGTTAGGGGGCCCCTGCACTGCCCATGCCAGTGGCATGGGCAGTGCAGGGGCCCCCAGGGGCCCCACGACACCCGTTCCCGCCATCCTGTTTCTGGCGGTGAAAACCGCCAGAAACAGGCTGGCGGGAAGGGGGTCGGAATCCCCATGGCAGCGCTGCAAGCAGCACCACCATGGAGGATTCCCCCAGCCGGGGGAAATCCGGCGGAAATCCGCCGGACCCAGCTGGGCGACCGCGGCTTCAAAGCCGCGGTCGGAATACTGAATGAAGCACCGCCAGCCTGTTGGTAGTGCTTCAGCCGGCCTCCACCCTGCCGGTCATAGACCGCCAGGGTCGGAATGAGGCCCTTAGTGGCTTATTTACAAAACCTGTGCACTTTTTGTGATGCACTGGTGGTGCATAGTGTAGGGCCATATCTACAAGGCCACGCAAAGCTACTTTGCTTTGCTTTTCATGACCTTGTAGATATAGTGTAAGGCAATGCAGCGTAAGTCATTGAGGTTTACTTACACTGTGTCAGGGAGATGTTCCATGGGCGTTGCAATGTGTTTTCCCATGCAACACCCATGGGTTTTGATGCATTCCCTGGCATACAAGAATCTGTAAACCTGGGAATGCGTCAAAATCTTATGACTCATCAGGGGAGTCGCAACAAGGATAAATATCTTTATTTCTCCTAATTGTTTCCTCTTTCTATGTGTTCTGCATTCTATAGCACACATAGAAAGAGGAAAAGCCTCCATGGATTGTTTTTGTGCAGGAAGGAGTATCTTCCTGCACAAAACAATCCTGTCTGCGACGCAGGCTTCCTTGCACCATGGTGCCTAAGTTGGCGCTAGGCAGCATATTGTGTGACAGCTCAGAGGGAGAGAACAGAAATGCACAGTATTTTGTAGATACAGTACATTTGTGCCCTCTTCCTGTGGCGCAGGGCTGCACAGCAAGGTAACATGCTGCACTGCCCTGCCCCACGGGGCTTGTAAATAAGCCCCTTAATTGTTCCCTCGCCAAGCCACTGGCTGAAGTAGGAAACAAGGAAAGAAGTGCAGAGACAATGTAATTGGCAAGAAACATAAACTGGGCTACTTTCGCGCTTGTGGTGCCCCGGTCAACAATATTTGTTGGTGCCCCCCAATGACCACGTTTGCCACAGGTTCCCTCACTACCACCCTTTAGCAGTGCCCCTCAAGTCTCCATAACCACTCTCTGTCAGATGCATTTATTTAGTTTTATTGCACCACTCATACCAGTGTAGGGTGTCAGAGCACTTTAAATCACACCAAATTTACACAGAGATAATGAATCATACCTGTGTAAATCAGTGTATAGGATATGTTACGTAACACAGAGTGCTACAAGTTGTTGTAGTCACATGTCATCCATCCTATTAGGCAGTATAAATTAAGAGTGCTTGGTCTAGAGAAGCACAAACTCAGAATTTGCAACATAACACCATGGCTGGGGTGTTTCTTTAATTATTATAATAATTGATTTCTTCCCAAATGAACCATTTTTGCAACAATAGGATAATGAAAGACTAGGGAAAAATAGCTCTCCAATCTATACCTTGCAGTTTGCATGCAGCTCTTTGGTGACAGTTAATAGCTCACTGTTCTATTTACATTATAATCAATCAATCAAAAAATGTATAGAGCGCGCTACTCACCTGTGAGGGTCTCAAGGCGCTGGGGGGGGGGGTAGGGAATCAGGGGGGCCATTGCCCTTTGTGATCTGCAAGGTACACTTTCTTTGCAGCAGGCATATTTATCCTCTGTGCTACTTTATGATGAGTCAAAACTTCAACTAGACAAAACTCCAATCTCTCTCCAAGAAGAATGCTAATCACCGGAGTTATCTTGACATGTTTATTGTTGCCTAATAATTGCTGGAGACTAGGAACAGGGGGCAGCAGGTGGATTGAAAACCATAACATACTTGCAAGCACTTCCACCCAAGGTCAGTGCCCGTTCTGGTGGAACGGAGTATGCCCTGAACATAAAGATAGTAAAAGTAAACAAATGAACAAATCACTTTCAATCATTCCTGAAGACTCCTCTCTGGCTATCTGTGAGACAAGCATCAGCAATAACAATAACTCTCACATACAAATGAAATTGTGTCATCTTTCAGTGGAGAGTTTGAGCAATCAATAAGTCATCATAGGTGCACTCTGTCATTCACCTTTGTACTCATACCTCCTTTTACTTACGCACTCAATCATTCCTATGTTCACCCTCTTTACCCATCCACAATAAAACACACACACAAACTGAAAAAAGATTACAAGTAGAAAAAAGAAAACATTTTACTGCCTAAACATGGCAGGCATATACATGCAATAGACAATAAAATTATACATTGCCGTGTACATTCGACCAGCAGTTGGATTGTATACTGTGCATTGTTGATTTAAAGTTTCAAGATAACTGCCACATATAGAAACAACATGATTTTGTATCAGTAAAACAATGATACACTAAACACAATTCCATTTAAAGATGGATGATCAGTAATATCGCACTGGGCAGCCATTTTGTGGTGTATTGTACATAGTATATCAGTGATAGATCAACCTAAGAGGGCTAAACCTTGGAATGGTAAACAAATGACTCCTTGTGGACAATGCCATTTCAAACTGGCCACTCAGTTTAGAAGCAGTGGCACACTACGGATTAAATGAGCAGCAAGCAACCCAGTAGCACTGCCTGGGGAGTTTTAGGATCCTCTAAAAATAAAGAGAAATAAAACAGGAAAAAGGGAATGAATGGGGGCAATAAAAGAATAAAATCCAAAGTTAAAGGACTGGCCCATCTCCATTGGCTCTTTAGTACACTCATTTTACGATGAATATGCACATATGATCAGGCAAAATTCTTCGCAGGGCAATAGAGGGGATGACTAAAGTGGGCTGACCTATTGCCTGGGCTGTTTGCTGTCATAGGCAGAAGCAGGATACGAACAACAGAAACAGAGCATTGGCAGAATGGGGTGATGTAAGGCCCTCTATCCATATACATGTATACATGCATTTGTTAAGGACTTTATTTGTTTTTTAGATCCTGGCAGATCACTAAGGCCCTCATTATGACTCCGGCGGGCGGCGGAGGCCGCCCGCCAGAATTCCGCCCTCCGTAATACCGCTCCGCGGTCAGAAGACCGCAGAGGGTATTATGAGTTTTTCCCTGGGCTGGCGGGCGGTCTCCAAAAGACCGCCCGCCAGCCCAGGGAAAAACTCCCTTCCCACGAGGATGCCGGCTCGTAATAGAGCCGGCGGAGTGGGAAGGTGCGACGGGTGCTGTTGCACCCGTCGCGTATTTCACTGTCTGCAAGGCAGAAAGTGAAATACATTTTGGGGCCCTCTTACGGGGGCCCCTGCAGTGCCCATGCCGTTGGCATGGGCACTGCAGGGGCCCCCAGGGGCCCCGCGACTCCCCCTCCTGCCATCCGGTTCCCGGCGGGAGAACCGCCAAGAACTGGATGGCGGGAGGGGGAGTCGGAATCCCCAAGCCGGCGCAGCAAGCTGCGCCGGCTTGGAGGATTCCTTGGGGGCAGCGGGAAACCAGCGGGAGACCGCCGGTTTCCCTTCTCTGACCGCGGCTAAGCTGCCGCGGTCAGAATGCCCCGCGGGGCACCGCCGGCCTGTCGGCGGTGCCTCCGCGTCCAGCGGCCCTGGCGGTTACAAACCGCCAGGGTCGTAATGAGGGCCTAAATCTTTTAGTCCCTCATGACAGAGTCTAGGAAAGATTATCTCACTGCAAACCACCTAACCCCAGGGTTTGTAAAGAGGCGCAATAACACCAAATCCCTTTATTGATAAGATCATCTTTGAGAATCCATGTATTAAAACATCTTTTTACAGTCTTTAACACAGTGCAGTAACATTCCACCCTTAAAGGCCTATAGACGTATACATCTGTTTTAATAATAAATAAGTTATGCCTACAGCTTTTGTTGTAGGTTTTCATAATAAATAGATCAGACTTATGAGACCTGACATCCGTTTCCTCAATGAAACAATCAAGCTTATAGTCTTTATCACTGGGTTGTCACCATGACTATCAGGAGCATCAAATTCTGTGCTTTGGGTAATCAATATGTGGGTAGAGCCACAACGTCTTTCTCCCTGTCTTTCTTAGCTCATTTCAGGAGTACATTTCTGTGACTAATAGGAAATAAGGAGCCTGTATTATGATTTGAAAATTGCCATTTTTTTGTTGTCAATGCCACTTGTCACTGCCACTTTTTGCTAGACTGTATCGCAGGGTTGTGAACTCTCCCCAGTAGGACACTGCTATCCAGTGCATGTTTTCTGATCCCCTCAAACATGTTGACATTGGTTATACTCATATTTGCCATATTTAACTTACCTATAAGTACCTGGTATATGATACAAAATTATACAACATGTTTGCAGCACATATTGTGCTACCACTAAAGTGACAATGCAAAACATGACTGCAGGCCTGTCTCCAATTACCTGGCTGTGCAGGTTTAAACTGCAGATATGTCAAAATAACCCATTTTGTCAGGTCTAATCCCTACTTTTATATATCAGTGTGACTCCCTAGGCAGCACTTAAAACAGGATGCATGAGATTTCAAAGTATTACATGTAATAGATTAGTGTTAAATAAGCCCTCACAGTGATAATACTATTAGCAGGATTTGCTGTTCCACATGAAAGCTCTGGGCTATAAAATGATCTCTGCCTATAAACTAGAAAAAAGTTCTTTCTTTGCCCTTTTAAAATATTTATTACAAACCCAGTTCATTGCTAACGCCCAGTTTGTAACACATATTTTACAAAGGGCACTTTGAACAAATCACCCTTAACCTGCCTAAAGTCTCTGGAGGCCCATTTGCATGAATTTACAACTGTCTGGAGCTGAATAGCTCATTGATGAGGTATGAATGGACAAAGGGCTTGGGTGTGGGGAGGTGGTTTGTTCCTTTAGTGGGATGACCAACTAGGCTGTGCCTAAGAACTTAATTAACTTCAAAGGATGTTTAACCTGTCACTGGCAGATGTAGCTCATTCCTGGCCTGCCTCCCTTTTGTCTCCGCGGCTAGCCTGGCTCCAATTCAAGTGGGAAAGGAACTGCCCTCCAGAACCCAGTTTGAGTGGCAACAGAGGAGAGTTGCTCATTCCTCTAGGAACACCTCTAAGGTAGTCAAAGGAGCTCTGCACAGGGGAAGAAAGGTTCTACCATGTTAGCTTTAGGTAGAAAATGGCACTCTGTTATGTTATGTGTGTTTTTATATCATGTTTATCACCAGTGACGGTATCCAGCTACTTTATGGGTAGTAGGGTGGTCCCCAGAGTCTTATTTGACTAGCCAGGTCCTCAGCTTCTTGCAGAATTCAAGACAGATGAGGAGAAGGCACGGCCTCCTGATCTACTTTTGTGTATGGGGGGATGCATGCCAGTGAGGGTTCAGCTTAGTCGAGGTGTCTATATGGTAGGTGAAAGTGTATGCGGGGTAGCTGGAGCTTGTGTTAGGTAGTGCTTTGTAAGTGTGGGTGAGGAGTTTCAATTGTTAATGTTCAGAGAGGTGTAATGTGATGTGGGTGCAGCATGGGAGGTTGAGGACTAGTCTGGCTGCTGCCTTCTGGATGGTTTGGACTCTGTTCAGGAGCTGCTTAGTGTTTCCTGCATATACGGTTTTGCATTAATCTAATCTGCTGGTGATGAGGGCTTGGGGGGCTGTCTTCCTGGTGCTGTTTGGTAGCTGCATGAAGATTTTTACCAGCATGCTCAGGATGTGGAGTGAGGTTGCAGACATGTAGTTGACCCCGGCAGTCATATCTAGATCGGTGATTCTGACTTTTCTCGGCTGCCAGGCAGAATCCCAATGTTAAGTTTCCTTTCCCGAAAATGACTACTTTGGTCTTGTCTGTGATGAGTTTGTGGCAGTTGGACTTCATTCAAGTAGCCACTTCAGTCATGTAGGTGGAGGAGTTGATTCTTGTTTGTGATGTCTTGTCCAAGAGGGGGCAGTATCAGCTGTGTGTTTTTTGTGTATTTGAGTATGTTGATGCAGTGTGTTTGTATGACGTCGGCCAGTGGGGTCAGGTGGTTGCTGAAGGGCATCAGGGTGAATACAAATTCCTGGGGAACTCTGCAGATGTGTTTCCTGGTTTCTGAAGTTTACAGGGTATGTGGATTGTTTGGGTGCTTTTGATGAGGAAGGAGTGAATCCACTTGAGGATGGCTTCTTAGATGCTGATCTTGTGCAGTCGCAGTCTTCTGATCAGGGGGAAGTGGGAGATTGTGTTGAATGTCACTGAGAGGTCAAGCAGGATGATGGCCGCAGTTTCTCTTCAGTTGAGGATCATATGGATGTGGTATGTTAGTGCGATGTGGGTGGTCTCAATGCTGTGGTTAGATTGGAAACCTGACTGCCTGGCATCTAGAAGCTGGTGTTAGGCAACGAGGTCCATAAGACTCCTGTTGACGGCTTTCTCCAGGACTTTGGCTGGGTATGGAAAGAGGACTATAAGACAGTAGATTGCCAGTTGGGTTGGGTCTGCAGAGGGTTTCTTTAAGAGTATGTTGACTTCTGCATGTTTTCAGGCTTCCAAAAAGTTGCCTGTGAAGATGGAGGTGTTGAGGATGCAAGTGAGTGCTTTGCTGATCGGGGTAGATCCCTTGTTTCAGATGTGGTGGGGGCAAGGGTCTTCATGATGGTTGCTGTATCCTCCTTGGTGATGGCTTTCCATGTGGTCAGGGGGTTTCCTGTGCTCTCTATGTGCAGGCCAGAGGCAAGGCTGCTGAGGCTCGACTGAAGGTTAAAACTTGTATATGGTTTTGATTTTGTTGCAGAAGTAGTCTGGCAGGTCATTGCACAGGTTTGAGCGAGGGTGATAATGTTGTCAGTGACTGTGGGTGTAGTGATGTCTTTGATGATTGAACATATTTCATTGGTATTGTTGGAGCTCTCTTCTGGACCTTGGCTAGTGTGACCTGCCCCCACCGCCGGTGCCACCTGCCTAGCAGACCCCATTGCTGAGCTCCAGTCATTGCGGCTGGAAGTTAAGAACCTCCTCCACCAGCAGGCTCCTGCCTGTGCCTCATCCCTGGTGGTCTAGAGGGCCTCTCCACTAGTGCTGCCACCGCTTCTCTTCTGTCTGTTTTGCCGCTTTTTTCACTCTCTTTTGCTGTTTTTTGGCCTTCACTCTCTCTTAACACTTGCCTTTGTTTGCCTTTTTTTAGCCTCTTCTTGCCTTATCTGTTTGTATTACTGTTTTATCATTGTCTTTTTCCCGCTCTTTCTCCTGTTTACTGCGCTCTCCCCCACCCCCCTCCCTAGCGGCGAGCCTGCAATTTCCGCCCTCCCGCCTCCCAGCTGCGGCCCGCCCAACTGCCTCCCTCCGCTACTTATGGGGGGCGCTGCGTGGTTGGGACAGCAGCCATACTGACCTTGTTAGTGTGACCTGCCCCAACTGCCGGCGCCATCTGCCTAGCGAACCCCGTTGCTGAGCTCCAGTCATAGCGGCTGGAAGTTGAGGCCCTCCTCCACCCGTAGGTTCCTGCCTGCTCCTCATCCCTGGTGGCTAGTGTGCCTCTCCACTGGCACTGCCAGTGCTTCTCTTCTGTCTGTTTTGCCACTTTTTTCACTCTCTCTTGACTTTTTTTGGCCTTCACTCTCTCTTGCCTGTTGCCTTTGTCTGCCTTTTTTTAGCCTCTTCTTGCCTTATCTGCTTGCTTTACTATTTTTCCATTGTCTTTTTCCCGCTCTTCCTCCCGTTTACCGTGCTCTCCCCTGCCCCCGCATGCCTCCCTAGTGCCGTGCCTGCTTTTCCGCCCTCCTGCCTCTCAGCTGCGGCCCCGCCCACCTGCCTCCCTGTGCTACTTATGGCAGCCACTGGGCAGCCGCGCTGCTGGTGTATCAAATGCAAGCTCCCCCGTGTCTGGACCGCGCCCAGCGCCAGGAACCCTGGCCCCCAGACTGCCCAATCCTATGATTCCCACACCATCCTCACTCTCAATGCCGGAAGATCACCCGCCTGCCACTGCGCCTCACTGGGAAATACCAAAGGACCCTTTTCTTGCCAGAATTGCAACTTCACCAGCCTCCAAAGTACCACCTCAGCTGCATCCTCATCAACACCCTCTCCGTACACAAGCATATCGTCATGGTCTGGAACCTCCTCGACTCAACCTCCCCTGATGTTGCCTACCTCACCGAAACACGGTTCAACCCCTCATCGGCCCCTGACATCACCACAACAATCCCTGACAGATACATGATTAAATGCAAGGACAGCACTAACCGACCAGGAGGGGGCATCGCCATCATCTACAAAGAAACCCTTCACGTCTCCACTCACTCTGAAAATTCATTGGCCACCATGGAACAACTCCACTTCCGGATCGGGACCAACCCCAACAACACACTCGGAGGGGCCCTCATCTACAGATCTCCAGGACCCCGCCCCGCTCTGCGACACCATCGCCGATCTCATCAGTACTCACGCCCTCACATCTAAGGACTACATCCTCCTGGGAGACCTCAACTTTCACTTGGAGGACCCTAATGACAAAAGCCCTCTTTCAGCTGCACCTGCCTTAGACCCTCCTGGCAGCTTCCTTTGCAGCAAGCCATAATTCCCAAGTGCTGTTCCTAAGGTCTTAGAACGTTTGGATGGTGTCTGAGTCCAAAGCTCCTGCCCAAAGCTGAGACTTTAAAACTTTTTCAAGACTTTTTGTCTGGAGAGCCACCAGAAGACCAGGACCATCCTGTCAAGCCAATCTACCAAGGGTGCATCGCCTGTGGGACTGACTTCAATGTAACTCCCACAACGTTCTCTGCAGCAGCAAATCCTATTCAGTGGCCAGATGCTGACCACTATCCTATGATGTTGTACCTTTTCGACTACAGAATGCAGCCTTGCCATGCGGAAAAAAATCTGACTTCAAGAAAATAGCCTATGTCCGAAGGTAGAAATCTTCACCAAGTCCAACGACAAGCAGCATTCAATCAACGTTGATGGCTTCTTCGGCATGAACTCCAGTATAATCTCACTCTGAGCCTTTCCTGCCTTCATCGACAGCTTTACCGATACTTCACCCTTCGTCAAACTGCCTTCAACAAGCCTATCTTCGGATTCAGTCTGCAGCCTTGCTCTGCTGAAGAGTCCAACTTCGGGGAAAATTATTAAGTCCAAGGGTAACTCTATAACCAGGACCAATCTGGTCCTGGTATCTGACCTTCCCTTCTTCATGGTCAGTTTTTAAACGTACCTTTGTCCTGGTCTAGCTTGACCAGCTATCACAATTTGTATTTAAATGTTTAAAAATTCATATCTTTGATTCTGCTTATTAGATTTTTGTTGTTTTAGTGTCATGTTGTTTATTACAATATTCTCTGTATACATAAATTGAAGTGCAATTTTTGTTGTATTGTGTTTTTGACTTTTACATGTTTTGGTAACTATAAATGCTTTAGATATTTTCTTAAGTAAAGCCTGTCTGCTCTGTGTCATAGCTACCAGGCATTGAGCCCAAAATTTAAATTATTGAAACCTTTGCCGGAACTTTCTGGAACAGAGCCATTATTTCGTGTGGTGAACTACCATCCACCCTAACCACTAATACAGTTTCTCATAGATTTTGTACACTGTGATAGATTAATAAATGTTTTCTACTATGCCTTCGTATAGTTTACAGCAGCCTGCAAAACTGTTATATGATTTGTATCTATTTTCTAATTTTCATTTGTCAAGGTGCATGTAAAGCCATTACTCCCAGGCATACTATTTCAATTTGATCAACTTACTTGTGAATTTCTAGGAGTAAGGCTTGTATAGTCACAAACTGTGGGCCTGATTCACAAAAGGATTTACGTCTCATAAAGTTACTAGTGTGGAGTCTCTGCACTCATGGCGGAGTCCTCACAATTGGTGTGGAATCTCTGCACTGCTGTGCTCCGTCTGGAGATTCCACCACAAGTGCAGAGACTCCACACATGTACCTTTATGAGTTGTGTGCCCCTTTATGGATCGGGCCCAGAATTCACAAAGTTTTTGCTTCCATGAGAAAGCAAGCCTTATTGCTGGAAATTCACAAATAATTAGCTACACTGGAGCAGCAGAAAACTGGCTGTCACGTTTGACGTCACAATGTTGATCTATATGTGACATAACTTATACATAATGTGTGAATTGATGCTACACTGATGTAAAACGGTGCACTCGAAGTTCAAAATGAAGTGCTGAGGGGGCCCCCTGGAGCTTGGACCCCCTACATCGCTGGGGTTGCAGAGAAAATATATTGTGTGGTATAACCATATTAATTGAAATGTAACCATTGTTTATGATTTTATAACAATAATCACGTTATTTGAGATTGTTTACACTTAAAATGACAATTTTTATGAAATGCGTGTACTAATGTTGTTCATTAATGCTGAGAAATGTATTTCTCCATCATACTCATTTACATGCATGAACAGTTTGATTTGTTTATATCAAGTGTAACATGAAGTGAAACTATAGAGAATGTTTAAAATGTATATTAATTGTGTAATTAATGCTATGCAACATAATGTTAAATTAAAAGTACCCTTATTAAATGTTAACTTCACTAGGCCTAATGTAAAAAACTGTTTTTTTATTTCTGCTAACATGCCATTTCATTGCAGGTGTTTTCACACTAAGGCCCTCATTATAACTCTGGTGGTAAATGCTGCCTACCGCCGTGCTGACGGCCGCCAACATACCGTGACCGCGGCGGTACTCCGCAATGGGTATTATGACCCTCACTGAGAAATCTGCAACTATACAAACACACACACAAGTCTGCCACACCAAAGGTCAGTGATAAACTGGCGATATCCAAACCCACACCACTACGCCAGCAGGAATACGCCCACAGTATCACGACCCACAAAAACCATCACGGTCTTTTAATCGCAGTAAACCATTGGCGGTACACACCACCGCACTCAAAATACACACACACTTACAAAACACCACCACATTGAACAATTCAAACTACACACACCTGACACACATACACACACCACACCCACACACTCACACCACTATAAAACATACACCCCCATTACCCACAACCCCTTACACTACTAAAAAATATTGCTAACTGAGAGAGACACAAGGCAGGAGCACCCACTCACTCAGAGGCACAGAACACCATCACCCATACACCATCCACGCACCCCACACCACACACCTCAACACATCACCACACACACCCTCACACATATACTCACACCACAACCATGGCACCCCAAAGACACCCCAGGTTTTCAGAGGAGGAGCTAAGGGTCATGGTGGAGGAAATTATCTGGGTAGAGCCACAGATATTCGGATCACAGGTGCAGCAGACGTCTATTGCGAGGAAGATGGGACAGCACCCAAGAACAAGGGATGACATCAGGAAGAGGCGGAATGACCTAAGGGGGAAGGTGCCTTCCGTGGTTGCTAGACACCAGGTAGCTATACAGAGGACCTGCAGTGGACCCCTACCTCCTCACCCTCAACTAACAACATGGGAGGAGCAAGTCTTGGCAATAATGCATCCTGAGGGCCTGCAGGAGTAGCAGGAGGACTGGACTCTGTTAAGTCATATCTTTACTACTTTATCCCCCACACTACCTGCATGCCATCACAAACTCCTACCCCTACCCTCACCCCCATCACCCCCCCACCTCACATATACCCCACTATCACATCCCACCCATCCCAAAACCAAGCCATTCATGTTACACCAATGCATGGACACCCATCATAGACCTGCAAGGACACCCATCACCACAGCATGCCCATCATAGAGACTCACCCAGCCCACAAAACCACCACGAACACAAGGCCAAGCTGACAGGGAAATCACAACCATACTGGGAAACACCCATGCACAAGATGGCACATGCAGATACATTAACAATGTATTTCCATCCCCACAGGACCCCTACTCAACGTCATTGGAGAGAAGGTGCCAGCTACATCCAGTCCCCCCTTTGAAGAGGCCCACAGTGACGACAGCAGCTCTGCACCCCTAGATCAGGATGACCAACCTGGCACATCAGGGACCTCTGAACAGTCGGTTCCCCTTCAACAGTCCCAAACCACCACAGAGCCTCCCCCCTCAGGAAACACCAGCACAGCATCCACCCATCCCTCTGTCCCCAAGACACGTCAATCAGCAGTGTGTCCACCACTACAGGGACCCCAGGCAAACCCACAAACACAGGATGATCAGGGACCTGGTGTCAGTGCCAGTGGGCACACGGTTCAGGGACAGAGGCACAGGACAACAGGGAAGCTAGGACGACTGCTGATGCGACAGGGGGAGGACAGGCCCAGGGAACCCACTCTCTACGAGGCACTCTCCAACATCCTGGGGGCATACCACCATTCCCAGGAGACAGTGGGCCAGATACTGGCCAAGCTGCAGGAGACCCAGAGGCTGCGGGAGGGACAGTACCTGGGGATCAGGGATGACCTAACAAACATCTACACCATCCTGGTCACCATTGCAGGGGTGCTGGCTGACATGGCCAAGACCATGAGGGAGGCAGTGGCACAACTAGTGGACAGGAGGCACCACCACAGGAACAACAGGCCACCAGCACCCCACCCCCTGCAGTAGGAGAACCACCCCGCAAATGGTCCCTGCGATCCAGGCAGAAGCCAGAGAACATTGCCAAGACCACGCCAGGAAATAAGACTCTCCTGATTGTCACCCTTCTGTCCCACTCTGTCACCCTGACCACCTTGAACTGCCATTGCTCCACTTCCCATGCCCCCTTGGACAATGCACCTGTGATACCAAGAGACTGGACTCTAACTGGACCTTCCTCCACCATCACTCCAGCCCATTGCACATCCCCCTCTACTTCTGACCACCTAAATAAACACCCTTGAAACAAATACAAATCTGAAGTCTGTCAAATGATTCACAAATGTATTAGTAAAACATAATCAAAGCATAGCAACTCAAATGTACAGTGAAATATACTTTTTAATGAGGTGTGGACCCTGGGGGTCTTTGACAGGCAGAGCACCCACTGCCGCAAGAGGTGGGAGGACCTGTGCCGCTGGGCAAAGGAGACGGCGGAGGCTCAGCTGGGGCTTGCCTCCCAATGAGGAATGGGTGCCCGTCGCACCATGACCCCCCTGATGTTCCGCATCCTGGCGGTGGCCTATCTGGAGTTGGATGGGCGCTTGAAGGCATCACAGCAGCCACAAGGGGGTGAGTACTGAATCTGACTCCTGCTGTGCGCGCATTAAGGGTTACCTGGGTGGGGGGGTCTATGGGTGCCCAGGCCAGGACGAAGATGGCAGGGTAGGTCACTTGTTGGGCAGGCTCTGAAGCACACCTACCCCAATAGTGTTAGTGGGCATCTACTACTGGGCAGGGACCTTTGGGTTTCTGGGGTGCAGCTGATGGCGTTAGGCATTGTACCCCATGGGCTGGTGACTATCTCAGTAACTGGTTGGGCATAGCCTAGTGCATAGGGCTGCTCCCTATGTGTTCTGTATGGCAACAGTAGTGGTGTTGCTGGCATTGACCAAGTATATCCTCTGTCTCTTCCCCCCCTTTTTGTTTTGTCACCCTGTCCTTGTGTGCATTAGCATCATGTGGCGGAGGAGCAGAGGCACCGGCGATGGAGGGAGCTGCATCCCACATGCGCCTGGAGGCCGAATCCACCGAGGGTGAGGTCACCAGTGGGACGGAGGGCGAGGGGAATACCACGACGGGGACAGAAGGGGAGACAACAGACATCGACTCCACCTCCGATGGAAGTTCCCTGGCGGTGGCAGACACTTCTGTGCCCACTGCAACAACAGGTACAGCCGCCCCCCCCTACCAGCACCGCCCTCCCAGCAGCCCCTCAGCATGTTTCCCGTGCCCCCTCACCCAGGAGGGTGGGCATCTCCTTTGCCCCAGGCACCTCAGGCCCTGCCCCAGTCAGCCCTGCTGCCCTCAGTGAGGAGGCGCTTGACCTCCTGAGATCCCTCACTGTTGGGCAGTCAACCATTCTGAATGCCATCCAGGGTGTTGAGAGGCCTTTGCAACAAACAAATGCATACCTGGAGGGCAGTCACTCTGGTGTGGCAGCCCAACAGGGAGCATTTCAGGCTCTGGCCTCAGCACTGATGGCAGCCATTGTCCCTGTGTCTAGCCTCCCCCCTCCAACTTCCTCTACCCAGTCCTAATCACTCACCTCAACCCAAGCCTATCCCAAGCACACCTTCTGACCAGCAATCACCCACATCAACACACAAAAGTGGCTCAGGAAAACACAAGCACCACACTTCATCTCACAGGCACTCACACAAGCACCATACCCATGCAGACACACCAACATCCACTGCCTCCACTATGTCCCCCTCCTCCTCCTCATCCACCTCCCTCCCAGTAGCGTCTCCACTCACACCTGCATGCATTACATCCTCATCCAGTACCTCCATCACCAGCACGCCCATCACAGCACACCCCTCATGAGCAGTCACCACCCCCACAAACATACACACGTCCCCTGTGTCCTCTCCCAGTGTGTCTGTGACCCCTCCTCCCAAAGTACACAAACGCAAGCACTCACCCATCCAACAGCCATCCACCTTACAACAGCATCCAGCCCACGCACCTTCACCCAAACTTAGCAGACAGACACCTCCTACAACCACTCCCTCTTCCTCCACTCCCAAACCCTCTCCATCTTCCCGCCCCAGTGTGTCTAAAAAACGTTTGCTGGCAAACTTTGACCTGTTCCCTACCCCTCCCCCACCCTGTCCTTCCCCTCGGGCCAGAGTGTCCAGAACCCAAGCCAGCACCTCAGCCACCAAGTCGCCGTCCAATGTGGAACCTGCAACTCTCAGAGGCTCAAAGGGGGCACCCATCAGGAAAGCCAGTGTACCACCAACCTCTGCAAAGGATCAAAACATTCTGCCACCTGCCAAGGTGAAGAAGGGGCCAGCATGCAGCAAGGGCAAGGAGCAAGACCCACCCAGCAAGGCCTCCTCCAAACCTCCAGCTGACAGAGCCAAGGGCACAACAGCATCTGCCAAGGTGAGAAAGAGGAAGAAAATCGAAGGCAAGGCACTTCAGCCGACAGGGGATGCAGGTGAAGCCCTGGTGCCCACGAGCAGAACCGCCAGCCCCGCCACCTGCACTGCATGCAGCACCGCCAGCAGCCCCGCCGCAAGAACCACCACCTGCACCGCTGACAGTAGGACCACTACCAACAGCAGCAGCCCCAGTGGGCGGCCGTCCGAGGCCGCAGGAGATGGGCTGCAGCCTACCACAACCACTGGCAGCACTCCCACCAGCACCCATCAATGAAAGCTCCATCTGAAATCGATGTGAAAAAGTACCAGCAAGGTATTTCATTTTTGAAAGAAAAGATGTCCCCTAAAGATATTTAATGGCTTAGGATTGTTAAATTAACTCTAAGGCGTAGATACATTCCTATTATGAGAGATTGTTACAGGCATTCAAGCACTTCAGTTTCACAGGGACAATTGAGGCAAAAGACATGGGACATTTTGTGTTCAGATTTGTACAGGGATTGAAACCAGAAGTGAATAACATGATTTATCAGCATTTGATTTGTTGGCAAAACAAACCCATTGAGGAGATCCTGCAATATGCAAAATATTGCAGTGGTGAATTGGCTACAATACAGCTGCAACAGGAGCAGTTCCATGACCTGTGTCCAGGCGACTGGGTGAAGATGAACTAGCGTGTTCAGAAGTCACGCTTGGAGCCTTGGTGAAAGGGACTTTTCCAAGTTATTCTGGTAACTATGACAGCTGTGAAGTGTGGTATCTCACCAGTTAGATACATGCAGCAAATAGTCATGGAGTACCAGGTCTCCTTGATGAAACAGCACCTGTGCCTGAAGGGTCGGTTACAGTGAGATGGAGAGAGCAGGTTAGTCAAACTACCGGGGGTGAGCAAGTGCCTGAAACAGAACATGTACAGTCTGAGGGAGGTCTGCGTGAAGTGAACAAATGCAGTTGGTATAGAAGGGGAGAGATAAGAGAAGTTGACTGAGTCAAATTGAGATGCTGATGAAGGACCTAATGTTGTAGCAAAACGAGTTGTGCCTGGAGACCAGTGGCCAAGTGAGCAGCCTGTACCTGAAGTGTGAATGCCACATATTATCAGGAAACTGAAGAGTCAGGCCAAAATGACAGTGATGCTGAAGAGCCAGTAGTCAGGCGATCAAAGAGGGCAAAAGTACCCTGTCAGAGGTATACCACACCTGAATAGACATACTTTGTTGCAAATGACTGGGAGAAAGGATTTGGAATCTTTTGTCTTAGCAATTTGTATCCAACTGAACCTCATTGAACTGATCCTTGTGGCTGAATTGAGGTTTGAAATTTCATTGTCATTTGATAGAATACTATAACATATAGACACTATATCCTGGATGTGATCATTAGTGACTTTCAACTACGCATTTATTAGAGACATTTGATAAACTTGGTAGAGGATAAAAGAAGAAGTACCTAGCTCCAAGCTCCACCAAGCTGCAGAATTCATTGTAGGATTGTCATTTAGAAGAACATGGAGCAGATTTAAGGAAGCCTTCACAAAGATATTGCAAATAACATTTGAACTTTATTGAAAGACAGTTGCTTGCTATTGCTTTGCTCAAATTGAAAAAAGGACTGAAAGAAACTATTACTATTGTTGCTGGTACAGTTTATTAAACAGTCAGAAATTATAGAAGTCATGGAACCTAATAGAAACAAAAACAGTAGATGTAGATACAAATGCGTAGTAGTGTTTGTTGTGACAGTTATAATGATGATGGTATTGCTTATAGGGTTACGTTTGCCCACCCCTTCTGGAGTAGAAAACATTAGTTCTACAAGTGTCCTGAAAACCTCAATCCCTACTGACAATAGAATACATTCACTGAGTGAGAAAGAATTGCATGTAGATAGATCTAGAGGAGATCTTTCTTCAAATGTGTATTATAAATTGCTTTATGAGTTCATTGACGCAATTGATGCAAAGGATTGCTACATCTGTACGCAATTACCTGCATCAGCTGGTGAGAGGTTCCCGTTTCACGGTCTTCGCCTGACTTGTGGTATCACTGGTAGTCTGTTTATGAGCCTTTTGTGTGAGCAAGAATATTTCCAGTATTATATTCAAATTATGATTTTCTCTTTTTTAGAAGTGCCTATTATGAAACATTTGAACAAAGTTCCCAAAGCAAAGAACATAGAGACAGTATGGGGATTATTTGAACCCACTTTGATATTTGGTATGGTTTATGCTCACAGAAACAATTTATCATGTGTCCTGACTGGTGTTGAAAATGAGTTTTTGGGTTGAGTTGAAGATAGGAGAAAAAGAATGAAGGGAAAGGTAGAGAAGGGAGAACGGTATAGGACTGAGAGGTTGGGAACATGAAGAGACTGAAAATGTGGCTGCAGGAAATCAAGCTGCCTTGACCCTTCATTAGCAACATGTGGGGAAATTATTCACATAAAAACCTAAATCAGAGGTCTTCAAACTGGGGGACGGGATCACTTCAAGTGATCATGGGGGGATGCTAGGCTCTGGCCAAAAGAAGTGCTATTCTGATACAGGCCTTTGTTTTAAGTTGAGAAAAATGAGCATCAGTAAACTGCTCTGTAATGGGCAGTCACAAATGTGTTTTATCATTTATATCCAAGCTGGGAGT